>NC_070617.1:7632432-7943057 GCF_027172205.1 Podarcis raffonei | reverse complement strand
CAATCATGCCAGGGGATCATTTTCTCCCGACACCAGTCAGTATATCTGCAGAATCATTATGTCATTGGTCAAGGGGTGGGGGTGGTAGATTTATCTTGGCTGTATGTGTTCCTCCCTCAATTCTCTACCCTATCCCTTCCGTTTTCTTCCCCACCCTAACCCCCAAGCCTACCCCGGTATGCATCAGAAAAACACTATTAATGAAACTCCCAGCACCCCGGCCATTGGCCTATCTGCCTGGGGCTGATGGGATTTGGAGTCCAACAATTTCTGGAGGGCTGCAGGTTCCCCATCCCTGTTCTAGGGAGGAAGATTGGAGAGGATACACTTCAGGACCTGGGAGAGCTCCTAAGGGAGAGAGGTGGTCTTGGAGCAAGGTCTTTAATTAGGGGCAAGGAGGAGGCTCTTCAGGACCTGGGAGAGCTCCCAAGGGATGGAGATGTTGTTGTCACTATCAGAAGTGCTGGAGCTGCCTGGCTCTGAATGCTCTGCCTCCCATATTGCCCCCTCACTTTGCCTCATGGTGGGCCCTGCTCTTTAGGGTGAGCTGGTCCCAGCGCTACCCCTCCCTATCACTAACGCTCCTCCAACTTGGGGCTGCCACTTTGCAACCTGGACAAAAGCTCCCTAAATGAAGCAATACAACAGGAGATGTGGCAGTAGCTCTCCACCCCCCAACCCCCATGCCCTGGTCTTCCTTGGGTCTGGAGGTTCACTCTCCACTCCCCTCTGTTGTGGAGAGGCCATTAATATCATAAGAACATATGGACATAAGAAGAGCTTTGCTGGATCAGGCCAGTGGCCAATCCAGTCCAGCACCCTGTTCCCACAATGGCCCCAAAGAGGATGTGAGCCCAAGAGCCCTCTGCCCTCCTGTGAGTTCCAGCAACTCGTATTTAAAGACATGATACCTCCAGCAGGGAAGGGAGAACATAGTTGTTGTGGTTAGTAGCCATTTTGATACTATTGATACTCCATTGTTACTATTGATTTCTCTAATTCTCTTTTAAAGCCATCCAAGTGATTTCATTATATATATTTATTTTTCAAATATATTTATTTTTATTTTAAATATATTTATTTTTCAAATGATTGATTTTATTTTAAATATATTTATTTTTCAAATGATTGATTTTATCTTACGTTTGATAATGTTACTATTTTTGCTGTCCTTTATCTCTTTTTTTGTTTATTGCTATATATTTTATTTCTTAACTGCCAGGGACTTTTCATAGCAATGATTTAAATGAATAGAATTGTAGAATTGTACACGGACTGCCTCGCCAGAGTGGTGCATGCTCTGGTTATCTCCCGCTTAGACTACTGCAATGCGCTCTACATGGGGCTACCTTTGAAGGTGACCCGGAAACTACAACTAATCCAGAATGCAGCAGCCAGACTGGTGACTGGGAGCGGCCGCCAAGACCATATAACACCGGTCTTGAAAGACCTACATTGGCTCCCAGTACGTTTCCGAGCACAATTCAAAGTGTTGGTGCTGACCTTTAAAGCCCTAAACGGCCTCGGTCCAGTATACCTGAAGGAGCGTCTCCACCCCCATCGTTCTACCCGGACACTGAGGTCCAGCACCGAGGGCCTTCTGGCGGTTCCCTCATTGTGAGAAGCAAAGCTACAGGGAACCAGGCAGAGAGCCTTCTCAGTAGTGGCGCCCGCCCTGTGGAACACCCTCCCACCAGATGTTAAAGAGAACAACAACTACCTGACTTTTAGAAGACATCTGAAGGCAGCCCTGTTTAGGGAAGCTTTTAATGTTTGATGTATCACAGTATTTTAATATTCTTTTGGAAGCCGCCCAGAGTGGCTGGGGAAACCCAGCCAGATGGGCGGGGTATAAATAATAAATTATTATTATTATTATTATTATTAGGACGGAAGGGACCCTGAGGATCATCTAGTCCAACCCCCTGCAATGCAGAAATATGCAGCTATCCCAAACAGGGATTGAACCTGCAGCCTTGGCGTTATCAGCACTAGGCTCTAACCGACTGAGCTACCCAATGGTCCATTTCATTTTGCTTCGTGCAAACTGCTTAGAAATATTCTTTTGAATTAAGTGGTATATAAACCTTGCTAAAAATGTTAATGTGGGGGGGGGGGAGAGAGAGATTGGCCAAGATTCCTATCTAGAGTTGCCAGGATGAAACCAAGGCTGGGAACTGGGCCATACCTGGCTTCCAGAGTGACTCCACCTACCTACCTGCGCCACCCATTGGGTCCTCCTGACCTGGAAGTACTTATAACAGCTTCATGTTATAAGGATGGGGGCATCTGCATTAAACAGAGTCAGACCAGTGGTCCACCTAGCTCAGTATTTTCTGCACGGACTGGCAGTGACCCTCCAAGGTTTCAGGCATGCAAGGCAGATATTCTACCAGCTGAGCTGGAACCCTTCTCTGTGGGACAATAGCAGCATTCACTGATTCTTAGCTGTGACTCCTGGATCCTGGCTGTGGTTATAGCTCAGCTTTGAGTCCCCCTCCAGCACTAAGGGCCTTCCGGCAGTTCCCTCACTGCGAGAAGCAAGGTTATAGGGAACCAGGGAGAGGGCCTTCTCGGTAGTGGCGCCCGCCCTGTGGAACGCCCTCCTATCAGGTGTCAAAGAGATAATAATAATAATAATAATAAATTTTATTTATATCCCGCCCTCCGCAGCCAAAGCCGGGCTCAGGGCTGCTAACAACAATAAAACAGTACAACAGTACAACACAACACAACACTCTAAAATCATTCATTATAAAATTAATTCAACTCAAACCAATGGCAACCATTGGGCCAGAGCTCCGTGAAGATTGCCGAAGGACAGTCAGGCTGTGCCCTGGCCAAAGGCCTGGTGGAACAGCTCTGTCTTGCAGGCCCCACGGAAAGATGTCAAGTCCCGCAGGGCCCTAGTCTCTTGTGACAGAGCGTTCCACCAGATTGGAGCCACAGCCGAAAAAGCCCTGGCTCTGGTTGAGGCCGGCCTAACCTCTCTGTGGCCTGGGACCTTCAAGATGTTTTTCTTTGAAGACTGTAACAACTACCTGACATTTAAAAGACATCTGAAGCAGCCCTGTTCAGGGAAGTTTTTAATGTGTGACATTTGATGTTTATTATTATTATTATTATTATTATTATTATTATTATTATTACCTTGCCACCAAGCAAGCAACAAACAACAGTATCTCAGAGCAAATGCTTTTATTTGAATTGCTGCAGCCTGCTGACTGTCAGGTTGATATTTCCTGTTATCTTCCTCCTCCTGCAAGCACTCAGAATCAAGGTGTCTTGGTCCCACCCACCCAACTCTCTCTCTCTCGCACAAGCCACGGCCACCCACCCGTGCCACGACTTTCACTTCTTTCTCCCCACTTTCTCCCTCTTGATATCCTTGGCCAGTTCCCCAATCAGCCTCCAGTACTCTCCGAATTTCAGCTCCTCGTCGTTGTTGACATCCAAGCTCCTCATCTTCTCGTCGAGGTCGCCGACGTCCTTCGGAAAAGGAGGAAAGGAAAGGAAAAGTCAGGGATATGTCTAATTTGTTAATTTGTTAATTAGACAAATTAACAGGAATTAGACAAATTAATAGGAAGGATCCAAAACCGGCGGGACCAGAATTTTACCGAAGACTGGAGTAAATTTACGAACTATATGAAAAGTATTTGTGATGATCAGACAATGTTTGCAGGTTTGAAAGAAGTTCTGTGAAGAGTGTTGTTGGAAATATTGTAAAAATGGAAAATGGGAGATGATAAGTTAAGAGAGGTAAAGACAATATAAAATTAAGTAATGCATAAAAAGAGGTTAAGACAGAAGATCATCGGAGGTGCGGATGGAAGTCCAAAAAAAGTGTATTTGTAATAATTTGTGTGGTACATTTTATAATTTGTATGTTAAAATTAATAAAAATGCATTATTATTATTTAAAAAAAAGGAAAAGTCATGGATAGCTGGGGCAGCAAAGGCACTGTGACGTTTTGTCACAGGAACCCGCTTGTAAAAATTATGTAAGGTGTGGAGAAGACAGTCTGAGGAGAATTCTCTCTCTCTCTCTCTCTCTCATCGTACTCCTAGAGCTCAGAGTCATCCAAGAAATTTGATTGGCAGCCCTCGGTTCAGAACCAACAAAAGGAAACACATCTCCATAACTATGCATAATTAACTTCAGGAATTTGCTCCTGCAAGATCTGGTCATCGCGGCAGCAGGTGTCTCACGTTTGCGTCACCCCATGGATGACACTGAGACTGGTTCAACTTCCCGCAAGCAGCAAGTGAGGGGGTGGTCTGAAAGCTACACGCACACAGAGTGAGAGAGGAAAGGAATTCCTTGCACACAGAAATCTAGCAAGTCAGGTAGAAGGTGGTCTAGCTGAAATTTATTCCCTGAAGAACTAGTTTTCTACATGCATGGTGTTGCTCTTTCTTGGCAGACTAGGTTAGTCATGTTGATTAATTTCTATGGGTTTACTCTGGGTAGGAATAAGAACCCCATATATCTATAGCATTTTTATACCACTTTAGCAGTCGTGGCTTTTCCCCCCTTATATAATCCTGGGAAGTATACAACCGTTCGTTAGAGGCACTGGGAATTGTAGCTATCTCCCCCCGCCCCATTTTATTTATTTATTAACATTCTTATATTACGTCGGTAAACATTGTCATATTACATTACGGGACTTACTATAATATAATTTCCAACATGTATACAAAAATTATATACAAATTTTATATACCTAAAAAGAAAATGAAACCCAAAAAAAGAACAAAGGGGGAAAAACAAAAATTGATTGATGTTGGAGTGAGACTGAGTTGAGAAATAAGATTAAGAGCACATATTGATATAAGAATGTATTAGATAGTATATAAAGAAATATACAATAATAAGAGTACATTCATTTGTAAAAAAAGAAATATACAACGGGAAAGACAGGAAGTCTAGTGTGTTGGTATGTGTATGATTTTTGGGAATTATAGCTGTCTTAAGGTCTCCTAAAATCTCTCAATACACTTAACAAACTACAGCTCCTAGGATCCTTTTTTTATTTTGTGGGGGTGCCTTAAATGTATAGTGTACACAGCCGGGACTATCACCCCATGGCTTAATGTAGAAAATCCAAGGGAGCAGGGGTCATATCCAAACCATCAATTGAAATCACATTTATACCACTTTTAAAGGTCATGGCGGTTTCCTCCAAAGAATCTTGGGAACCACAGTTTAAGGGTGCTGGGGAATCATAGCTCAGGGTGGGGTCTCCTAACATCACCCTTAACAAACAGCTGTTCCCAGGATCCGATGGAGGCAGCCATGACTGTTAAAGCGGTATCACAGTTCTTTGAACGGCTAGTACAGGTGGAGCCAAGCATTATTCATTACTCAGAGTAGACCTACTGAAATTAATGGATGTGACTAACTTAGGCTCATTGGGGTTGCTCCCAATCTTCATCCCACTCAGAAAAGACCCCCATTGACTTTAATGAACTGGACTAACGTAGGTCCATTATTTCCAGTGGGTCTACTTGCTTTTAAAAGGGACACGAATCAAGGCCTCATGATCCATCAGCGTTTTAATGCACATTTCTGCCAATGGACACATGCACAACGTTGCCTAATATTCGCATTTTTGCAGAGCACACATTTTTCTATGCAATTTTGCCTAACACACACACACAAAAACATCTTTGCAAGGCAATTTTCCTGAACACAATGCATTTTTCTATCTCATTTTCACTAAGAGACGCATTCATACACATACTGGTGTAAAAGGCTGTGCTAGAGAATGCATTGCAAGATTCAGAGAAGGGTGAATTTTGAAGGCAGGCTGCATTTAAGTTATTTATTCCGAAAGGACGACTTAGGTTCTCCTCAAATTGCGACAGGAATCAAATACAGTACCTCCCCTGTCCTTAGACATTGTGACTGCTGCAGCTGCCAGCTCCTCAAAACTTTTGCAATCCTTCACCTTACCTACTGGAATGTAGCACAGGAGTGAATCCCTCCACTCTTGCCAGAATCAGACCATTGAAGAAGAAGAGTTTGGATTTGATATCCCGCCTTTCACTCCCTTTAAGGAGTCTCAAAGCATCTAACATTCTCCTTTCCCTTCCTCCCCCACAACAAACACTCTGTGAGGTGAGTGGGGCTGAGAGACTTCAGAGAAGTGTGACTGGCCCAAGGTCACCCAGCAGCTGCATGTGGAGGAGCGGGGAAGCGAACCCGGTTCCCCAGATTACGAGACTACCACTCTTAACCACTACACCACACTGGCTCTCCCATTGGTTCGTCTGGCACAGTATTTCCAACACTGACCGGCAACTGCCCTCTGGGGTTTCAGGCAGGGTTCTCTCCCAGCTGTTAGAGACTGGCTGGATGCAGAAGAGAGGTGGAAGGCAAAAGATGGAGAACCCCCAAGGGAAGATGGCTTGGAGCCAGGAGACTGGTGGTGGGTGGTCAGAAGGAGAATACTGGGAGAAGGATGTGTCGGAAGCAGAAGATGCAACAGGGTTTAGTGAGCAGTAGGGTGGTTCATGGGACGTGGGTGACGTTGTGGGTTAAACCACTGAGCCTCTTGGGCTTGCTGATCAGAAGGTCGGCGGTTCGAATCCCCACAACGGGGTGAGCTCCCATTGCTCGGTCCCTACTCCTGCCAACCTAGCAGTTCCAAAGCACGTCAAAGTGCAAGTAGATAAATAGGTACCGCTCTGGCGGGAAGGTAAACGCCGTTTCCGTGCGCTGCTCTGGTTCGCCAGAAGCGGCTTAGTCATGCTGGCCACATGACCCGGAAGCTGTACGCCGGCTCCCTTGGCCAGTAAAGCAAGATGAGCGCTGCAACCCCAGAGTCAGCCACAACTGGACCTAATGGTCAGGGGTCCCTTTTAGGTCCCAACCTCTTAGGGTGGTTCATAAAAAACTTTTTTTAAAAAAATGCCTGCTCCAAAGGTCTTATCTTACTACACTAGGGATTATATAGCTATATCTGAAATTTCATGCATATCAGTTAATATATTGACCCTGCTCCACTGAATTGAAATTTCAGCCTTCACGACATAGGAAAACGGCCAAGTAAACAGCTATTTTCGTGGAGGAGGGTCAAGATATTAACTGATATGCATGAAAATTCAGATATAGCTATATAATCCCTAGTGTAGTAAGATAAGACCTTTGGAGCAGGCATTTACAAAAAAGAAGTTTTTAATGAACTGCCCTAGTGAGCAGGAAGAGGCTGTGGCAGAGAGCAGTTCAGAATCAGAGGCAGAAGCAGAGGCTGGAAAGGAAGGAGGGGGCAAGCGGCAGAGATGAGACAGGCGGCTGAAGAAGCCAGGGAGTCTCCCCTCCTGCTGTGGCCAGCTTCCCTCCCTGCTGGTCTCCCAGGACCAGGAGAGGTGTGAAGAGGGAGCAGCAAAGACAGGCACATTGACTGAGTCTCAGATTGGTAGGGGAGAAGCAGACTTAGGCAACTGTGGGCAACTTCAGTCCCCTCAGCTGCCCCATAGGGGGCAAGATCTACCAGGACGAATTGCTGTGCTCGCTAGGCCTGGCCCCCTGAGCAGATCTTGTTTCCCTGACTTCACTGACGCCGTGTGATTTATTGCTGACCTGCACGGGACACCATCCCGACTCTAATAATGCCTCTTGCTTGCTTGGATGGAGGATTCGTGAAGGGAGGTGCGAGTGAGTGTGCGGGAACCAGTTTACTCGGCGAAGGTAAAATCCGCACTCGTTACTCCACTCACTGTGGCCTCTGGTCCCTGCCCAACACTGCAACATGGCCCTGGAAGGCTGCTCAGAAGGGAATGTCGCCCTCAGGCAGAAAACTATTCCCTGCAGAGCTTCTGGATGTGCAATGAGAGGCAGTGGGTCTCCAACTTGGCCTTCAGCAAAATGCTTTCGGCCTAGCCCTGCTTATCCTGATTTTAAAATAAAAGCCTCCCCCATCCTCCTGGTCTTGTGCCCTATAATATGTGTCGTCGTCCCCCCTACCTTCATGAGGTTCGGGAGCTGCTCATGAACAAGTTCCTTGAACTCCCCAGCCGTCAGAGTCCCCTTCTTGCCCTCACGGCCCGCATGCGTGAAGAAGATGTTGACGATCTTCTCGATGGCTGCCTCCAGCTCTGTCCATTCGCTGCTGGCCATCTCAGGACTGAGGAGTGGTGAGTTCCTTCCTTCCTCGCTGAGGCTGTGGCTCGCCGGATGGGGAGTGTGTTTGTAGCGATGGGCTGTGTAAGGCGGGCTCTGTGAACAGGGGAGAAGGAGAAGGTGAGGCAGTCAGGAGGAAATCAACAGGGGAAGAGCAGAAGGAAAGAGGATGCCAATAAAGCAGCAAAGCACATAAGAAGAATTATGATTTGGACAATGTCATTATTTCTGTTGTTCTGCTGTTTTTTATTGCTATGAGGCAGTGAGAGATTTTACTTTCTTGGGCTCCATGATCACTGCAGATGGTGACAGCAGCCACGAAATTAAAAGACGCCTGCTCCTTGGGAGAAAAGCAATGACAAACCTAGACAGCATCTTAAAAAGTAGAGACATCACCCTGCCAACAAAGGTCCGTATAGTAAAAGCTATGGTTTTCCCAGTAGGGATGTATGGAAGTGAGAGCTGGACCATAAAGAAGGCTGATCGCCAAAGAATTGATGCTTTTGAATTATGGCGCTAGAGGAGACTCTTGAGAGTCCCATGGACTGCAAGAAAGACAAACCTCTCCATTCTGAAGGAAATCAGCCCTGAGCACTCACTGGAAGTACAGATCCTGAAGCTGAGGCTCCAATACTTTGGCCACCTCATGAGAAGAGGGCTCCCTGGAAAAGACCCTGATGTTGGGAAAGATGGAGGGCACAAGGAGAAGGGGACGACAGAGGACGAGATGGTGGGACAGTGTTCTTGAAGCTACCAGCATGAGTTTGACCAAACTGCGGGAGGCAGTGGAAGACAGGAGAGCCTGGCGTGCTCTGGTCCAGGGGGTCATGAAGAGTCGGACACGACTAAACGACTAAACAACAACAAATGTCTTTTTATTTATTTTTTTAACTCTCAGGGTCTTTCCATAGCAATATTTTAAATGAATAGAATCATAGCTCTGGCTAGTTAAAACATCGCCGTCAATCGACAACAAGTCAACGAGAGAGACCAATGTCACTTGTTGCTTTGCCGAATGAATGCGCCATGGGCCGGTCTTTCAGCTTTTCATAGAATCACAGAACGGTAGAGTTGAAAAGGATCTTGAGAACCATGTCATCCAACCCTCTGCCATGCAGGAAACATCCCGCTGTCCCATACAGGGATCAAACCTGCAACCTTGGCATCATCAGCATCAGGCTCTAACCAGCTGAGCTACCAGTTTGCGATACTGCCTAGAGGCAAAGGCGAAAACATTCCAGAAGGCCTGTAAACACAACCTTGCTAGCCAAGATAACCCCAGGACCAATTGTCACTTGCTGCAAGAACAAGATCACGTCATATGTGGTGGGAATGTAGAGAAGTTAAAATTTTTTGGGAAATGATATATAATGAATTGAAGAAAGTGTTTAAAATAACATTTGTAAAAAAAAAACCAGAAGCATTTTTGTTAGGGGTTGTAGGACAAGACCTGCCAAGGAAAACAAAGAATTTATTCATGTATGCTACAACAGCGGCAAGAGCACAAGGATGGAAGAATGAGGAACCCCCAGCAAAGGAACAGTGGCAAGAGAAACCGATGAACTATGCAGAATTGGCTAGACTGACATACAAACTGCGAGGTAAGGACAACGGTGACTTCAAAGAAGAATGGGAACTTTTTACAAAGTATTTAAAAAGACAACCAAATGAATTGGACTCCTTGGCAGGTTTTGAATAAACATACACAAATTTAGTGATTGATAACATGGTAGATAGATCATATAAGGATTGAAATAATTTTATAATATGCAGAGAAATCAGAGACTGAGGTAAGTCTCGGGGGGGTTGATGGGGAATGGGAAAAAGGGGGAAATAATGAATATGATATGTTTTGATATATTGTTATGTTGAAATTGTTAATAAATTTATTTATTTTTTAAAAAGAACAAGATCAAATGGCTTATTCACGTGCTTGGGCATATACTGTATTTTTCACTCTATAAGACGCACCAGACCACAAGACGCACCTAGTTTTTGGAGGAGGAAAACAAGAAAAAAAATATTCTGAATCTCAGAGGCCAGAACAGCAAGAGGGATCGCTGCACAGTGAAAGCAGCAATCCCTCTTGCTGTTCTGGCTTCTGTGATAGCTGCGCAGCCTGCATTCGCTCCATAAGATGCACACACATTTCCCCTTACTTTTTAGGAGGGAAAAAGTGAGTCTTATAGAGCAAAAAATACAGTATTAGTTGGCTTGCTTGGGATGCTTAGCAAGTTGGGAGAAACGAGACCTCTCACACTGATTGCTGCCAGCTACTGCCTTATTTGAGAGATGAATGAGAGATAAGCTACTACCTTATCTGAGAGAGGGATGAAAGCTTCTACCTTATCTGAGAGATGGATGAGAGATAAAGTACTATCTTATCTGAGAGATGGAAGGGGGCTCTAAGCCAGGGGTGAGTTAACTGGATTATTGGTGCCTGTTTACGTAGTTTGCTTTGTGCATAAGTAATGCTTAACATAATAGCAGTGAGGCTCTGCAGGGAGCGTTGTAAGCTTACACTTTCCTTTAATAAAGCACTAGAACTGGCCATTCTGGAGTTCTCCCATCCTCCTTCAGCAGATCTGCATCAACCCGCTCTCACAAGCCCTTGACCTTTCTTCTCGTGAAAACCTATCAGCATATTCACTCAAACTTCTCCTGATGTTTGCAATTTTCTTATGCACCTATTTGCAACGTTCCCCAGTAGAGTGCATTTGTGGCAGGTTGGTTTCACTAAGAGATCCATTTCTATGCACACTTTAATGCCAGTCTGTACATCGTTATACATGTTACTCCGCTAAAGAAACTGGATTGCAAAATTCAGAGAAGCGCAGATTTCCTAAAATGGCTGTGTTTCCATTTGTGAATCATTTTGGGATGCGGAAACTAGGATTCATCTTTAAATGTGAGCTGAATCACATTTCTCCCCATCAACTCTGACTGTGGGTTGATCCTAGTACATTTCTGCAGGACATTGTATCCCCAAAATATTAGAAAGTGGTCAAGTCCCAAGGAGAAGGGAACTGGTTGTTAAGAGGGCAAGGACCTCGCCTCCCTCTGTGGAAATTAGGAACTAAAAACACCACTGAAAAGAATTAACAGTAAGAAATAACAACGCACACATCAGAGCTGAATCTTTCCATCCATAGATTAATCAATTGCATTGCACTGCACGCTGACTTGGGAATAAGCCCCCTCCAACTCAATGAGGCTTACTTTTGGGTAAATGTGAGGAGGTAAATTCAGTTGCATGGATGTGTGGGCCGGATCCTATGGATGCCCTCTTGCAAACCAGTCCTGCTGAATTCAGGGCGAAAGCATGGATAGGATTGCATCACTTTCCTCCCGCAGCAACTAAAGCACTTCTAAACGCGACTTTGGGGTCAGGGGTGACACTTTCCCCTCCATCCCACAGCCCTGCTAACTGGCTCCCCATACCACACCAGCTAATTGTCTTAAAAGGCAATTGGCTCCAAAATAGGTGACCAACGTCCTATCTGGCTGGTCCTTACGTTGTTTAGCTGGCTGGACTGAGAATTAATAGCACTCTTTAAAATGTAAGAAAAGCCCTCCTCAGCGAGAGACCCAGGAATCTCCCAGAAACCCACAAGCAAGGCATGGAGGCAACGTTCCACGTTGTTGTTTTTTGCAATTTGTCTTTAGCACCTGGTTTTCAGGATACACAGACCCTGAATTTGGAGGCACTGTTTTGCTGGCAATGTTTTAGACCTGTGTGCCACAAGGATGTGGCAGTACATGATTGGATCTCATTAGAAAACAGCATCTGTCTGGAAGTGCCCTTCATATAATACAATGTTATTACAAGAGAATAAATACATACAGTGGTACCTCGGGTTACATATGCTTCAGGTTACATACGCTTCAGGTTACATACGCTTCAGGTTACAGACTCCGCTAACCCAGAAACAGTACTTCAGGTTAAGAACTTTGCTTCAGGATGAGAACAGAAATTGTGCTCCGGCACAACCTGAAACTGTTCTTAACCTGAGGTACCACTTTAGCTAATGAGGCCTCCCGCTGCTGCCATGCCGCCTCTGCGCGATTTCTGTTCTCATCCTGAAGCAAAGTTCTGAACCCAAGGTACTATTTCTGGGTTAGCGGAGTCTGTAACCTGAAGCGTCTGTAACCTGAAGCGTCTGTAACCCGAGGTGCCACTGTACCTCAAACAGACGACCCTCCTCTGCTTGCAGATTTTTCTAACACACCTGAATGCATGCATGTAATCCATAAATGCAATGGTGGATTGGATGGGTGTTTTCAAGTGATTCATCACCTCCCAAAATTCTTTTCGTTAGTCAGCAGACTTTGCACTCCCATAACTGCACTGCCCCATCTCTCTCTCTCTCTCTCTCTCTCTCTCTCTCTCTCTCTCTCTCTCACACACACACACACACACACACACACATGCACACCCAGTGACCAAAAAAGGGGGCCCAGCCTCTGGCACCACCTGGCACCGTGCCTCTTCCCAAGGATTGCCACTTACCCTGAAGTCGGATGCTTGCAAGGATAATGTCAGTGGGGGAACAGGGCAGTGCTTTTTATACAGCTGTGGGCAGCCAGAATCGGGGGAAACAAGGAAGGGGGGGTTGTTCAAAGGATCAGTGCTCCATTAAGCTAAAAGACTTTGCTGGTGTACGGTTTCTCTTTCCGCAGACACCGCCCACGCCCGGACTTCCCCCCCCCCCAGGCTGCAGCCCGCACTGCTACTGACACAGGGCACTGCCTTCCTGGCTTGTCAACAACCCACAAAGCTTAGCAGCCAGTCTTGGCCCTGACCAGCCGTCCACAAACAAACTTTCCTTTTGCAAGATTCGGCATGCAACCAAGGAAGGGCTGGGGTGGGGGAGAGTAGCCCCCAACAACAACACCTCGTGTTTGTTTGTGTGTACAGGCTGCAGAAGACACACAAGGGGAGAGTTTGTGTTACAGACTCTCTGCCGGGGCCTCGGGATGAGTTAGCAGGGAAGGCGGTGGAAGCCCTCCAGGGAAATGTATTCCATGAGCTGACTCACTCGCCCAGCCACCGTTTGCAGAAAAACACGACTGGCCGTCGCTCACGCTGGGACATTTTTTTTTGGGGGGAGGGGTAGTTTGATTTTGATTTTAGCCAGGAAAAGTAAACAGGATGCCCTAGCAAGGCTTGAACTTGATGCCAGGCTCGGACAGGGTGATCTAGCAAGGTTTTGAATTTAAGTCAGGCTCAGAAAGGAAGATCTAGCAAGGCTTGGATTTAAGTCGGGTTCAGACAAGCATACCCTCCAAGGTTTCTCCGATGAAAATAGGGATGTCCCATTCCACAATGAATTTTACTATTTATACCCCACACTGGGTTGTCCCAGCCTCTCTGGGCAGCTTCCAGCTAAATTGCTATATTATCACAATTCCAAACTGTTTTATATATCAAACATCCTTGTTTCCTAAGAAGAAAACTGCACAAGAATGTGGCAACACGAGAACGGGCCTTCTCCCCATCTGTGGGACGTTCCTTTTCAACCAGGCTTTTGGTTGATTTGATTGACATATGCCCTTTTAAAATGTGGGGTTTTGGGGGGAGAGGGTGTTATTGGGTTATTGTTTTTATTTTGATTATATATTTTGTGGTTTTGAGTTTTGTTCTGTGAGCTACCCTGAGACCTCCAGGTATATGGCGGAATATAAATTCAATAAATGAACCAAATGAATGAATGAATACAAAGAAAACAAATGAAATAGAACGTGGGGGAAAGAAAATGGCATGTGGGAGGGGAGGGATAATATAACAAAAAAGGCTATAGCTCCGTGAGATAATGCAATCATTTACATTGTCATTCCAGAAAAGGCCCATTTCTCAACAAATGTGTTTTCTTGAGTATTACATATTGCATTTATCTTATGTGTAAGGTTTAGCATTAAGATAGTTTGCCAGGTTTTCCTTAGCCAATCAGATATGGGGATGGGGTTATATTTCTGTTTTTGTGCAATATACTGTTTTGTTGTCGTTAGCAGCATCGTAATCAGCTGCACTTCAGTGTTAATGACCTCAGAGCAAAGTATCAAATGGAGAGTTATTTTTCAATGTTCTCGAATGACGATGCTAAGCTGCAGCTTTCCCCCGCTCCAACTCTGCAAGCTCATAATCCCTTTCCCAAATCCACTCACATTTAGTTCAGTCTATAGCAGTCACTTACCTGCTATTGGAAAAATGCGGTCACCGACCCCCCACCACCACACACACAAACACAAACACAAACACACACACACACACTCCTGTGCTCCTCCCCAAGTCACCAGCCTCCTCCAGTCCTTCCTGTTTTTGAACACTGCTTTAGCAGAAGCGGTGAAGGTTCAGTCCAATATCTTACTGGTTTATCCTGAGCAGCTCAATTTGTTATAGACTGCTTTGGGAACAGGAATGGGCAAATCCGTTCCTCCTTTTTCCCATTATTCAGTTCAGTTCTCCACATCTGCACATCAGTTTGCAGATCCACACCCTCCCCACACAAAAAAAAGCCTTTATGAGAATTCATCAGCTTGAATCGAAGAATTCGTTTTTTGTGAATGACTCCTGGCATACACAATTTTGCATGCAATTTTTTTTGCAAAGCAAGTTTCAGTAATACAATGCATATTTGACATGTTACTTCCACTAACAGATGCACACTTTGGTCTCATGGGTGACTTTTTTGTATGCATGACTCAGCTGCAGAATTGCACTGCAAAAGTACAAATTTCAAAGGTCGGCCACAATTCGATTCATGCATTGCTTCAGGTGAATCAGTAGGTTTGACTTTAAGTTCAAACCGAAACAATTTCCACTCCATCCCTATACCTGACCACTGGCTGTGCTGGCTACACACTCATTCTAAATGTAGACCAATGTGTCCTACTTTCTAGACCAGCACAAGAGGCAGATATCAGAAGGAAGGGGGAAAGAGGCAGCGGTGGTGCAGTGGTTAGAGTGGTCAACTAGGACCCGAGAGGGAGACTGGAGTTTGAAAACCACCACTCAGCCATGAAGCTCACTGGGTTTGATCTCAGGCCCAGCCACTGCCTCTCAGCCTAACCTACCTTTCAGATTGTATGGAGAGAACTGTGTACAGTGGTACCCCGGGTTACATACGCTTCAGGTTACATACGCTTCAGGTTACAGACTCCGCTAACCCAGAAATAGTACCTTGGGTTAAGAACTTTGCTTCAGGATGAGAACAGAAATCGCGCAGCAGAAGGAGACCCCATTAGCTAAAGTGGTGCTTCAGGTTAAGAACAGTTTCAGGTTAAGAATGGACCTCCGGAACAAATTAAGTACTTAACTCGAGGTACCACTGTATGTCACTTTGAGCTCCTTGAGGGGGGAAAAGGTGGGATGGAAATCAATCAATCAATCAATTAACAAATACACACGATTTCCCCAATAAATGCATTTTTGTCAATATGGTTTGACTGATGGACTGCATAGCAAAACTCAGAGAAGTGCAAATTTCAACGGATGAAGAAGAAGAAGAGTTTGGATTTGATATCCCGTTTTATCACTACCCTAAGGAGTCTCAAAGCGGCTAACATTCTCCTTTCCCTTCCTCCCCCACAACAAACACTCTGTGAGGTGAGTGGGGCTGAGAGACTTCAGAGAAGTGTGACTAGCCCAAGGTCACCCAGCAGCTGCATGTGGAGGAGCGGGGAATCGAACCCAGTTCACCAGATTACGAGTCCATTGCTGTGTTTTCGTTTCCGAAAGTGAGGATTTGATAGATTTGGCTGAAACCTGGATCTGATTTCTCCCCCCGCCCCCATCACTGAGGAGAGCCTCAGGAAGTTCCCCCTCAGGCCTTCCTTAGACATTCCTGGGCTTTATGGACCAATTGCCTGACTCAGTATTAAGTGGCATTGTAAAACAGCTAAGTTATTTGACAATAATAGTAATAAGGCTATGTTTTGCTGCTTTGGCCCACAGAGAGATAACACTGGAATGCAGAAGAGGCAGCCGGACAAGAATTGCCGGAAAGATCCTTCGGCGTACAAAGCAACAACCCCTATGCGCTGCCGAGAGGCCCAGTGTTTTGACTCTGACATGTCACACTAAAAAAAGGGGGGGGAATCAAATTAACATTGTGTAGGTTTTGCGAGACCTGGCAACACATCTCAGGTTGGTGTATTAATTCATTCATTCATTCAAAATTGCACTTATGGTCCACCTTTCCCTCCAGGAAGCTGAAGGTGACATACATGGTTCTGCTCTTCTCATTTCATCCTCACAACCGCCCTGTGAGGTAGGCCAGGCTGAGACGCACAGACTGTGGCAAGGTCTGACTCAGTGAGCTTCAAGGCCAAGCCAGGATTTGAACCCAGCTCTCTCCTAAGTCCTGGTCCAGCACCCCAAGGGGAAATGATTACTGTGGTGACAACGTGGACTAGATGGACCATTGGCCTGATCAGACAGGGATCGTCTTACATACCCTTCAACATTTCTCTGATGAAAATGGGGACTTCCTATATTATTATTATTATTATTATTATTATTATTATTATTATTATTATTATTCCCCGCCCATCTGACTGGGTTGCCCCAGCTCAGGGCAGCTGGGCAGCTTCCAACATATATAAAAACATAATAAAGCATTAAACATTTTTTTAAAAACCTATACAGAGCTGCCTTATATGCTTGGCTTGGGGGGGTCACATTAATGCTTCAACATTTCTCCAGTGAGAATAAAGGTAAAGGTAAAGGGACCCCTGACCATTAGGTCCAGTCGTGGCCGACTCTGGGGTTGCGGCGCTCATCTCGCTTTATTGGCCAAGAGAGCCGGCATACAGCTTCCGGGTCATGTGGCCAGCATGACTAAGCCGCTTCTGGCGAACCAGAGCAGCACATGGAAACGCCGTTTACCTTCCCGCCGGAGCAGTACCTATTTATCTACTTGCACTGTGATGTGCTTTCGAACTGCTAGGTTGGCAGGAGCAGGGACTGAGCAACGGGAGCTCACCCCGTCGTGGGGATTTGAACCGCCGACCTTCTGATTGGCAAGCCCTAGGCTCTGTGGTTTAACCCACAGTGCCACCCATGTCCCCCAGTGAGAATAGGGACGACCTAAGAAAAACCTGTCCATTCTGAGGGAAATCAGCCCTGAGTGCTCACTGGAAGGACAGATCGTGACGCTGAGGCTCCAATACTTTGGCCACCTCATGAGAAGAGAAGACTCCCTAGAAAAGACCCTGATGTTGGGAAAGATGGAGGCCACAAGGAGAAGGGGACGACAGAGGATGAGATGGTTGGACAGTGTTTTCCAAGCTACCAGCATGAGTTTGACCAAACTGCGGGAGGCAGTGGAAGACAGGAGTGCCTGGCGTGCTCTGGTCCATGGGGTCACGAAGAGTCGGACACGACTAAACAACAACAAGGAAAAACAGGACATTCCAGGATCAAATCAGAAACGAGGACGGATTCTGTAAATCCAGGAAATTCCCTGGAAAATAGGGGCACTTGGAGGGTCCGTCCTTACATTCTTAAACCAACAAGCCCCATCGTCAGAAGAGAGCTTCCCGCATTTTTCATTGTCGTTCCTCGCCCCCTGTCATGATCAAGCCTGGCCTGTCGGCAACAGCAAACGCTGATTGATTGACACACATTCCTTCCTTCTGTGGAGGCTTGCAATAACAGGGGCTTTTTTTAGTTTTTGCAAACCATCGCCAGCCTCCTGTTGCTGAGCCCTAACACGTTCAGATGACCTGGGATTCTGGGAACACCAGCAGCAAGGAACACCGGCCCGGCCTGTTTCGTGTGCCCACACGCGCATAACTCTGTCTCGCTCACCCATATGCTAATCCGGGCCAGTCGAGCTCCATGCCATCGCCAAGGGTAGATAATAGATTTCCGGAGAACTGGGACAAGGCGAGGACGTCACAGCTTTCCAACCCCGGAAGGAACCACCTTTGGCTGGAGAAACAGAGGCACGTGCTGTGGGACTCAGAGGATAAGCGAGGCCATGTGTCACGCACCAGCTCCCCAGTGAATAATGGCCAACTGCTTGTGACAGCATTGCTTCCCCCCTCACAACATTTATTTATTCAAATTTCTGAACCACATCATATTTTGAATTTTCAAGGCCACATTCACACCATGCATTCAAAGCACAATAATATCCCTTTAAACAGCCAGGGGTGTCCCCCCCCCAAAATAAAAGAATTCTGGGAGCTGTTGTTTGTTATGGTCGCCGAGAGTTGTTAGGAGACACACATCCCCGTTCCCTTCGCACAGCTACAATTCCCAGAGTGGTTTAAGACTCAAGCCCTCTTCGCAGGGATTTTTGGTAAATGTAGCTCTCTGAGGGGTATAGGGGGGTCAGTTCTCAGCTTCCTGAAGAAAGGAGAGCTCCCATAATCTTATTTTTTTGGGGGGAGCCTGTTTATAGTGCAATGATACCACTTTAAATAGTCATGGAGCCCCGCAAAGGATTCTGGGAGCTTTGGTTTGTTAAGGGTGCTGAGAGTTGTTAGGTAAAGGTAAAGGTACCCCGACCATTAGGTCCAGTCGTGACCGACTCTGGGGTTGTGGCACTCATCTCACTTTATTGGCTGAGGGAACCAGCGTACAGCTTCCAGGTCATGTGGCCAGCATGTGGTGAACCAGAGCAGCGCACGGAAACGCCGTTTACCTTCCCGCCAGAGCGATACCTATTTATCTACTTGCACTTTGACGTGCTTTCGAACTGCTAGGTTGGCAGGAGCAGGGACCGAGCAACGGGAGCTCACCCTGTCATGGGGATTCGAACCGCCGACCTTCTGATCGGCAAGTCCTAGGCTCTGTCGTTTAGACCACAGCGCCACCTGCGTCCCTCTCTGAGAGTTGTTAGGAGACACCCATTTCCCCTCCCTGAGCTGCAATGTATGATGTGAATGTGGCCATTTTGATGTTAAAACAAAGACACAAACCCCTGATACACAAAGGAGAAAGGGGGAGACTCAGCGAACTCCCTGGGAAAGAAGGAAACGACAGTGTGGTGTAGCGGTTAGAGTGCTAGACCAGGACATGGAAGACCAGGGTAAAGCTCACTGGGTGTGGCCTTGGGCCAGGCACTGCCTCTCAGCCTAACCCACCTCACAGGGTCGTCACAAGGACAAAACAGGGGGAGGCAGAGAAGCATGTATGCCATCTTGAATTCCGTGACGGAAAGTTGGGATATAAATGTAATAAATACATACATAAATCATCAGAGAAAGGCTGACAACGAATCAGGCCTGTATTTCAGCAGGTGAGGAATCTTTCTCATCCCCGAGGGCCACATTCCTTTCTGGGCAACCTTCTGAGGGCCACATGTCAGGGGTGAATTTTTACTTTTGTGAATTTTTTACCAATGTGAATTTTGTACCTTTGCATAGTAGGCTATTTTCTGCACACACACACACACACATATTTTCTCTCTATCTTTCATCCAGACAAGCAAGACGACATATCTCCAGCCAGCCAAAATATTCAAAGTTTGGGGGGTTCTGAGGGCCGGATATATATATTTGGAGGGCCACATTTGACCCATGGACTTAAGGTTCTCCATTCTTGCTGCATCTAAACACTGTGCAGTTTCACACACCCCCACACACAGAGAGAAGCCAAAAATATGCAATTTCTACATCTTTGTGAACCAGAGTCAGAGAGGGAAATTGGGGAGGCAGCTCCCCATTATCTCCACCATCATATTTTGAAACCTTAAGGCATGTCAGAGAGTAACTACTTTGCCAGGCACGGTTTGAGGAATGCATGACATCATATCATCGGAACTCGCTGTTACAGGGTTGCTTGATGAGTATTAAATGAGGCGACTGTCAACTTTTGATTTCACAATGACTGCCAGAGGTGTAGCCAGCTGGGTCCTGACAGGATGTGCTGTCCCATGGGTGGAGCCTAGCAGCTTCAAGATGGAGTCGATAGTGAAAGGAAGGAAGGAAGCTTTGTTGAGCCAATTTCTGGACTTTATTTGACTGTTTGGTCTCCAATTTCTTCAACCTGAGCATAGGAGCCATGTCCTAGAGGCCAAGGCCCCTTTGGCCCCCAAAATAAAATATTTGAGGGCCCTCCAAAGTTGATGGGCATTGCCATTCAAATGGAGTGTGTGTGTGATCAATTATGCAGGGTAGGGCTTACCTGGAGACCCCTCCAATATTTTATTCAAATTAGCACCCCTGTACCTGAGACAAAAGGGATGTGGGTGATGCTGTGGGTTAAACCACAGAGCCTAGGACTTGCCGATCAGAAGGTTGGCGGTTCGAATCCCTGCGACTGGGTGAGCTCCTGTTGCTCAGTCCCTGCTCCTGCCAACCTAGCAGTTCGAAAGCACATCAAAGTGCAAGTAGATAAATAGGTACCACTCCGGCGGGAAGGTAAACGGTGTTTCCGTGCACTGCTCTGGTTCGCCAGAAGCGGCTTAGTCATGCTGGCCACATGACCCGGAAGCTGTACGCCGGCTCCCTCGGCCAATAAAGCGAGATGAACGCTGCAACCCCAGAGTCGGTCACGACTAGACCTAATGGTCAGGGGTCCCTTTACCTTTACCTTTACCTGAGACAAGGGTGGCTGGTGTCCAATGGGACTGAGAGGGCAGAAGGCAGGGAGACCAACAGCAGGTGGAACCAGTGTCAGTGATAGGCAAAAGTGTCCCATCCTGACTGGTTGTAAGAAGACAGGTGAATCAGCAGCAAACATCTGGGGAAACATTCTGAGCCGAGCAATATCTTAACATAGAATAAAAATGTCAGGTTGTTGTCAGGCTGCAGTTTGCATGGCCGCAGACAGGTGGCACTGTGAACTGTGACGTCATGAGACACAGTGGGTGGTCACCCCTAGCGAGCCATGGAGGGGCAGCCAGAAGAGTCTGTAGGCCCACAGTTCCCCTATCTCATCTGTTGGATCCTCTGCCTGTCAGCTCTGGCAACAGGAGCAGCACGAGGATGAAGAATTTACCCAGAAGAAGAAGCCTATTTCGCTTTTTTTGTACTGATTTTTAAACGTATTTAAATTTGTATATCATAAACCACTTTGAGATGGCTTATTAATGCTAAGCACTCTATACATATTATGAAATAAATTGCTATAGAATTGGATGTTGCATCAAAGTTACACTCAGAGTAGACTCACTGAAATGAATAGGCACAAGTGAGTCATGCCCATTATTTTCCATGAATCTACTCTGAGTAGAACTAATGCTGCATACAACCCATCATGTGTATGTTCGGGGGAAATGTTCGCAGAAATGCATAGGAAATTTTGCACAAACTTTTTTTTAAAAAATCCACAATTTGGTGCAGAAAAGGTGCAAACTTAAAACTGGGGAGGGGGGGAGGAAGAGAGAATTAGGAGGCTTGAGAGGTTTGGCCATCCCTAGAAGAGTAAAAGGTAAAGGACCCCTAGACAGTCAAAGGTGACTATGGGGTATGGCGCTCATCTCGCTTTTCAGGCCAAGGGAGCTGGCGTTTGTCCACAGACAGCTTTCCAAGTCATGTGGCTAGCATGACTAAATCACTACTAGAGCACAAATGACTGTGACAAGTGCCAGAGTGCACGGAAATGCCGTTTACCTTCCCGCCACAATGGTACCTATTTATCTACTTGCACTAGCGTGCTTTCAAACTGCTGGGTTGGCCGAAGCTGGGACAGAGCAACAGGAGCTCACCCCGTTGAGGGGATTCGAACCGCCGACCTTCCGATTGGCAAGCCCAAGAGGTTTAGACCACAGCGCCACCCGCGGCCCTCCCTAGGAGGGTGGCACTATGTGATGATCCTGCATCGGCGGCATAGCAACCTCCCAGAATTATGGGAGCTGTAGAGTTTTTAAGGGACCCTTTCTCTCTTCACAGAAAGTTAAAGGTAAAGGTAAAGGGACCCCCGACCGTTAGGTCCAGTCATGGCCGACTCGGGGTTGCAGCGCTCATCTCACTTTATCGGCCGAGGGAGCTGGGGTACAGCTTCCGGGTCATGTGGCCAGCAGGACTAAGCTGCTTATGGCGAACCAGAGCAGCGCACGGAAACGCCGTTTACTTTCCCACCGGAGCGGTACCTATTTATCTACTTGCACTTCGTGCTTTCAAACTGCTAGGTTGGCAGGAGCTGGGACTGAGCAATGGGAGCTCCCCCCATCGCAGGGAATCGAACCGCCGACCTTCTGATCGGCAAGCCCTAGGCTCTGTGGTTTAACCCACAGCGCCACCTGCGTCCCTTCACAGAGAGCTATTGTTCTCCAAAATGGTTTAACAATCCACCTCTCTTTCCAGGGAATGCTGGGAATTGTAGTGGTGAGCGGCGAATAGGGGGGTCTCTTAACCATTCTCGGCACCCTGAACTAACTACAGTTCCCAGAATTCTTTGGGGGGTCACATCTGGCTCTTAGGCTGGAGGCCCCCTCCCTCTGCCCAGTGGAGCTGGCCAAGTCAGCCTGGCAGCATCTGCTGAGCTGGCCTATGCTGGCGCTGTCCCCGCACTACCACGTTCAGCTGGCAGAGATCCTGGCATTTCTCCTCCCTCAGTGCCAAGAAATGGACCCAGCCTTCACGTCAACATTCTTCACCCCCACGCCGGGGGAGAAAACTGCAAACTCATCTCAAACGCTTCTTTTCTCTTTGGCTTAAAACCCCTGGCACTGTGTGAGTTATGCAGAGGGAGGGAGAGAGATCTGGAAGGCAGTGGGTGAAGGGTTGGCCGAGTGCAGAAGACAGGCGGGTCTTATTTAGGCCTCATGGGGAGGGTAGCGTCAGGTCCCATCTGTACATATTTCGAAAAGTGAAAACCCAGAAACAAAAGTTGTTCAGCTTTTTGTGTGTGCAAAAAACCTTTAAAGCTATTTTAAAGGAAATCTGCCAAGAAATCAACACTTCCGACATGGGTTGCCATACGACCTGGAATATTTTTTACTGCTTTTGAGAAATTCCACTTGGGCGCTATTTTTGACGGACAAATCCTGGACGTATGACAGCCCTATTTAAAGGGGTATTATACTTTCCCCAGGATGTGGGTGGCGCTGTGGGTTAAACCACAGAGCCTAGGACTTGCCAATCACAAGGTTGGCGGTTTGAATCCCTGCGATGGGGTGAGCTCCCGCCAACCTAGCAGTTCGAAAGCACATCAAAGTGCAAGTAGATAAATAGGTACCACTCCAGCAGGAAGGTAAACAGTGTTTCCATGCGATGCTCTGGTTCGCCAGAAGCAGCTTAGTCATGCCGGCCACATGACCCGGAAACTGTACGCCGGCTCCCTCGGCCAATAAAGCGAGATGAGCGCCGCAACCCTAGAGTCGGCCACGACTAGACATAATGGTCAGGGGTCCCTTTACCTTTTATACTTCCCCCAGTTTCTACATTAAGCAGGCCTAAGGCTCTGTTCTAAGCATGCAGTGCACCCTGGGAACTGTAGCTTGTAAGAGGTGCTGAGGGTTATTAGGAGATGGTGATTCTCCTCACAGAGCGGCAGTTCCCAGAATTCCCTGGGAAGAGAAACTGATTCTTAAACCACTCTTGAAATTGTAGCTCTGTGAGTCCTCTCCCCTGTTGCGGGTTCCTCCATCATCATCATCATCATCATCATCATCATCATCATTCCTAATCCACTTTTAAAACCATCATTATTCCTAATCCACTTTTAAGGCCATCACTGTCCCTTCTGGAGCAAGTTTCAGAGTCCATCTCTGTGCTGCACGAAGAAGCACTTTCTTTTATCTTTTCCAGAATCTTCCAACATTCAGCTTCAGGAATTAAGGTCCACGAATTTTAGTATTATGAGAGACAGAGGAAAAACTATTCTGTAAGCTTTTCTTAGAGACAGACGGTTGCTCCTGGGTCACCCACTCCTGAAATGGACAACAAACTGGTTGATCTGGGTTGCAAAGACTTTTTTATTCTTAAGGAACCTGTCTGGAGAGAGAGAGAGAGAGAGAGAGAGAGAGAGAGAGAGAGAGAGAGAGAGAGAGAGAGAGAGATCTGCTTTGGTGAACTTGCAAGCAGTATCCACCCCCCGCCCCCCACCCCCGGTCTGGCTTGTCATGTCCTCATCATTCATTCTTGCTAGTGTGAGCATGTCACTAACTTCTTGCGTGCCTGGCTGCCCTCCTTTTTCTTCAGGTTAGTCAGCAAAAAGTGAGTGAATCTGATTTGAATGGCGATCAAGAAGAAACAGCAGAGATAGAGAGGGCAAATCCAGCCAGGGTTATCGAGAGGTAGCGCAGCATAGTGGTCACAGCAATAAGATTTGGGAGGCAGGTCTGTTTAGATGGCAAAAGGAGAATGCATCTAATAGGAACGGCAATTTAGAGGAAACCACGGAAACATAGAGGGTAAATCTAGCCGGGATTATTGAGGAGGCAGTGTGGTATAGTGGTTAGAGTGTTAGACTTTGGAGAGGGGGGGTCCATTTGGATAGGGAGGTTTATTTGGCAAAGAGAGAATCTTTCTAATAAGAATGACAATCAAGAGGAAACGGCAGAGATAGAGAGAATTATTACTCCAGCTCCAACTTCTGTCAGCTCCCCCATCCCTGCCGATGGCCAGGGATCCTGGCTGATGTAATTCCCCATTCCTGTTCTAACAGATCTGTCAACAGCTACTGGTTGTGGTGGCTATATGTTGTTATAGGTTTGAGGGGTCAGTCTGGATGATGCCTCTTGGTCCCTTCCAGGCCTGTGATCCTGTATTAGAGTCTATGGCAGGAAACCTGCTGGGCTGGTCAAACCAGTTCCTTTGTTAAAGTACTGGCCTTCATCACTCAGCAAGATACTCGTCATCAGCATCTTAAAAAGTGAGCTCTGTTGCCATGGAGGCAAATGGGTGGGCCTTTTCTTCACTTCACCTGGCTGGCTGTCACACCATTCTAGGAAGGAGAGTGATAGGCCAAAGGGAGCCTGGAGAGGGGGTGGGTTTGGGCTGATCCTGGCAGCTGGAGAAACAGAGGCATGTCTTGCTCTGGGCTGGACCCCAAAGCTATGGCTTGGAGACCTCCCTGGGAACCCAAAGGGGATGCAAGATCTGTTGGCGTGTTGGTGCTGTAAGTGTCTCCATCCTACGCTCAGGTTGTGCGTGTGAATAAGACCATACACCCTAAAGGCACCACAGTCTCCGTTGACCATCATTCCAAAGAAAGCAAACTCGGAGTAAGGACTGGAACCTCTGGAGCAGTGGTTCTCAACCTGTGGGTCCCCAGATGTTGTTGGACTACAACTCCCATCATCCCTGAGCTCTGGCCTTGCTAGCTAGGGGTGATGGAAGTTGTAGTCTAACAACATCTGGGGACCCAAAGGTTGAGAAAGGATGCTCTGGAGTCTCCCACCACTTGGAAATTGGGTGCGTGCAACACTGGTGTCAGAAGTGGGAGTTTGTTGCTGCTCAGAGATTAGCATAGATGCAACAGCATTAACAGCCAGTTAGGAGTAACCATCAGGAAGTAAACAATAGAAAAGGCTTGCTGCCTTCATGGCCTGTTTGTGGGCGTCCCCGAGGCATCTGATTGGCAGCAGTAATTGTAGGCCTATGACGCAGCCACATTGCTGAAGCTAAGCAGTCGCATCAGGCCCCAAGCAGGAGACCTTTCTTTGAACCTCATCAAACTTTATTTAGTCATTGATTTATATACCACTTTTTCTCCAAGGACCTCAAGGTGGGGCACATGGTTCTCTTCCTCCCCATTTTATCCTCACAACAACCCTGGCCAAGAGAGACAGTGATTGGCCCAAGGTCACCCAGCGAGCTTCATGGCTGAGCGGGGGATTCAAACCCTGGTCTCCCAGGTCATAGTCCAAACCTCTAATAACTACACCATACTGGTTCTTCAGGGATGTGGGTGGCACTGTGGGTTAAACCACAGAGCCTAGGGCTTGCCGATCAGAAGGTCGGCGGTTCGAATCCCTGCAACGGGGTGAGCTCCCGTTGCTCGGTCCCTGCTCCTGCCAACCTGGCAGTTCGAAAGCACGTCACAGTGCAAGTAGATAAATAGGTACCGCTCTGGCGGGAAGGTAAACGGCGTTTCCGTGCACTGCTCTGGTTCGCCAGAAGCGGCTTAGTCATGCTGGCCACATGACCCAGAAGCTGTACGCCGGCTCCCTCGGCCAATAAAGCGAGATTTGCGCCGCAACCCCAGAATCGGCCACGACTGAACTTAATGGTCAGGGGTCCCTTTACCTAAAACAAAACATATTATCCAGAAACATATTGTTCTTATTCCCCCCCCCCCATTTTTCCTCCCTCCCCCCACAGAACCCACCCACCCTGACTTCCCTCAGTTCCAGTCTTTGATTTCTCTAAAAATGCTATTTTCTGCATGTTACACAGTTGTATAGATCCTCAAACTATTTAGCTGATTATTATCAATAAAAAAATTGTGAATGTTTATTCAAAGCCAGCCAAGGAGTCCAGTTCGCTTTGTTGCGTCTTCAAATACTTTGTAAAGGGTTCCCATTCATCTTTAAAGTCACAGTTCTCCTTGTCCCGTAGCTTGTATGTCAGTTTTGCCAGTTCTGCATAGTCCATCAATTTTTCTTGCCATGATTCTTTAGTTGGGGTTTTCTTCAGTCTTCCATCCAGGATTCCCAACTCCTATCAACCTCAGCCAGCATGGCAAACCGCTGGGGATTGTGGGAGTTGGGAATCCAGCCGCATGCCCACCCCTCTCCTAGACACACGTCCCAACCATAGCTGTCAAGTGTCCCTTATTTGGCGGGACAGTCCCTTATCCTAGCGCCATGTCCCGCTGCTGTCCCTTATTGATGAGGCTTCATTTGGCTGCTGGCTGGGCTTTCTTCCTTTGGCTCAGAGGGGCTCAGAAGTTGAACATACCTGTACCCGGAAAATCCCTTATTTTGGCTGCTGATCCCTTATTTTCAAGGCTGCTGGTCCCTTATTTTCAAATCTGTAAGTTGACAGCTATGGTCCCAACCAGTTAGGGATCACACATTAAATGCACATAGAGAGGCGCAAAACAGAGATGGAGAGCTTGTGGTTCTCCAGTTGTTGCTGCTCAAAACTCCCATCAGCCCCTAGTCAGCATGGCCAACCGCAAAGGTTCATGGGAGTTGTAGTTCCGCAACACCTGCAGGGCCACAGCTTCAGCATCCCCAATCAATAACCCCTTTTTTGCTTTCCCTGTCCCAGAATTTTGGACGCTGTGTAAAAAAACAAACAAGCGAAAAGCACCCAGGCACCGAATATTTGAGCTTGGCTGCTTGAAAAACCTCAGAGGGTTATTTTTTCTCCCCCATCTTCATTTTATGAAGGAAGAATTGAGAGGTAGCGGGTGTGAGAGCCGGCTGTTTTTCGGAGATGGGGCACAATTGGCCTTTGTTATGCCCACGGCCTCTTCTGCTGGGCCACAGCAAGGCTAGACAAACAGACTTCTGTGCTTTCTGACCGGTTGCCGACTTCCCTTCATTGGTGCTCGGAGGTGGGGAGGGTCCGGGGGGAGGGTCCAGACCCGGGTACAAGGCAAGTCCCTCTGGCACCCACCTAGCCCAGACCTGCAGCAGCAGCCGCACACAAGATCCCTCCAGGTTTTAAGTAAGTGGTTTCGATTTAAGGGGATTGGGGAAGGGGCAGCGCTGGGCATGGCTTTCCCCTCGTCTCTGCTCTCCCCAGAAAAGGACATGTGAAACGGAGCCTCAGCGTCTGGGACTTTTTAGCTTAGGGAAGAGGCGAGGGGAAAGGGTGGCTTGACAGAAGTTTACAGAATTACATGGATAACACAGAGAGAGGCTCTTCTCCTCCACAACAGCAGAACTTGCAGGCAAAGCTGAATGTTGGGAGATTCACGACAGTTCACCAGTGGAACTCTCTGCCACAGGAATGCAGTGGTGGCCGGCAACTGGAATGGCTTTAAAAGCGGACCGGGCATATTCGTGGGAATAGAAGGCTATTCATAGCTACTAGCCACATTGGCTACGCTCTGCCTCTGTGGTCCGAGGGAGCAACTGAATGCCAGTTGCCGGAAAACGCAGGAGGGGAGAGGGCTGTTGTGCTTGCGGGTTTGTCGCTGGGAGATACGGTTGGCACCTGCGAAGACAGGACTAGAGAGGGGCTGGTAGTCTGATCCAACAGCGTCTTCTTATGCTGGTCTATCTAGATCAATATTCCCTCTGTCTCCACAGACAGGCAGCTGCGTTCAAGGGTTTCAGACAGGCGGCACTGCCAAAAAGTCAAGTTAAGATCCTAGTCCTCATTGTTCTGAATAAAAAGCTGTACAGTGGTACCTTGGGTTAATTCGTTCTGGAGGTCCGTTCTTAACCTGAAACTGTTCTTAACCTGAGGTACCACTTTAGTGAATGGGGCCGCACAATTTCTGTTCTCATCCTGAAGCAAAGTTCTTAACCCGAGGTACTATTTCTGGGTTAGCGGAGTCTGTAACCTGAAGCGTCTGCAACCTGAAGCGTCTATATTGCTAAGGAAAACAGGAAAGTGCTTTATACCGCACCAGGTCATTTGTTCGTTTGTCTTAACATTTGCTACACTTGGATGTCAGGGTTTCAGGTGAGAGACATTTCAAGACCTGGGACTTTCTGTGGACAAAAGGAGGTGCTTTTCCACTGTGTGACGGCCCTCCCTTAAAGGGCAGCTGAAGCGGTCCAGATGTTTGGAGCACCTATCAGGAAAAGGCAAACACATCTGGTGGGTTAGTTTGGGGGTGGGGGCAGCTGGGTGATGGAGGGGATAGGATGGAAGGTTGATATTATTTTTATTTTCTCTCTCTCTCTCTGCTGGAACGTTGGCACTGCCCAGGGAACGACTGAGAGCCAGCACGTTTAGGAGAGACCAAACAAAGCACTGCACATCTGCACTGTGCGGTTGTGAATCTATGGAACTCGCTGCTGCAGGGTTTTTAATTGTTGTTGTTTTTTTGGTGGATTGTATTATATGGTTTTATGATTGTGCTGTTTTCTCTGTGGCATTAATGCAGTAATAGTACTTGTAATATAATAATAATAATAATAATAATAATAATAATAATAATAATATTCAGTAGTATTTAGCTGTAGCTGCTGTGGGGGTACAGCCTAGCACAAAACGGCTGCAGCATTTGAAAGAGTGAAAATGGCATTCCCACCCCCAATCGGCTGCCCCCCCCAACAGGGAAAAGACACCCACATCAGGGACCACTGTGCTCTCTCACAGAGAGAAGCTCTTTGCACCTCTTCTCTGTCCAGAATGGGAAGATCGAATCCTGGCATATTTAAGAGGGTGCTTTTGGTGTAGGAGAATGAGCCAGTGCAAACAGGAACTGAGCTGGAAGACCAACCCTCCCCCCTCGTGCATTCTGGATTTTGAAAGAGATATTTTGTGGGCACTATTAGACGGGCTGGAGAGCACACGGGCACCTGTGCGTACTATGTGGGCACCTAGTCTCCAAACCAGCCTGCCTCTGTGCCCCCTGGCTGGTGATTAGGTGGTGGTGGTGGTTACTCAGTTTGGCAAGCAAAAGGCACTCTGCACCCGCCCAGAGGCATTTCCTAGATGCAAGCCAGAGTTAAAGGAAGCCCTAATTTTCTCTGATTCGGGTCATCCACCCACAGGTGAACGGGTCTCTCTGAAAAGGTCTGTGGCACTTAATGCCTAGGCAGGGTAACTGTCGGCTACTCCAGAATTGAGATCATCCTCCTTAACTCCAGATCATTAACAAATTGAATAATCCAAGCGCTAGACCGATGTGGCTTCTCTGAGCAAGGAGCGTCTCCCATGATCCCTTCAATGTGCTGAGCTGGCAGTCACCATGGCTGCATGTGTTATGTTGACTCGGCTTCACCATCTGCACCCATGACTCATCTCTGACCCAGAAGATGCTGCAAGCGCAGATCTCTCAACCATGTTGCATATTAGAGAATAAAAGCAAATTGTTCTTCCTGGTAAATTTAGGGAGCCTGCAGCCCTCCAGATGTTGCTGCACTCCCAACCCCTGGCAGCCAGCATGGCCAATGGTCAGAGATGATGGGAAACATAGAATTTTAGACCCTGAGGAACATCTAGTCCAATCCCCTGCAATGCAGGAATATGCAGCTGTCCCGTCCCGGGATCGAACCTGCAACCTTGGCATCATCCAAATCTGGTGCTTGCATTTGAGAATTGCTTTGTGCCCATTGTCCCTTTGCAAGGGACGAGGGAGGGAGAATGAGATGGCTCCCCCTCCCATTAGATGCCCTGCCTACCACCCCTCCAGCTTCAGTAGTTATCAGCCGCCACCAAATGGTAGAATCATAGAATCTTAGAGTTGGAAGGGACCCCGGGTCATCTAGTCCAACCCTCTGCAATGCAGGAATCTCAGTTAATAATAATAATAATAATTCATTATTTATACCCCGCCCATCTGGCTGGGCTTCCCCGGGCACTCTGGGCACCTTCCAACAAAAGATTAAAATACAGTAATGCATCAAACATTCAAAACTTCCCTAAACAGGGCTGCCTTCAGATGTCTTCTAAAAGTCTGGTAGTTGTTGTTCTCTTTGACATCTGGTGGGAGGGCGTTCCACAGGGCGGGGGCCACCACCAAGAAGGCCCTCTGCCTGGTTCCCTGTAACTTGGCTTCTCGCAGTGAGGGAACTGCCAGAAGGCCCTCGGAGCTGGACCTCAGTGTCCGGGTAGAACGATGGGGGTGGAGACGCTCCTTCAGATATACTGGACCGAGCTAAAGCATCCATGACAGATGGCCACCCAACTTCTGCTTCAAAACCTTCAAGGAAGCAGAGTCCACAACCTCCCGAGGGGAGACCTTTCAACTGCTGAACAGCTCTGACAGTCAGAATGTTTTTCCTGATGTTGAAATCAAGTTTGCTCCATCTTCCATGGGACAGCCCTTTAGATATTTGAAGGTGGCTATCCTATCTCCTCCCAGTCTCCTCTTTCCAAGCTAAACATACCCAGGTCCTTCAACCATTCCTCATAAGGCTAGCTACAGAGGTGGATTTAGGGGAGCACAACCGGTTCAGTCACACTGGGCACAGAGCATAAGAGCCCATAAAATATTTGAGGGGAGCGGGGCGGGGCACAAAGTGACGGGCACTGCTATTCAAATGGGGTGTGTGTGTGCTGTGTCTTGTGATCGATTATGTGGAGTGGGGCTTACCTGCCCCCCCATATTTTATTCAAGTTGGCACCCCGGTAGTCAAGAGGTGGGGGTGCTCAATTTGGGGTAACACAGAGTGCTGCCGAAATCTGAGACCCTAAGATCCGCTACTGGAAATTACTTCTGAGTACATGTGGGACACGGGTGGCGCTGTGGTCTAAACCACAGAGCCTAGGGCTTGCTGATCAGCAGGTTGGCGGTTTGAATCCCCTGAGCTCCCATTGCTCAGTCCCTGCTCCTGCCAACCTAGCCGTTCGAAAGCATGTCAGAGTGCAAGTAGATAAATAGGTACCACTCCGGTGGGAAGATAAACAGCGTTTCCGTGCGCTGCTCTGGTTCGCCAGAAGTGCCTTAGTCATGCTGGCCACATGACCCAGAAGCTGTACGCCAGCTCCCTCGGCCAATAAAGCGAGATGAGCGCCACAACCCCAGAGTCGGCCACGACTGGACCTAACAGTCAGGGGTCCCTTTACCTTTACCTTACATGTGTATAACTTTCCAGTGCTTGAACGTTAATCGTATATCAGGGATTTGGGTGTGTGGGTGTATGCTGTGACATTCCAGGCTTGTAACTCTAGTGTCTATAGGCTTATCGCATTTACAAATTTTAAATTTATTGTTGTACATTGTTTTAAATGTTTGTTTTCTTTCTGGGATTGTAACCCCAAGTGTGTTTTATAAGCTGGTCTCCGACTGTAATAAATTATCTATCTACTCCCATGGAGTATATCCCATATATCCATACAGCTATCCCATATATCCAACTCTACCGTTTTATGATTCTATGAAAAGCTGAACATTCGTTCCTCAAACCAGCAAGTGACGTTGGTCTCCCTCCTTGACTTGCTTGTCAATTGATGGCGATGTTTTAGCAAGGAACGCTGGCACCCTTCGCGCAGGCGGCGGTGACCAGGGGTGGGGCGGCCTGTAAATCCACCCCTGGATTTGAGACACTGCTCTTCTTGTGCTTTGACATCAGATCCAGCTCCCGCCGTTCCGACCCACCCCGTGTTCTTGCAAACATCTCGGTCGTTCCACTGCTTCCCCCCCCCCCCCAGTTCCTGTGCACACACAGAGAGAGACGCTTTTCCAAAATCCCACGGGGAAAGGAAGGGGCGAGACTCAGCACCGCTGGTGCTACTGGACCAAGGAACTGAATGAGTTCTCTGTCTTGGCAGAGGGAGAAAAAATACAGTTGTAAACAGCTCCCCTTCTCCCCCTCCCAACCCTCCGTTCCCAACCCCTTCCTGTTCAGAAAGTACCAGAACCGGCTCTGCTATTCAATAAAGTGACACATATGCCTCAGGTGGCAAATGGCAGGGGGACGGCCCCCACCTAACTTCCCTAAACCAGCTTGCTTTGTAACCCTCCATGCTAGCCTGTTGCCTTCAGGTATGGTGAGGGATAATGTCCCACTGCTGGTCTAGAAATAAGACGAAACTGCTAATCTGGTCAGATATTGTACATGGCATTTTTTTGGGAGGGAGGCAATTTTTCCTATGCCTCAGGGAGCAAAATGGCTTGGGCACGATGAGCCATTAGCAATGTAAGAAGGCATATTTTCCTGTCCCACCCTGTGTTTGTCTCACAAAACTGTGCTGTTTGTATTGCTGTCGTACATAAGTTACTGAATTAATTTTATTTATTTATCTATATTTATATTACACTTGTATACTGCCCTTCATCCGAGGATAACAAGGCAGTTCACGGTATATAAACACAAAAATACATCACATAAATGCAAAGGAAGCACAGGGGGAAATAATCAAGTATCGCTTGCAGACTGAGAGCAGAAAATTATAGCAAAGGACTGATCGTATTTGCCAGACTGGTTTGTCTCCTGGACAGGGGACAAGTGAGCAAGCACCAGCAATTTCTGATCCCCATTTTGGTCAGAATTCTCTGACTTCCCTATGAGCCGCTAAGGAGGTACAAATCTGTAAGTCGGTTTCCCATCTCTCCAATTTTAAATTCAGCTCTTCACCTTTCTGCAGAAATTTGCATAGTTTAACCTTCCTGCGGATAGGTTGACCAGGAGGGTACAGCGCACAGTTACTCCACGTTGACCAAACACAACAAGCTTCCGATTTTTGAAATCAAGCCTATGGAAGGATGATATCCTAGACGCTGTGTTGTTGGAAAACGACACCTTTCTAGAAAGCTTATACTGCAGTGAAGAGCTCTGGGTTTTCTCCTCCCCGCCATTAATAATTAGTTCAGACAATATATTATGGCAGCTTTTGAGGGGTCAACAAGATAGATATCAATAGGCTATAATAGGCCTTTCTGGGACAACTAGGTCCTACTCAGAGTAAACCCACCGGTGGGTCTTCTCAGAAGTCCGCTCACCTCTTTATGTGAGGAGTTTCCTTTCGTTTTTGGCTGAGAGACGAAAGGATGTCCGCTCTCTCACCGGGCTGATTTATGATGTTTTTCTTCTCATTAAAGGCTGTTGGAGATTAGCAAGAAGCCTGCATTCAGTCTGATTTATTATCCACACACAAGGCAACACTTTCTACCGCTGCTAAGAACTCTGCTATGGACTCTGCTAAGAGAGCTCTAGTTTTTACTATCGGCACAGGCGTCCATCGGCGCAGCGAAAGGGTGCCGGGCGCCATCTTATCTCACACTTTATTGGTGGGAGGCATTGCGGTCAGGCAACCATGCTCGATAGTTGTCCAGCTTAGGGGTGGACAACCTCACCCCTACGTCATGGCCGGCCATGTTGTGGCCTATTTGAACCCATATACCAAAATACTTTGTGTCAGTGTGTTCTATTGTTCTCCTGGGAACTCTGTGGCTCGAGTGCCTAGGCACATAATAAGTTAAAGCTCTCCATGAGTGGACTGTACATTAAGGTTGCCATATTTCAAAAAGTGAAAATCCAGACGGACACAAATGTTGTTGAGCTTTTTTTTTTTTTTTGCTGCTTTTTTTTTGCAAGATCTCCATTAAAAAGTATATAAATTGGACATCAAGAATCACAAGACAGAGAAACCAGTAGGAGAACACTTCAATCTCCCAGGACATTCTATACAAGATCTCAAAGTAGCTGTTTTACTACAAAAGAATTTCAGAAATAGACTGGAAAGAGAAGCTGCTGAATTGCAACTCATTACCAAACTTAAAACCATGGAGAGACCTGGTCTGAACAAAGACATTGGATTCTTATCTCATTATACATGACAAAGCCATTTTTCACCTTCTCACCCCTTGCTTTTTCCTGTAAGACCTATTGCAGTCGTTAAGAGTCGTCAACAGGCTCATCACAGCTATCTGCCAATCACCCATTCCCACCACCCTTCTGAGTAATACCCCTCCCCACCTTCTCACTATATAGAAGGATCTGGCAACTTCTGTTTCAGTGTATCTGAAGAAGTGTGCATGCACACGAAAGCTCATACCAAGAACTAACTTAGTTGGTCTTTAAGGTGCTACTGAAAGGGAAAAATTTTTTTGTTTTGACTATGGCAGACCAACACGGCTACCTTTCTGTAATTAAAAAGTATGCGTTTTAGCTATTTTTTAGGAAATTCGCCAACCCCCCCCCCCAAAAAAACCCCACTTCAAATAAGGGCTTTCCAGGACATTTTTACCAGTTCTGGAAAATTCTACCCCGACACCATTTTGTCAGGCAAATTCCAGACATATGGCAGCCCTACTGTAGATCAATACACCCCAGAGGGCCAGATTTTGGCCCAGGAGTTGCCAGTTGCCGATAAAGAAAATGTCAGCAACGGCCAGAGAGCTATAATTCTCAGAGTGGTTTAGCAATCAACCCCTCTTCCTAGGGAACTCTGAAAATTTTAGTTCTGTGAAGGGAAGCAGGGCCACCTACTAACGCTCAGCAGCCTTAACAAACAAAAGCTCCCAAGATTATTATTATTTCGGGGAAGGGATATGACTGTTGAAGTGGTATAGGTAAAGGTAAAGGGACCCCGGACCGATAGGTCCAGTCGCGGATGACTCTGGGGTTGCGGTGCTCATCTCGCTTAACCGGGTCATGTGGCCAGCATGACTAAGCAGCTTCTGGCGAACCAGAGCAGCGCATGGAAACACCGTTTACCTTCCCGCTGGAGCGGTACCTATTTATCTGCTTGCACTTTGACTTGCTTTTGAACTGCTAGGTTGGCAGGAGCAGGGACTGAGCAACGGGAGCTCACCCCATTGCGGGGATTCGAACCGCCGACCTTCCGATCGGCAAGCCCTAGGCTCTGTGGTTTAGACCACAGCACCACCCGCGTCCCTTGAAGTGGTATAATCCTCCGTTAAATGTACAGTGCGCAGTGTGACCGTGATGTGCCGCCGTGCCCCGATACCACAGGATACCACTGTGCTTTTCTTAAAAAAACCGAAACCTTTTACATGTACATCATAAAAGAAAATAAATCAAGGGCCATGTGTAAGGCTGTGTGGAAGTGGGAACATTCCAGAACGTTCCGTTCTGGAAAAATGACAAGGCTCCATTGCACAGCGCCGCAGCGCAATTACACAATTACACAACTGTTTGGGGACAGGAAGCCAGAGAGAAATATTAGACCGTGGAGGAATTCGGAGAGCGATGGAATGCTGGCAGGTCTCTGGAGCATCACTGGTCCACGCCTTAAACTCTTGCAAAATCAGCTGATGTTCTCGGTGGCAAATGCCTGGGAAGCAGTAGAGATAACAGCACACGTCGCCCACTAGTGGCCGATGACCGGTACTTTAATGCAAAGCTGGGCCAAACATTTCACGACCTTTCTGGTAGAATTTGATGTGCTTCTTCTTTTTTTAATTATTAAGGCCCTTGTCTACTCATCGAAGGCCATTTTGTAGACTATTCGTGGAATATCCTCCACATTCTCTGTGCGCATGCCTGCCATTTCCCCTCACCATTTCCAGAGCATTGTGGGGGAATACAAAATGGCGGCCGGCTTGCCAACTCAGAAGCAGAACCAACCAAGGTGTGCTCGTGTTGGCAATCTGGAATTTGCCCTTGGTTTCATGCTCTGGCTAGTCATTGTTCAAAATGGCATGCAAGCAACCATATATATCACAGTGATTCACTATGTTGACTATAACATATCTGTGTGGTGAGGTAAGCCAGGAGCAGATTCAACTCCCACAATCTGTCAATATTATTATGATTATTACAGTGGTACCTCGGGTTACATACGCTTCAGGTTACATACGCTTCAGGTTACATACTCTGCTAACCCAGAAATAGTGCTTCAGGTTTAGAACTTTGCTTCAGGATGAGAACAGAAATTACGTGGTGGCAGCAGGAGGCCCCATTAGCTAAAGTGGTGCTTCAGGTTAAGAACAGTTTCAGGTTAAGAACGGACTTCCGGAACGAATTAAGTACTTAACTCGAGGTACCACTGTATTATCATTATCATTATCATTATCATTATCATTATTTCATTGATTAATAAGCCATGTTTCTGCCGAGGCATCCAAGATGGTTTACAATTTTAAAGTACTAAGACAAATGATAAAGCATGTAAAATTAGCGGGGGGGGGGCTTTACAATCTGACTGGAGCAAGCCCTGATGTTGTCAGACCCGCCAAGTGTCCCTGTTTTCCAGGGACAGTCCTGGATTTACAGAATCTGTCCCAGTTTCTGATTTCTTAACCCTGCAATGTCCCACTTTTCATTAGGACGTCCCTATTTTCATCAGAAAAATGTTGGAGAGTACAGAGTTATGTGACCCCCCCTGAATAGATAAATATCTATACAACCCTTAGAAGACATCTGAAAGCAGCCCTGTAGAGGGAAGGTTTATTTAAGGTTTCATGTTTTATTATGTTTTTATATATTTTGGAAGCCACCCAGTGTGGCTGGGGCAAACCACTAGGATGGGTGCTGTATAATAATAATAATAGTAATCACTAGTAATACTACAACTGTGGAATTGGACATCCCTATTTTCATTGGAGAAAAGTTGGAGGGTGTGTGTGTGTTTTGTGCCTGACTGCTTCACATTCTCCTTCGCCAGACCAGAGAAGTAAAATCTTGGCTGCCAGAATAGCCTGACGACGATGTCATGAGTCCCAACTGTTTTATAAGGCGATGGGGCAGGATGGGGTGGGGAGCAAAGAGAGACAGTAGCAAATGCAGCCCCACCAAACGAAGGGGCTTTTGCGTGTAATGGTACCACAAACTCGGAGGCAACGGAGAAAGCCAAGATGAGGCAGATTTGCAGAAAGCAGAACGGAACATATCACCACATGTGGTGGCCGTGGATCTTTTACACAAATATAGTGGAAGGTGATCATTAGAATAACAGCAACAGTATTGAAATATGAAGTTCCCTTAGATCCGGTATTGATAGGGCAGAACTATATGTCACCTATCCTAAAGAAATAACATAAGGAACAGGCCTCCTATCTGCAAATACCTGTAAGAATGTTAATGGCTCAAAACTGGAAAGTTCCATTACTCCCTTCGTGGAAAGAATGTCCTAAGAAACTTTGGGATTTGGCTGTAATAGGAAGAATAACACCCAAGAGTGAAAACTGCAAGGGACTCTAGAAATAAATTATGGGGAAACAGGTTGCCCTTTAATACAATATTGTATTAAGAAAATAATGACCTTCCATAAAAGCTAATTCAAGTAGTTTTTGTCTTTCTCTTTTTAGAAAAAAATGTTGTTTTACGTTGCCGTATTTTATTGCAGCATATTAAGGATCTGAAGGCTTTTTTCTCAAGCAGCTTTGTTGATTATTTTAATTACAGTCAAATGGTTATATCTATCTAAAATAAACAAATTTGCAGTTGGGGACCTGCTAATATAGAGAATGGTGAGAAGAGTGATTGTAGAGTCTGAAACACCGTAGAGAGCCTGGGTGGAGCAGAAGGTGCATGTGAAACTTTGTACGGCAATAGAAACTTTACCATTCAGCCTTGCAGGAACCTGTGTAATGCAGTGGTCAAAGGAGACATGGACTCAAAAAGGTTGAAAACCTCTGATATAATGCAAAGAGACTCAGACCTCCCCTCGATAAGAGTCTCGCCAAATCTGATTTGACTCCTACCAGGCTGCTAGAACCAAGGGCAGAGGTTGTCTGTGTGTCCACCAGCACCTCTTAAGACAGCCATTTTGCATTATGCCACGCTCCTGTGGCATCCATTTTGTGACATGCCACATCCACGCAGACGCCATTTTGTGAGCGGCACCCACGGCAATAGCTCGGAATTTTAAAATGGTGCCCTCTATCCCGAAAACGTTGGCAACGCCTGGACTAGGGCAGCAACTAGGAAACTCAAGGAGGCTAAAGCATCATCATCATTATGAATAATAATCACCATTAAGAATAATGAGCAGGAAGGCACATGAGGCCACCGACTTGCTGAAGCCTGGGCCTGGTCAGTGTCTGGATGGACAGGAACAATATGGTTTCTGACATGGAGTAAAAAGCAGGATATAAATGCAAGCAAACAAATAAATGAAATCAATACATATGATAGGCTATTACAAAGCTACTCCTGTGCCTTCAAATTAGACTACTGTACTGAATATTGTAGGGACGCGGGTAGCGCTGTGGGTTAAACCACAGAGCCTAGGACTTGCTGATCAGAAGGTCAGTGGTTCGAATCCCCATGACGGGGTGAGCTCCCATTGCTCGGTCCCTGCTCCTGCCAACCTAGCAGTTTGAAAGCACGTCAAAGTGCAAGTAGATAAATAGGTACCGCTCCAAGGGGGAGGTAATCAGTGTTTCCGTGCGCTGCTCTGGTTCGCCAGAAGCGGCTTAGTCATGCTGGCCACGTGACCCGGAAGCGGTACGCCGGCTCCCTCGGCCAATAAAGCGAGATGAGTGCCGCAACCCCAGAGTCGGCCACGACTGGACCTAATGGTCAGGGGTCCCTTTACCTTTACCTTACTGAATATTGTGTTTCGTTTTTTTCTCTTGTATACACAATGCTTGGCTCATGGGCTGCCGTAGCTTGGGTTTTGAATGTCTTATGTGATTTTTCAATTTCGTTGTTCTGTATGGGACAATGAGAATAAAGATTATCGTATTGTAGGTAATTATTCCCCCCACTGCAAGTTCCCAAACCCTGTTGTTGGTCAGGCTCCGTCCCCAGTGCGGCCATGTTGAGCCTAGCTCTGCCCCCACGAGCCGCCATTTTGCACCAGGCCCCCCCACCCCAACAAAGTTGATCCCGCAACTCTGAAGCCTTCCCACGCTTTGCTAAAAAAATGTGCCCAGCCCTGAGTTTTGCCACACCCCTGGGGTGCCCTCGACGTTTCCCCACACGGCAGCCGACTGAGAACTGCAGCCCCACCTGCCCTGAGCTGACTTTGCCTCATGTGTGTGCCCAGGGTGGCATGAAACATCGTGACTTATGCCTGAGAACAAGGATGCCAAATCCAGCTCCGGAGGAGGAAAAGGCACAATAACACAATGCATGATTAATGGTCTTCCCCTTACATCATTAATGCCAGGACGGTTTATTCTTGCTGCAAGCTCCAGGTCTTGAAACCGGACCCGAGGCGTGTGGGTGGGTTGTGGTTTTTTTGTTTATTGTTTATTTCCAGTTGGGCTTTGCTTATCCCGGCTCCAGGCCCGGAATCCGGTTTCGGGTCTTCTCTGTTTCCGCGGCAACCATTGAGGGCAGCGCGTTTTCATTCAACAAGGGCCCTTTCTCATCCCTGCGCAACCCAGAGTCAGGTGGGCCCGGATCCGTCACCCGAGCAGACTCCTCTGACAGCACCCTTTGTCCGATAGGAAGCTGGCAGAGACACCCGATCGCGGGCCCTCCTTATCGAGAGGATGGGTTACAGGTCCCCGGACAATGCCACCGTTACGGCAGAAACCGTACTCGCGGTATTAATAGACCGGGCGCTGACCAAAAAAAAAACCTCTCAGGAGTCGCGCCCGGCCAACGTGCCACTGCCGAGATTTCGCAGGATGATTTCGGTCTGATGCCGGCATGCCCAAATATCCTGGGGTGTGTTTTTTTGGGAGGGGGTTCTTCTTTGACCGTTGGAAGAAAATTTGAAGACATCTTTGAAGAAACAAACTCTTTTTAAAAAGAGCTAAAATGTTGGTGCAGGCAAGCGGAAACAGAAACACATATATTACATATAGTTCACAGAGTCGAGGACTCATAGAGAGAGCCACTGGTAGGAGTTTCAGACTAGGACCTGGGAGAGATCGGGGTTCAAATCCCCCCAATTTGGCCCTGAGAAGTTCATTTGAGGGACCTTGGGCCAGTCGCTGCTCTCATCCTAACCTACTTTGCAGGGTTGTTTTGGGGGTTAAATGAAGAGGTGGGAGGACCATGCATGCCACCTTAAGCTCTTTGGGGTATAAATGCAATTTATAAAATAAAACTGTATTGAGTTATATTGTTTACATGAGGTGTATCACCTCAGCTAGAAAGGTTATCGATTTAGATAATTCAGGTACGACATCTTTTCTTACATTTATCTGCCATGCAATAAAAAGGTAAAGGGACCCCTGACCATTAGGTCCAGTCGTGACCAACTCTGGGGTTGCGGCGCTCATCTCGCTTTACTGGCCGAGGGAGCCGGAGTACAGCTTCCGGGTCATGTGGCCAGCATGACTAAGCCGCTTCTGGCGAACCAAAGCAGCGCACGGAAATGCCGTTTACCTTCCCGCCAGAGCGGTACCTATTTATCTACTTGCACTTTGACTTGCTTTTGAACTGCTAGGTTGGCAGGGGCAGGGACCGAGCAACGGGAGCTCACCTCGTCGCGGGGATTCGAACCGCCGACCTTCTGATCAGCAAGTCCTAGGCTCTGTGGTTTAACCCACAACGCCACCCATGTCCCTAGCAATCCTAGGTCTACTTACCGAGTAGGTCTTAGAGAAAAGGCAAGGAAGGGGGAACATGAGAGATGAGCTGTCCGAAATTATGCATGTTGTGAAGACAGCGGATAAGTTTTTCCTCCCTCTTGCATCGTACTAGAACTCAGGCACAGCCAGTGAAGTCAAATGTTGGGTAGATCCGGGACAGACAAAACGAAGGACTTCCCCTTTTCATGCTCCCACAAAAGGCAACAATGGCCACCAACTTGCAACAGCTTTAAAAGAAGATTAGGAAGTTAGCTTAGCTGCAGCGGCTAATGTTCTGTCAACCGCAGGAGGGGAGAGTTGATGTTGTCCTCAGGCCTGGCTTGCAAGCTTCCCAGGGTCATCTGGTTGACCCTTAGGCCGCAGAGGCTGCTCCATTAGGGTAAATGGGTCACTGCCATGGCTTCTTACTCACAGGGTGACCCTGGCTGTCAGCTTCCTCCTCCTGCTTAGTCTCAGGGTTGCCCCTGGTAGAACTCAGCAGGGAGGAAGAGAAAGGATGGGACCGTTGGCTCTCTGGTGCCACCTACTGCTGGGCTCCCTGCCTTCCGCCCTACTAGTTCCAACAGCAACCACTTGAGCTCTAAGGACAGGACAACGGACTAGATGGGCCTGATCCAGCACAGCTTTTCAATGCTCTTATTGAACTCATAGTTCGGAGTAAACATGGGTAGGATCAGGACCGGCGTTAGCAACCGGCTTCCAGATGTTAACGGAGAAATATGAGGGCTCCCTTGGACAAAAACAACCAAGGGCACCAACCAGGAATACCAGAGCAAACAGCAGCCAGTAGGCTTGGTCTTTATTGAAAACTGTCGCAACAGCACTCCCACCTGCTACCAGGTGAAACAAGATGGAAGCCCCGTACAAAGAGAACCCGAATTTTTATTAGCTGCTAATCCCCACGTTAACGGTAAAGGGACCCCTAACCATTAGGTCCAGTTGCGGATGACTCTGGGGTTGCGGCGCTCATCCTGCTTTATTGGCTGAGGGAGCCGGCGTACAGCTTCCAGGTCATGTGGCCAGCATGACTAAGCCGCTTCTGGCGAACCAGAGCAGCGCACGGAAATGCCGTTTACCTTCCCGCTGGAGCGGTACCTATTTATCTACTTGCACTTCGTGCTTTCGAACTGCTAGGTTGGCAGGAGCAGGGACCGAGCAACGGGAGCTCACCCCATTGCAGGGATTTGAACCGCCGACCTTCTGATCAGCAAGCCCAAGAGGCTCATTGGTTTAGACCACAGAGCCACCCGTGTCCCTAATCCCCATGTTACACCCCGCCCTAAACGGCATCACTAAAACATCATGATTACATCATGAAAGGGGAGGTCTGGTGGCAGTAATCTGAGCATCCTGGACCCTGCCCCATGACTCCCCTTGCCCTCCATCACACACCCATCAAGTGAAACAAAAGAGTTATTTACATTTCCCTGTTTCCCAACCAAGTTAATCCCACCCTTTTGTCTTCATCTGGGTTTGTTATTTCTGGAATGGCTACCTGTCTGGCACTCAGGTATCAGGATGCCAGGAATTATCACTCAGGCAGAGGGGGTGCTGCGTAGCTGAGCTCACATGTCTATATGAATTTCTGAAGTTTTCCCAGCGAGTCAGTACATAGATACATTTGTCAGTGAATTGTTACGTTTGGTATTGTGCAGCAGAGGCCCTTGAATAGATAGATAGGAAGAAACTGTGACAAAGTGTTTTGTGGGGACAAATTACAAAAGTCACAAAAGTGTGCTGATTTTGGTAGTGGGATGCATGTGCATGATATCTGCTGGAGGGCCAACCCCCCCCAACCTATACATAAATTCCTGCCACACTACAGCAGGCGCTAAGACCCCAGGTGGGCCCACCACCAGCTGCCCCTAGCACACATTGGGCGGTTGGGTCTATGAGCTGCCATTTCAGTTTCCCAGAATGCCCCTGAGTGGCCCTGGGGCATTGTGGGCCATTAAAACGCCAGGTCCTGGCCTCACTTTGACATCACTGGTTCCCAGTGAGCCCCTCAGGGCTCCCCAGGTGGAGAACCGCCCCTGCCTAGGATTGAGCTGATAGTCTGAGTGGAGGAAGAGAAGTACCCTGGCTTCTGCACACTTGAACATTTGGGTGCCACGTAGCATGAGGCTTCCTTTTCGAGCTTTCAATGTAACCTAGAGGACAACTGCGCTCTTTGATCGGGCCAAGGAGCAAACAAATATAGCGGGCGATGGAGGGAGAAGAACTTCCAGCAGCGGTCAAGTATAACAGAGAAATACATCTGTGAAAACAAGGACAAGGATTTGCTTTGTGTATTGACCACGGGAGTTGCAGAACCCCAGCCTTTTTCCAGTTGTGGGTTTTTGGGGCTCCCACAGGGCAGATTTTATTCCCTAGCCTTTTATATATATATATATATATATATATATATATATATATATATATATATATATATATTGATTTTCCAACATGAATTAAAACACATTACAACTCACAATACATAGACAAACAAACATATAAACACGTATAATTTCATAACCTCTTTTTCTTAAGCCTTATTTCAACGACTTCCCCGTGCCTCTCTTTTCTGCATCCCTATTTTAAACTTTTTCAGCAACCCCTGATTTCAATTACTTATAATTCACTTTCTTTAATCCTTTTTCTCTTACCCAATCATTTACCGCTGCAATTCTGTTTTACATTACCCATGACATTTTAGCACTCATTAATTTTACAACAGTTCTTAAGATAAACTTTATATTTCTTCCAATCTTCTTCCACCGTCTCTTTTCCTTGGTCACGGATTCTGCCAGTCATCTCAGCCAGTCCCATGTAGTCTATCACCTTCGTCTGCCACTCTTCCAGCGTGGGTAGTTCTTGTGTCTTCCAATACTTGGCTAAAAGAACTCTTGCTGCTGTTGTAGTATACATAAAAAACGTCCTATCTTTCCTTGACACCAATTGGCCCACCATGCCCAGGAGAAAAGCCTCTGGTTTCTTATGAAAGGTACACTTAAGAACCTTCTTAATTTCATTATAGATCATTTCCCAGAAGACCTTAATCCTTGGGCACGTCCACCAAAGGTGGTAGAAAGTACCTTCCGTTTCATTGCATTTCCAGCATTTATTATTGGGCAAATGATAGATTTTTGCAAGCTTGACTGGAGTCATGTACCACCTATAAATCATTTTCATAATATTCTCTCTTAAGGCATTACATGCCGTAAACTTTATTCCGGTGGTCCATAACTGTTCCCAGTCAGCAAACATAATATCATGACCAATGTCTTGTGCCCATTTAATCATAGCTGATTTAACCGTTTCATCCTGTGTATTCCATTTCAACAGCAAGTTGTACATTCTTGACAAATTCTTAGTATTGGGTTCTAACAATTCTGTTTCTAATTTTGATCTCTCCACCTGAAAGCCAATTTTCCTGTCTTGTTTGAATACTTCATTTATCTGGTAATAATGAAGCCAGTCTCTTACTTTAGACTTCAATTTCTCATAACTCTGTAGTTTCACTTTCCCCCCCTCTTGTTCTATAATTTCCCAATATTTTGGCCATTTAGATTCCATATTAAGTTTTTTCACTTCCTTAGCTTCCATTGGTGACAGCCACCTAGGGGTTTTATTTTCCAACAGATCTTTATACCAAATCCAAACATTATATAGTGCTTTCCTAACAATATGGTTTTTGAAACCTTTATGAGTTTTTACCTTGTCATACCATATATATGCATGCCAACCAAACCTATTATTAAACCCTTCCAGATCCAAAATGTCTGTGTTCTCAAGAAGTAGCCAGTTTTTCAGCCAGCAAAAAGCCGCTGATTCATAATACAGTTTTAAGTCTGGCAGGGCAAACCCCCCTCTTTCTTTTGCATCAGTTAATATCTTAAATTTTATTCTGGGCTTTTTGCCCTGCCAGACAAATCTAGATATATCTTTCTGCCACCTCTTGAAACAGTCCATTTTGTCCACAATCTGCAATGTTTGAAACAAAAACAACATTCTCGGCAAAACATTCATCTTAATAACAGCAATTCGGCCTAACAAGGAAAGTCTCAAATTTGACCATATTTCTAAATATTTCTTAATTTCTGTCCAACATTTCTCATAATTATCTTTAAATAAGTTCACATTCTTAGATGTCAAATTAATCCCCAGGTATTTCACTTTCTTTGCTACCATTAATCCGGTTTCACTATGAAACCTCTCTCTTTCAGCAGCTGTTAGATTTTTCTCCAATACCTTCGTTTTCTGTTTATTCAGCTTAAAACCTGCTACTTGACCAATTTATTCGCTAGCCTTTTGGGGGAGCGACACAGTTCCCCATCAAAAAGCGTGAGGGTTCTATGGATCGTGTATTCAGCAGGGAGTAAAAAGGGGGGAAAAGGACTCCTGTTTGCATAGGATGAGAATTTTTCCACTGTATTCAGTCTTTCCCTGGGCTTAGAGGCTCCATCTGGGTGTGGTGGAGAGACTCCTGCCTAATCCGGCACCCACCCTGCCCCTTTAAATTTGGACACTGCCTGCCCGGTGAGCTCCCAGCCAGATTGTCCAGCTGCCGGTATCGGTTTCTTCCTTTGGGGGAGGGCGCGGGGATCGTATTTAAAGCCACTGACCAGCTATTTTGGACTCGCTTTGTCAGAGGCAGCTGCGACGCACAGAACCGAGGACAGAAATAAAGGTGAGGGTGATGATTTTGGGGTTGCGCCCGCACAGGTGAGGGTGGGAGGCAGGTGTGGTGGGAGCAGGCGAGGGCAAGGGTTTTCGAAGCCAGGAACAGGTGGCCCCAACCTTTAAGCGACTGTAAAACTGGAAATGCAAGAGTCTTCTTGTGCCATTTAGTTGATTGCAATTATACCCCCACCCGCTCGAGGAGTTGAGGATGGCCAATGCAGTCTTCCCCATCTCCCTTTATATCTTCCCAACAAGCCTGCAGTGCTAGTTACACTGACAGAGTGACTGGCCCAAAGCCGACAAGTTGGCAGGGGGATTTGAACCTGGGTTTATCCAGCCCTAGTCCAACACACTAATATCCACAGAGCTATAGGAGCATGCCTGCCCTTTCCCTGTCGCTGTGCTTTATGCCTGGGACTGCTGTCCAGAATGCCAACATGGCGGAGCCTCTCTCTCTTACTTTGGACCTCTCTTCCTTGATTCAAAACTCCTGAAGCGCAGCCTGAGAATACGGGTGGGAAATTATCTGTGTACACACCATACGTTTAAAGCATATTCCCTGCCCACCCCCCACCCCCCCAAGAATCCTGGAGACTGTCCTTTGCCCTTCACTGAGCTACAACTCCCAGCGCCCTTAAACTACAGTTCTCAGGATTGGGTGGCGTCATGTGCTTTAAGCATGCTTCAAATCTACAGTGTATTTCTGACTACAGAAAGGAGTCGGCGGGAGGTTTGGGAGAGGTAAAAGGAAGTACTTCTTCGTGCGGTGCAGTTAAACTACGGAACTCGCTGCCACAGGAGGCAGCGAGTTGCATGGCTTTAAGAGAGGACTGGATAAATTTGTTGAGGATAAGGCCACTGATGGCTATGCTCTGCATCCATATACGGAGGCAGCAAATCTTCTGGATACCAGTGGCTAGAAACCATAGGAGGGGAGAGGGCTCTTGTGTTCGAATCCTGCTTGAGAGCTTCCCATTATGGCATCTGCCTGGCCACTGTGAGAAACAGGACTAGATGGGCCATTGGCCTGATCCAGAAGGCTCCTGTTCTTATATCATGGGGTGGGTGGGTGGGTTTTCCCACCTTGAGAAACAGGACTAGATGGGCCATTGGCCTGATCCAGAAGGCTCCTGTTCTTATATCATGGGGTGGGTGGGTGGGTTTTCCCACCTTGAGTGACATTTCCTGGCTGTGTGTTAATGGCTGCATGCATGCACCCAGGGAGTTTGATGGTCAACTTCCATTCCTCCACAGGGTCGGTTCTTTTATCGGACTTCTCTCCTCCTCTAACACCACCGCAGAAATGACGTCGCAGCTGGAGAGCGCAATGGACGGCCTCATCTCTGTCTTCCACAGCTACTCGGGCAAGGAGGGCGACAAGTACAAGCTGAGCAAGAAGGAGCTGAAGGACCTGCTGCAGAACGAGCTCGGCTGCTTCCTGGAGGTATGGAAAGTTTTAATGGGGAAATGGAATGGAGTAATCCCTGAGGAGGGCAAGCCCGACTGGCCGGCGCAGCGATAATGGACCTCTCCGCAGCACACAAGTCCGGCATTGGGTGGATTTAAACTTGCTCTGCCGCCATTCGTGCATGCCTTTCTTGGGTTCTGTTCGCGTTGCATGTCAATGCAAACTGGTTTACTTATAAAGGATAGTTCTATCGGTGCTTCTTTGCCAATACAGTGAAATAGATCTTCCATGTTCAAGGGTAGTTTGCTGCAGAAAACCAGGTATTTGAACAGCACCAGGAACTTTCTGCTAGTCCTGTTAAATATTTTGGAATGCTGTTTGTTTGCTATGCATTCGGACACATCTTACAATAATGTAACCAAATTTTGAATGGGGTTTCCTGAGATCCAGGAGCAGGTTTTTTGCCTATGTTTGAATCAAGATGGATTGCTGAATCCTTCAAAGCTGTGCTCATTCTAACCAAATTTTGCGTGATGGTTCCAGAGATCAAGAAGAAGGTTTTTCTTCTAAGTTTGGATGCAGCCATTTTGCAACCTATGTTTGGGTGCCATTTTGATTCAAGATGGCAGGCTGAACCTTTCGAAAATGTACCGATTTTAACCACTGTTTTCCAAACCGCTCTCATATTTTTGGTTCCTGGGAATTCCCAAGCAATGCTGCGTATGGGACTGCTAGCATACAATCTTCCTGCATAACATAAAGATGTTAGGAAGTCAAAGCACAGCTCCCATTGGATGATTTGTAGAGCAGCATCACAATCCTGGATTTGCAGGAAGTCAGAGCAGGGTAGGGGAATGGGATAGAAGGCAGGTTCTTAAATGGTTTCTATACAACAGCAGAGGTTTGAATAAAGCAGAGAGGGAGAGATACGGAGTAGCTGCGAGAACATGGGAGTGGGTTTGATGGAGCTGTGAATACATGGGGCAGGGAGTAAGTGGGGCTGGCGAGCGATGCAAACAGAAGCAGTAGTAAAACAACACAATTGTAAAAAACGAACCCCTTCTCTCCTGTGTTGCAGGCCCAGAAGGACACAGAAGCAGTGGACAAGATCATGCACGACCTGGATGAGAACGGCGATGGGGAGGTCGATTTCCAGGAATTCGTGGTCCTGGTGGCAGCCCTCACTGTGGCTTGCAACAACTTCTTCTGGGAGAACTCCTGAGGGGCTTGAAGCCCTGGCGAGCCACGGAAGCAGCTGCTTTGCCAAGCCTGGCATGGCACCCCTCTTGCCGTCTCCTTCCGGGTCCCCCTCCTAGCCTCCTTGGCTTCTCCCTCCAGCCTGGAGGAAAGAGAGCACCTTTCAGTGCCATGTAATCGCTCGCCGAGACAACGCTGCTTAATAAAAGCCATCCCCCACCCAACCCTTTGCTGGTGGTCTGGTCTGCTTTTCTTGCAGGGGAAAGTGGGGAGGAGCAGATGTGGGGATGGGCCAACCACCTCCGGTTCCAGGATTGGGACCTTTCTACTCAGCTATCCACGCAAGGGCTGAAACTAAAAAAACAGAAAAATTCTATTTCACTTCTAGCGCTGATGACACCAACTGATGTGGCCAGTGTTGTTAAAATAAATATGCCCACGAATGTCACTAGCCTACCATTAATTTTACTGGCCTGCAAAAACATTTTACTTAGAAGCCCACTCTTCAACCAGCATGGAAATGTTGGCTACAAGCCTTGTAGGGGTTTTTTCTTTTTACCAGCCTGCTGTCAAGCAGATTGAGCAATAAGTTTCTGCTGTGCTGGCCTGCATAATTTGTGTGTGTGTGTGTGTGTGTGTGGTCGTGGAGGAAGGTCATGTGTATGTGACTAACATAACAGAGTAAACCAGTATCTCTGTGACCTTAGTCACTGAAAATAAAGATATGGTTTCATTGGTGATTAACAACATCCTTCCAGGATACAGGACAAACTTATCCAAACTGCTCTTTGATGCATTAAAAATCATCTAAAAAGGTGTCCCGATTAATATATATATATATATATATATAGGGTACTTTTTTGTTACTCAAAATAGATTAAACTTTGTTGCAGCTCTAACTTTACTACAAACAAAACAAAACCAGAGAAATGTTCACTGCAGCAAGGGATTGGCTGACTCATATATTGCGCCCAAGATTTTTCAGCACCTTCCATCTTCAAAGCTGCAATCCTACCCAATTTCCCAAAAAGGTGAGGTTCCATTCGATTCAATGGGACTAAATTCTGAGCAGACTTCTACATGATAGTGCTGTAAGGCTACACTGCACACTGTGGAATTCATCTCATTAAATTCAGTGACATTTACTTCTGAGGAAACCTGGCTAGGATCTGCAGGAAGTGAAGAAAACCTTGATCTGGGAGTGGAAGAGCATCTCTCTGATGACTGCCACCTTGTGGTCAATCAATAAATACAACCAATAAATGATACACCATGATCCCATGCATCTTTACTCTTAAAAGGGATATTGTAAAGCTGGAAAAGTTTCAGAAAAGAACAACCCAAATGATCAACTCCTCTACTAGGAAAGGTTACATTTAGAGCTTTTTTATTTTAGGGGGGAAAGGCAAGTAAAGTTGGGGAGACATGATAGAGGTGCTTAAGATTATGGGCTGCATACACTGTTGGTTTTAAAGGATAATAGAAATGGTAAAAGGAGAATTCCTCGGATGCATAGATCCAGGTTTGGGGCAGGTACTCTTTGGTGAGAGAGCCCCAGCAGAGATTTAAATTAAAACCACAAAACAGGCAGGAAAGTAAAGTGTGGGAATATAAGGTGTTGGGCCTTTAAAATATCCTCTCCTAAGACACTTTCAGAGTTCCCAATTTCCCTTAGCACAGAAAAAGCCCATGTGTTTGAGAAGTTAATAAAGACTCAGGACAGACAAAATAAAGACCTCCTTCACACAGCACATAGCTAAAACGATGAAAATTGCTCCCACAAGATGCAACAGCAGCCACCAATTTGGATGGCCTTAAAACAGGGAATAAGGTGATCCATGGCTACTAGCCACAATGGTTCTATCTCCATAGTATATACACAAAGTATCAAATGTGGTGACAGTAATAATAATGCAACAAAACAACACCACAAACTGGCTTATGAGTATAAAACCAAATTTACTAGAATAACAACTAGAATAGACTTGTAACCATTCAAGCAACAAACATACTAAGGTGCCATGTGCAAAACAAAGCTTGGAGATACTGTAAACAGGGAGTGGATAAATGTACAACTGTATCTTAACAAGTTACATGTGCAATAAACGTTATACAGACTGGATAAATGAACCGTTCAACAAGTACAGTGGTACCTCGGGTTACATACGCTTTAGGTTACATACGCTTCAGGTTACACACTCCGCTAACCCAGAAACAGTGCTTCAGGTTAAGAACTTTGCTTCAGGATGAGAACAGAAATCGTGCTCCGGCGGTGTGGCGGCAGCAGGAGGCCCCATTAGCTAAAGTGGTGCCTCAGGTTAAGAACAGTTTCAGGTTAAGTACGGGCCTCCGGAACGAATTAAGTACTTAACCCGAGGTACCACTGTAGTGTAAGTCCAATCACAGAACTGGTTGTACATTTATCCACTCCCATGTTTACAGTATCTCCAGGATTTGTTTTGCACATGGCACCTTAGTATGTTTGTTGCTTGAATGGTTACAAGTCTATCTCCATTCTAGTTATTATTCTAGTAAATTTGGTTTTATACTCATAAGCCAGTTTGTGGTGGTGGTGTTCTGTTCTACCTCCACCCTCGGAGGCAGGATGAATCTGAATAATAGTTGCTGGTACAGATAGGCATGCGCAGACAGGCAGCCTAGCATCAAACCTTAGCAGGGTATGTGCTGTTGTGCACAGGTCCTGTGTGCAGGCTTCCCACTGAGGCCATCTGGGTGGCCACTGTGAGACCAGGATGCTAAATAGCTCAATCGGTAAAGCATGAAATTCTTAATCTCAGGGTTGTGGGTTGAGCAAAAGATTGGGCAAAAGATTCCTGCATTTCAGGGGACTGGACCAGATGGTCTTCATCGTCCCTTCCAATTCTACAAGTCTGAGATTCTATAACTTAGATGGGCCATTGACCTACTCTAACAGGAAACACCTTCTGTTCTTCAACCCACTACATGCAGGCCTCGCTCCGAAACATATCTGAAAACGACCAACCCCTCGCACTTAAAAGCAGCCGCGCCCCTTTAAACCGCGCCCGCTTCTAAACCAACTCCATCCATTCACAAAAAAAGCTTCCCCTCTTGAGAATGAGCGTCGCCCCGGCAGAGCCACGCCCCTCCCTCTGCTCCAACCACTCAGAAAGCGACGAACGGCCAACCACTCTACGTAGCACGTCGGAGCCCGCCTTCTCCCTCTCTTTCTACGAGACGTAACCACGGTGGCGCTCCGGGTCCCCTCCTCCCATCCGGAGAGGACGTTTCTCCGCGCATGCGCAGAGAGGCAGCCTCGCCTCAACCTGCTGGCGCACGCGCGGCCGCTGCTTGACGCGTGCGCCCCTCCGGCCTTTTTTAATATATATTAATTTTTTTTAAAAAAAAAAAGCTCCGCCATTTTGCCGGGCTCCTTTCTGAAGGGGAATTTGAAGCGAGGAAGGCTCCGAGCGGCTGAAGTGAGAGAGTCGTCGCCGTCGTCGTCCTCCCGTGAGAGAGACGACGGGAGGTTGGAGGAGGAGGGGAAGCTGAGGGGGGAACCAACCACCGCCACCATCTTTGCGTTTGGGGCGCCTGACGGGGGAGGCCGGGCTAAGCCTGAGCGGAGCCTCCCGCCGCCTCCGCTGGCCCCGCCGGAGCCGCAGACAGAGCAGAGCGAGCCCCGCCCCCGACGGTGAGTGGGGAGACCGTTGGGTCGTGTAGGCCGCGCGCGGAGAGGGCGGGGCCTCGAGGACCGTTGGCGCCTTCCAGCAGGCCGCGCCGGGTGCGGGGGGGGGGAGGGAGGCATTCGCCCCGGCCGCGCACGTGACCGGTTCAGAAGCCTGGCGAGCAGCGGGGGAATGCCCGGATGCAACGGGGTTCTGTGGTGGGCGGGGCGACTCCAGTGCATTCCCATGCATTCCCTTCTCTCCAGAATGAATGAATGAATGAATGGGTCTGCTGGGGGGGGAGCGGAGAGGTGGGGGAAGTTACCGCGAAGTTTATTGCGGGCCCAGTCGCAGTACCGACATATATGTGTGTGTGTATGTATATATATATTGGCTCAGGCATTGGGCGTATATCCATATCAGCCCTGCTGGACAAAAAAAATGAATTAATTTTTTTAAGGTCTGGGAACTCAGTTCCCCTGACTTCCTGCTTTTTCAAAAACCTGCGCAAAATCACTCTACTCTGGCTCTACTCTGCCCTCCCTTATTTATTGTTATTTATTACATTTATATCCCACTTTTTCGCCAAGGTGGTGAACCTCTTTCCCCACCCCACCTGCATTTGGTCTCTCAATGACCCTGTGAGGTAGGTTGGGGTGAGAGACAGTGATTGGCCTAAGGTCAACCAATGAGCTTCGTGGCTGAGCAGGGACTAGAACTCTGGGCTCCCAGGTCCTAGTTCAGGGGCGCTCAAGCTTTTTTTCAAAGAGGGCCAGATTTGATGAAGTGAACGTGTGTGAGGGCCGACCAAAGCTATTGAGCTTCTTTTTGGATTTTACCCCAGGACATATACTGGCATGGGGGCTGGATTAAATCAACTGGCGGGCTAGATTAGGCCCCCGAAATGCCAATGAGTGCAGCACAGTGTAGTCCCCTCCTGTAGCACAGTAATGCTCCTTCTGGGAAATGTATTTGACTGGCCAACTAAACTAGGTGAGTGTCAACGATAGGTCTCAAACCCTCAGTGAGTTAGGAACTTACCCTGCATGTGAAGACAGGCTCAGGTAGCCATTGATAGCCTTCTCCTCCATAATTGTATTGAGGAATCTTGCTTGGCTCTTTTAAAAAGAGGGGGCAAAGTTCCCTGAGACTGACTGTGAGGCAGATGCTCTGTTACTGGCAAGAGGACCAATGAACTCCCTGCTTCCCAGAACATAAGAGCCTGATGGATCAGGCCAAAGACCCATGTAGTCCTTCCACTTGTTCTCATAGTGGCCAACCAGATAGCAAAAAGCAACAGGGCCTGAGTGCAAGAGTGCTTTCCCCTCCTTCAGTTCCCAGGGCTGGTATTCAGAAGCATTACTGCCTCTGATCATGAAAGCAGAAATTAGCCATCATGGCTAGTATCCATCAATAGCCTTTATCCCCCATGAATTTCTCCAATCCTCCTTTAAAGCCAGCCAAGTTAGTGGCCGTAACTGCCTCTTGTGGGTGAATTCCAACATTTAGCTATGAGCTGTGTGAAGAAGCCCCTTCTTTAGCAACAGTTAATGTTTTTTCTTTCTTTCTTCTGAACTGGCCCTGTCTTCTTCTTTTGCAGATTCTGGGGACCTGAGATGGCCGCGCAGTCAGCGCCGAAAGTCGTGCTTAAGAGCACCACCAAGATGTCCCTCAACGAGCGGTGAGGAGCCCAACGGCCAACTTCAGCTCATAAGATTTTTTTTTAATTTTTATTTTTGCTTAGTTATCACTGTGTTCGATATCCAGAGCCAACATGGTCCTTGCCCTGCTTTTAACCTACCCAGATGCAGAGAAGCAGGGGGCAGCTTTACTTCTGCCTTAAATCCTACAGCAAGCGATGGTACACAAGGTTAAAAGGGCCAAAATTGTCTGTCTGATGATAAAGCTGAAAACGGTAATCTGGTGGGATGTGTTCTAAGGAAAACCTCGCACCCTCCTTTTTTTCTTCCACATGTGTTCACATTATATAGGTGACCCCTGCAGTGCGGTAGCATGTGACCTAAGCTGCAGGAGGCTTTGCTGCGGTGTCCAAGGCGGACACACATCCTTGTGTGGTCTGGCCTGTAAGAGGCAGGCAGCTGGCCGCTCTGATCAGCCCGAAGGCTCCTTGGCCACAGTCCTTGGACCTTGTAAGAGGCAAGTGCTCCGCTCCATTCATCATCTGCTTCCTTTGCCCTCTGCATGCCCTCTCTTCTCTTTACTTTTTCTTCTCTCCTCTCCAGTGCATTCCTAAATGTAAAATTTCCAACTAATAGGTGGTGCTTACATTGTGTGGCCCTTGTGTACTCTGTCTCTCTTAAGAGGGTTGGTAATCTTAAAACCTGGTCATCTCTCCAGGAAACGCACAGCTGGTTTCAATGGCAGGCCAGGAGAAGAGGGATCTAGTGTACAGAGGTATGGCAGGCTTGGATTATCTGAGAAACTCCTTGAGCTACTCTGTTGGGGTGGTTCCAGTATTAGTTGTACTTTGAATTGGTCCCTTGAAACAGTTGGGCATCTACATCCTTTCTGTCCATTAATTTCAGTAGGTCTGCTCTGAGGAGACCATACAACTCACAGTCAGCTGCTCTTTGATCAGGGATGGGGAACCTGTCAACCTCTGGGTGTTGCTGGACTTCCAGTTCCCCATCCACCCCAGCCAGCCTGCTCAGTGGACAAGGAGTTGTAGCCAAACAACGCCAGGAAGACCATGGGTTCCCCCCACCTTTGATATAAATGCATGACATTACAATTGCAAACAAAATTCTTTCTAGCCTTACATAATGTCTGTTCTGTTAGAGAATAAATTGTGCCTTTTTACAGCCATGTTGCTGAATAGCATATCTCCAGTTCTTGGACTGGCATTTCATTTGTGTCTAAAGTTTTCATCAGGCGTTCTTTGAGGGTGTCGAGATAGTCCTTTTGCAATCTGCAGAATACTGTTTAATAAACAGTGCAGTCCTACATAAGCTTATTTGGAATTAAGTCCCACTTTGCTCAATCAAGTGCACTTCCAAGTAAATCTTCATAGCACTATGGCATTATTGGATAGGAATACACACACGCAGGCAGTAGGGTTTGCAGCCTTTCTGAACAATCGGGGGAGCCTGCTAGCTATGCCGTAGACCAGGAGTGGGAAACATGCCTTTCAGAATTCAGAAAATGAATTATAACATTCCATTTGAATTTTTTTTAATTTCTTGCCCCTTCTCAAAATTGTAGTAGATTTGTGAGTTTTGTCAAACCCTGGGGGTCGTGAATCCTAGTGCCCTCCAGATGTTGCTGGACTACAACTCCCATAACTCCGGCTGTTGGCCATGCTTGCTGGAGCTGATGAGACTTGGAATCAGTAACATTTGGAGGCCAGTGGTTCCCCACACCTGCTGTAGACTCTATTCCAGAGTTTTCCAAACTCTGTGTCACAATACATTAGTGTGTCAGCTGCAGTGTGTAGTTGTGTTGCGCAAACACTCCCTGCACTCCTCCTGGCAATGGAAAGGGTTAGTTTAACCTCCAGTTGGCTAGTAAAACTGAATTACTGTGTTGCAAAATGATGCATGTCCAAAAAGCGTGTCACCAACTTGAAAAGTTTGGAAAGCTCTTCTCTATTCCATAGCACCAGGTTTTCACATGTGGCCATCTCCCCCATGCCTGACTCCTCAATTGGGGAACCAGTGCTCATGCCACACCACACTGCAGGGGTAGCTGCTTCCCATTGTATTTTGAAGGTGGTATTAGTACTATTTGATATTGAGCGCTTGCTAACTTGGCAGGGTGATTGGCATCATAGACGTGGAAAGGGGCGAGGTCCTTGCCCAGAAAAAATCCGTTTCATTTCATTCAGTCACTCAATTAATTTGTATGCCGCTTTTCCACAAAATAAATCATGCTCAGAGCGGCTTATAACAAAGAAAACGGGAACACATTGTAAACAGATGCTACAAAGACTATTTTTACAATAACTTAGCAAACATTAACAATTATAACAACATAGCAAAACCCCACATTTCAATACTATAAACATCACAGTATTACTTAAACAGCATCCAGAAAACCAAAAGCAAAAACGGCAAAGGAGCTTCATAGTTTCACCTTAGTCCGAGAAATACCCCTCCCATAACGTGATTGATTTATGACTCATTTCTAACAGTTGCTCACCAGTGTGCCCTTGTCCTGTCTGCATTTGACCTTGTGGCTCTGGGCCTAGATTGGGCAGCAGGCTCCGATTCCTTGCTCTGTCCCTGCACCTGCCAGGGCATGGAGTTTTTGGTGGGGAGAGGGGTCTCCATGTGGGGAAAACCTGTGGCCCCTCCAGCTGCAGTTGGGCTCCCGGCTTCCACCAGCCCCAGCCAGCATGGCCAGTTATTTGCTGAAGGAACCATTTCTGGAGCCAGGTCCAAACTTGACTTCGAAAGCACATCCTGTGTGCTGTTTGAGATCCTTACTCATAGGATTTGAATGCCCCTGGCATGAGCAGAGAACGCTTCCCGCCAACGACTGGTTTCTTTCCAGCTGGCAGCCCTTTGTGTCTCCTGGTTTAGGGTGCTGCTTGGTAGAAGTCCTCAGGCACATAAAGGGAGAGCTGAAAAACCTTGCTTTTGAGCAGCAGCCGCCTTTCAGAATCTGGATCCAACGCTCGTTTGGATTGGGTGCAAATCCAGCACTTTTTGTGTGTTCCCTTATGGGTCCAAAAGATGGAAACTGCCATAAGAATTTGAATGGCATTTTTGCCATAGTATTAAAAACCCCTGGGATTGTAGTTCTGGGACGCACGCATGCCATTTCCTAGCTCCCTCATAAATAAGCTAATGAAAGTGCCTAGCTTGCTAAGAAACTAGTAGCTCTCACCTCTCAGCCTCCCATCCTTCCGGCACATGCCCTGCCTAAAAGTACTCACTGTATGTGGCTGCCAGGAGAATTATTAAATACAGGGCTGGTTCTTTAATTTTGCTACCTTTGGAGCATTGTATAATAATAATAATTATTTATTATATCAGTCATTTTATATAGCAAGTATCAGAGCAGCTTGACAAGGTGAAATACAACTTACAATAGCAGTGTAAACCCCCAGGAGTGAGGGGGGATTCTGAAACCATGAACCATACGAAAATATAGCAACATATAAATAAGGACCAAGGCCTACCTGCCCTGCTTAAAGCTGAGCACTGCCACAGACGGCAACATTAATTAATCAAAGGCCTGGTTGAGTTAAAAAGTATTGGCCTGATGCCTAAAGATTGGCAATGTTGGCATCAGGCATGTCTTCCTGGGACCAGCGGGTGGCAGCATGGAACCACTAGAAAAGGCCTGTTCTTGTGTGACCACCCTCCGCACTTCCCTCAGGTGGGGCACTCTGAGAAGGGCTTTAGATGAAGACCGCAGGGTCTGGGCTGGTTCCTATGGGGAGAAGAGGTCCGTTGCAGCTTCAAGATGACCTGGTGGTTCAAAGCAGCTTGATTTGGCAATTCCTCTCTTAGCCTCCCTTTGCTGGCCAATTGAGTCAGTCCATTTGCAACCAGCACTGCTTTCCCTTCACCTTTCTCTCCATCTTGCTTAACTGCTTTGTGTGCTTTTTTCCATCTTTGCTTCTTCATTTTGAGATCACATGAAATTTGATTTTTTTATTTAAAAAATCACTTCTGTTTTAAATATACTGCACTAATCCACACCCTTTTGAATGTCCTGTCCTTGCACGTCTTCTGGAAAACGAGGAAAAGTCTGTAGCTCATTAACCTGCGATAAATTAAAATGTGTACCACGTTGTTGGCGTTTAAAAAAAAAAAATTGTGGGCCGCGGCCGCCCACTCTTAAGGGCCATGAAATGCCAGTTGAGATGCTTTTGTAATGACAAGCTTTTGTTTAAACACCCGTTTTGTTCGACCTTGAAGCTTTACTAATATGCTGAAGAACAAACAGCCGATCCCCGTGAGCATTCGAGCCACCATGCAGCAGCAACAGCTAGCCAGTGCCCGGAACAGGAGGCTGGCCCAGCAGATGGAGAACAGACCTTCTGTGCAGGCTGCGTTAAAGCTCAAGCAGGTGAGAGAGGCGCAGGAGAGCCAGCGATGGAGCCTTGGCAGCCGGGGGCTTCCTTTGGGTGGGAAACACAGGCGGGGCGTGATAGGTGGATACCAGCTTCTGGAAAGCACAGGGTCCTGCTTGCAGGCTTCCCACAGTGTGGTCCTCTCGTGAGATTAGGATTCTGGGCTAGATGGGCCATTGACCTGACCCAGCAAGGCTCTCCTTATGCAAATCTTTGGTCGATGTTCCTGCTGGTGGGCCACGTCCCACGACACCTCCTGCTGCCTTCTAGGAAATAACCCTGATCCACCAGGGCTCTTAAGGAAGGGCTGCATAGCAATCATCATATAGCTTCACTCAGGGGTTGCTAACCTGATGCCATCCACCTGTTTTGAGTGGCAACTTGCATCAGTCCCAGCTCAGTCAGTGACGGAGGGTGTGTGATGGGAGCTGTAGTTCACGACAGATCTGGAAGGCACCACATAGACGTACCCATTATTTGTTTACTTCTAGTATTCATTGTGTGAAAAATAACAAAAAAGAAACCACAAACTCAACCACACAATAGATAAGAACGATTGCATGTCATCCCAGAAACAGAAAATGCCCTTCTATGTAATTGTGCTGCATAATGTTAAATGTGGGTTGATCTCAGGGACTTGGCTACAGCAGAGGAGGTTCCCTTGCACCTTGCTGAGGCAGGCCCCAGAAGATTACAGGCTTGTGACCGAAATCCCATTCTGGGAGAGTTTGCCCTTCTGAGTTTGGGCCTCAGAGGACCAGGGTGGTGGTGCAGCTTTTCTGGTTTTGATCATGCAATCGTTTCCCCCCTGTGTAGCTTTAGTCTCCATCTACATTTGGGCCCCGGGGTGGCGCAGGCAGCCGTGACACGTGTGTAGCAGGTGCTGCTCCATTGGACGACTTGTGTGAAATGGCCTTTTTTAAATGAGAAACATATGGCAGGAGCTAAAATCATCATCATCAAACCTTTTATTGGCATCACATCCAAAACAAATCAATACAGAATTACCACTTCCCCAGTGGCACAAAACATTTGCTAAAAGAAAGGAGGCAGAACAGTCTATCGTCACATCTCTTGGTCTCCAGGGAGATCAGACGTCTGCAGTGTATTTTGACGACAAAAAACCAAATAGAGATATTTAGCCAGTAACTTGGTGATCTCCTGATCATTCCCCAGTAATAGAAAATGTATGACCTCCAACTCTGGTTTTCATTTGGGGATACAGAGTTGATCTGGAAATTGCTGACAGGTCAGCATATAGTTTACAACTGAGAACCATTTGTGTGAGGGTTTCCACCAGGTGGTCTTCACATGGGCAAGTTCTTTCTCCTTCCACCCTCCCTGAGAACCTTCCCCAAAGGAAGTTTGATGGATTTGAATTAAACCTGGCCAGCAAAAATGCCCTTCTTTCTTGAGGGTTAAGCAGAAATTCAAGGTAATTGTGGTTGGTTTCATGTGCCCAAGAAAGTTGAAAATAAAGAGGGGAAGATGTTTTCTCTGCTGCTACTGTTAGTTCTTGGCGTTTGATATCCCACAACCTAGTTTTTATTATAGCCTTGGCAGATGGAGCTAAAATGCAGTAGAGTCCTGAATGGGTGCTGCTCCCTGAAAGAGAGGCATGGTCATCCCCTACTTGCAAAAGGTGGCTCTGATTCATCTCAGGGTGCATCTACGGTCCCCTCCTTTCCCTTTGTCTGATCTAGTTAGGATGTACCTTGGTATGATTTCATGAGCTACCAGGTGACTTGTTGTGAGAGCTGGAGAACCATGTTTAACATTTCATATATTTACAGCCGCTCACATAAGAATCCATTATGCACTGGTCTGCTGATGTGATAAGACCATTGCATAGTTTTTATGTAATGGTATTTAAAATAAAAATGCAGCGCATCTCTCAAAATGTTCTGGGCACATCTTCATTCCCTCCTCAAACCAAACCATGTAGCTTCACCCTTTTTCTTCCCCAGACCTTTCCTGCATTGAACCAAGAGCCGTGGTGATCACATGCGACCCTCTCTCTCTCTTTTCCCCCCATTACTCCCATCTCAAGCAGCTAGCGCCCGGCCTTCTGTGCTCGCTGCTTGTTTCTGTGCGACGTTTTCCTGTCTAACACTCTCTTCTTCCAGAAGAGCCTGAAGCAACGCCTGGGGAAGAGCAACATCCAGGCACGCTTAGGCCGGCCGGCGGGACCCCTGGCCCGGGGTGTGTTAGGGGGCCGAGGCTTGCCCATGGGTCAGAGAGGCTTGCCCCGAGGAGCCATGCGCGGCGGACGTGGCGCCAGAGCGTTGCTACGGGGAGGAATTCCCCTCCGAGGTTAGTGTGTCAGTGAATTAGTTCACTTAGGACTGGGGGGGAGGCAGCACCGTTTTCTGTCGGGAGGCAGCAATCCTTTCTGGGTACCCTTCCAGGAAGGGCCACATGCCAGTGTTGGGCAGGGCAAGGAGGAACAAAGGGTGGAAAAGTTAAGGCCAATTTTACTTTTGTGCCATAGGCTACTTTCTGCACATACACATGCATTCCCTTCTTCATCCTCCACCCAGAGAGGCATGGCCAGAGTTCAGAGGCACATCCCAGCCAGGCAAAAACACTCAAGGAGAAGGTGTGAAGCAGGGCCCATGAGGGGTGGGGCCAGGGAGAGTTCCGAGGGCCAGATAGGGAGACCTCGAGGGCCACATTCAGCCCCCAGGCCTGAGGCTCCCCAAACTTTACTTGCCAAATATCACTTGACACCCGCCAAAGATATATCTGATGAACAATAATACTATGGGGGGGACAGAACTGATGTCCATGCTCCACACAGCCTGTTTGCTTTGTGCTCTGCTTCCCCAGTTTGGGGGCTCAGTACATAAACTTTGACATAGTCCACATGTTAATCTACGTGAGTCTGATTGCATGGCGTGACTTCAGTGGATTTAGTATACTTGGTGCAAACTTGAGAGAGGGGTGGGAGAGCAAGGAGTTGAGGAAAGAGAAACTTGGGAGCCTGCCCCCAACAGATGAAACAGTTTTCCGGTGCCAGATTTAGGACATACTACCAAGGGGGCTAATTATTATTATTATTATTATTATTATTATTATTATTATTATTATTATTTAAAAACATGTATTTACTAAGATCCATAAAAATGCAAATGTACCAAAAGGAAGTATTACTAAAATAAGATATTTGGGGGGGGATTTTTGTCCTTGTTCAGGGCACCATATTACCAAAGACTCAGCTGCCTTTAGCAGAGCTCTGCTTCTCTTCAGCTAAGTTTACTATGCTGGAGTAAGCTCTGCTTGTTTTGTTTTTTAAGTTCCTAGTTTCTGTAATTGCAGAGAGAAGCTTGGGAAATGGAAAACGAGGCTGGTAGGCTTTGAAGGCCATAGGTAATGGGTGGTGAACTTTCAGCTGTGACTCCCATCATCCCTGACTGTGGCCATGCCGGCTGCTGGGACTTGGAAATCCAGCAACAACTGTAAGGCTACAAAGCCTCCCCACATCTGCTAGCACATTTCGGCATAACAGCAGCTTTTTTTCCAAATAAGTTACCTGGGCTGTTGCAACTTTTTTTGAAATGGGAAGCCGACAACCAGTGAAGGGGCTAGGATCCAAAAGAGAACTCTTAAGCAAAATGTGCTTTGGAGACGCCATGATTATTAAGCCACTGTAGAATTTGAAAAGAGACCTGTAGTGCAGAAATAGCCTGAGTTTGCTGGCAAGACCTTTTCTTCAAAAGCTCAACTGATGGTTGACACTCTCTCTCTCTCTCTCTCTCTCTCTCTCTCTCTTCCCCTTTAAAGGACAGGGTTTACTTCGGGGAGGACGCGGCATAGCTGCTCGAATGGGCCTGAGAAGAGGAGGCCTTAGAGGACGGGGTGGGCTTGGCAGAGGAGGGCTTGGCAGAGGAGCCATGGGCCGGGGTGGCATTGGCGGCAGAGGTGAGCACAACTAACTTGGGATGTTACACTCACTTTCATTTTATTCCTGCAGCCTCGTACCTGGCATTGCAGAGAAATTCTAAGAAGCGAAAACATCAGTCCCGTACTGAAAAGGTTTAGTCTGCCATCTCAATTCAGAATGGCTTCCAGCTGTTTCCAAACTTAAGACGAAAACCTGCTCCGTCACCTCAGGAAAACCGGCATGCCAAATTTGGTTGCGGTATCTTTAAGAGGCATCTAAATGCTTAGCGAAGGAACAAACCGCTTTCCAAAAATAAACAGTAGATTTACTGCATGTGTGAAAACCACAGCACAGGAGAGGTCAGTTATATTCGTTTGCCGCTTTTTACACCAAAGTATTTCGAAGCGACTTGGAATAAATAAGCAGGAATAGCAAAAAAAACGTTAACCAAACGCAGGAAAAACATTGACACCCAAGAGAGCCGCTGCCTCTGTCAGATAGACAAACATTATGCAACATAAGGCAGCTTTCTATGAGGACTAGAATCTGCCCTTTCATCAGGAAAACTAAGATGTGGGATCTTGCTTTAACTTGAGGAGACAAGCAATAACTAAATGATAAACATCATCTGTGAATGCAAAAGATCCAGTCACTGACATCCAGGAAGGGTTGGGAATATCCCCTTCCTCAAAACACCAGAGAGCCCCCTGCCAATCAGTATAGACCAGGGTTTCCCACACTTGGGTCTTCAGCTGTTTTTGGGCTACAACTCCCATCATCCCTAGCTAGAAGAACAAGTAGTCAGGGATGATAGGAACTGTAGTCCAAAAACAGCTGGAGACCCAAGTTTGGGGAACCCTGATCTAGGCAATACTGAGTTAACTAGATGGACCGATAGCCTGGTGCAGTCAAAGGAAGCTTTCTGTGTCTACTCTGATTGACGGCAGCCCTCCGATCGCATTTTAGGCATCTTTTGCACTGGAGAGGCTATGGGGCAGGAGCGGGGGGCGGTTTGAACTTTATCCTAGAAGAGGAGGCAGCTGAGCTCCAGTGGTGCAGTGCCTAACCCTGTCCTCCTCCTCCTCTCCCGCCCAGGTCGTGGCATGGTGGGCCGGGGACGAGGCGGCTTCGGCAGCCGTGGGAGAGGCCGGGGCAGAGGCAGAGGCGCCCCTCGCCCCGCCCTGACCAAGGAGCAGCTCGACAACCAGCTTGACGCGTACATGTCGAAAACGAAAGGACACCTGGATGCCGAACTGGACGCCTACATGGCCCAGACAGACCCCGAAGCCAACGACTGACCCACCCTTGCTGTAGACACTCGCTGAGGTTGTGTGTTCTGTGCGCTGGTCCTTCCCCACCCAAGCCCTCTCCTGTAAGCCACGACCGGCAACAGCCGCCCTGACGGCGTGGGGAGGGGTAGGAGACAATAACTTTCACGGGTTTCTCTTGCATTTTGATACTCCTGCGTTGTATGAAACTGGCGGGCGGGAGAGAATTGTGTGTTTATCTACATGCGCGCACGTACACACACACATACATTTCTTAAACAACTTCCAAAAACAAGTGTGACTGACCTGCTGTCTGTAGATGGCATCATCTTGAGGCTCCTCAACAGGACATTACATGCATGACTGTCCCCCTTCCTCTCCTGTCTTCCTCAACCCCCCCCCCCCCAATTTTTTTGACCTTGCTGTAGACAGAAGGTCTCAGGTGCTTATAAATTGCAGTCTCGGCAGCTACAGCTGCTGTAAGAGTTGTGTTTCAAGGTGGCTGCTCATGCACAGCGATGCTGAATCCCATACTTCCTTTCTGATGTTTCTGCTTACGTCCACACCCCAGGCCCAACAAATAATTCTGTGACTTTTATATATGGTGAGCACAAATCAGTGGAGTTCTTCCTTCCCTGCCCCTCTCCTTCCTCCACCCAAAAAAGGATCAGGCCCAACTAGTGTTTAATTCACCAAACCTGTTGTGGCCGAAAGCAGATTTTTTTTTTTAATAATAATAATAAACAATGGCAGCAAACTTTTCATTTTTATGTTTATGCTCTTGTAGCCAGCCTGCTGGTTGGTATTTTGTTTGTGTGTGTTTGAAGACACTAGGAAGGCAGATTCTTTTCTCTGTTTTCCGCCCAGTGTCTTGTGAGCTCAACTGTTCTGTTCTGGTTTTGAACGGCATCTTGTATTTTCTGGTTTACCATAAGAAACAATTGCAGGGAAAAGGAAAAAAAATGCCTTTGTCTTGGTTTTTTTTTGGTTGGTGGTGCGGGGACTGTTGTTGGAAACTTACAGTAAATTGAACAAGCCACTACTACTATGACCTTTTTGGTCATCTTTTAATAGGTAGGTGGGGCACCTACCTGCCTATCATTTCATATCATGAGAGTGTCAACTGACTGATAGATGGGCAGTCCTACACACTTGCCAAAGTTAACCCACTGGTTGGGAGGAGGGATCTGCTTTGCCAGTGTGTTCCCTGCAGGATTTATTTCATTTAATATATTCGTATCCCACTTTTCTCCCATGTTGGGATTCAAGGAGGCTTGTGGCATTTAAAATACATCAATTACAAATACAGAAGAATACAGAATACAGTGGTATCTCGAGTTACAAATGCCTCAGGTTACAAACACTTCAGGTTACAAACTCCACTAACCTGGAAGAGTTACCTCGAGTTGAGAACTTTGCCCCAGGATGAGAACGGAAATCGTGTGCCGCCGGCACAACAGCAGGAAGAGGCCTCATTAGCGAAAGCATGTCTCTAGTTAAGAACAGTTTCAGGTTAACAACAGACCTCCGGAATGTATTAAGTTCGTAACTAGAGGTACCACTGTGATAAAAACACACTAATTAAAACAATAATATACATTACAACATATTGAAAACCAGCCACTAAAATAAAATTTGCAGCCCAGTGATCAGCTCTGTTTGCACGAGTTTCTAAATGCCTGTCTAAACAGGGAGGGATAACGCATAGCCAATTTAACCTCTCTTTGGAGGAAACTCCACAACATTAAGAGCAGCCGCAGGAAAGTTGGCGGTTGGAATCAGCACAACAGGGTGAGCTCCTGTTGCTCTGTCCCAGCTCCTGCCAACCTAGCAGTTTGAAAGCACGCCAGTGCAGGTAGATAAATAGGTGCCGCTGTGACGGGAAAGTAAACAGCGTTTCCATGCGCTTTGGTTTCCGTCACAGTGTCCTGTTGCACCAGAAGCGGTTTAGTCATGCTGGCCACATGACTCGGAAAGCTGTATGTGGACGAATGTCGGCTCCCTCGGCCTGAAAGTGAGATGAGCGCCACAACCCCATAGTCACCAACTGGACTTAACCATCCAGAGGTCCTTTACCTTTTTACCTTTCACCATTTCTGAAACAACATTGGCTCTGGGTCCCTAAGCATAGAGATGAGCATTGTTTTGCAATTTAAGTATCTGTCTCCCAGCTTCTTTCTAGTGTCTGAAACGGGGAGGAAAAGCTGCAGAAATGGATGGATTTGTACATATGTCACTTTTAGATACAAGCCACCTGCTTCTCTCCAGACTACCAAAAACAAACAATTTAACAGATTTCTTCTGGACTCAAGTCTACTTTTGTTAGGTACATCTGTGGGACCAGGTCCACAAAAGTGTATGCCACAAGATCCTTGGGTGATGGCAGAAAAATGAATAGTCCCTTAACACACTTACCCCTCTGGAAATTCCTCCAAAACTATAATAATTGTCCATCTCTGGAGTTTTGAAACTTGCAGAACACAGAATGTGAAACAGAAGATACGCTATCAGTATTTCATATTTGGAGTCAGTGGTACCCCCTCTAGTGAAAATGCAAGCTGTTCAAATATTTCTTTGCGTGTTGACACCAGCAAAGGGATCATAGGAAAGTTCTTTACCAGCCACTCTGCTTAGTTACACACCTCTGTTTTCCCAAAGCCTTTGTTTTCCATCCACCATTAAACTTGAAGCAGCTTTGAGGCTATGAATGAAAAGAGTGGAGCTTAAGATGGGAAGACCAGAGGCACAGGTAAGAGACAAGTGGTTATGCAATGGGGTGCAAGCCTGTGATTATGTGTGGGGACACTGCTGCAGCTGTAACTGGTTACGGGAGCAGATTTTAGGACCACAAATGCCCTCTGGCTTAGAATACATTCTCTAAGCTTGTTATTTTTTTAATAAATGTAGTTTGCTATGAAGCATTGTTAGCAGCTGGCTTTAAATATCTGATCCATGGGGTATCTCTTGTTCAGAATTAGCCAGAGTTGTGAGATGTTTGCAGAGGTGATGGTATTTGATGCCCTCTGGAAATTTGGAAGAATACCCCATTAATGCTTTAAAAAAATGCCTAGCCACTTTGGTGCTTGTCATGCAAAAATGCATTCACGTTTTTATTTTGGTAGCATCCTGCAATCTAAAGAGGTGTTGAGCAAGGAGTGTTACTGATGCATCAAAGTAAGGGAAGTAGCTCAGTGGTAGAGCATCTGCTTTGCATGCAGAAGGGCCCAGATTCAATCTCCAGGTAGGACTGGTGGGAAAATACACCTGTCTGAATTCCACTGACTGTGTAGACCAGTGTTTCCCAAACTTGGGTCTCCAGCTGTTTTTGGACTACAGTTCCCATCATCCCTGACCACTGGTCCTGCTAGCTAGGGATGATGGGAGTTGTAGTTCAAAAACAGCTGGAGACCCAAGTTTGGGAAACCCTGATGTAGATGGTACTAAACCTAGACGAACCAACGGTTTGACTCTGTGAAGCATCTTCCTTTGCTCCTAACAACACACACACACACACACACACACCCCTTGATCATTCAGGACCATGAGGACTCGTAGCTTCGCCAAAGAATGGATGCTTTTGAATTCTGGTGCTGGAGGAGACTCTTGAGAGTCCCATGGACTGCAAGAAGATCAAACCTCTCCATTCTGAAGGAAATCAGCCCTGAGTGCTCACGGGAAGGACATATCCTGAAGCTGAGGCTCCAAGACTTTGGCCACCTCATGAGAAGAGAAGACTCCCTGGAAAAGACCATGATGTTGGGAAAGATGGAGGGCACAAGGAGAAGGGGACGACAGAGGACAAGATGGTTGGACAGTGTTCTCAAAGCTACCAACATGAGTTTGACCAAACTGCGGGAGGCAGTGGAAGACAGGAGGGCCTGGCGTGCTCTGGTCCATGCGGTCACGAAGAGGCGGACACGACTAAACAACTAAACAACAACAATGTCCATCACTTGCAGCCTTGCTCGCCTCCAGAGAAAACACCTTCAGAAACCTGTCGCTTGACCTGACCTGAACTACCAGCACCTGTGCCTTGCCTTGCTTTCCAGAACTAAGAGAAGATTCTCTTTCTGCCCCCTCCAGGGGTTTTAATTTAGTAGTTCACAAGTAAAATGGTGCGTGTGGTTCAGGGTTTATTTTCTATTTCATGACATTTACATGCTGCTCTGTCGGGAGAATAAGTGTCAAGCCAGTTTCTTGAGCTGAGAAGCCAGATATTGCATATATATATTTGCATCAGCTGCAGAGCTCGCAAAGCCTCAAATAACCCCCACCCCCCTTCCTGAGGAAGAAAGTGGTACAGCCCAAAACAAAAGCTTTTGCTGCCTTTTGAGTCCGCCGAACGTATATATTGCCTTTCCTGGAACGGGCTGGCCCCGCCCCGCTTCCCCCCCTCCCCAAGCTTTGATGGGCCCGAGGCGCCTATTGGCCGGAATCTTGACGGCTGCCTGTGCCGACGCTTCCCATTGGCTGCCGGCCTTGGTGTGCTTCCACACGTTCCCAAAGGCTGTTCTTTATGTTATTGTTGTGAAGAAGTTGCAAAGCGGAGCGTCTTATTTTGATTTTGTTTTTCCAAGTGTTGGGAAGGCGGGTGGGTTGCTGAGCAGGAGGGACCAACCAGCGCCTATGGGGTGAGTACCTAGCTCATTCCCAACGGCTTCCATTTTTTCTCGCCCTGCGCCAAAAAATAAAAATAAAGGAGCAATCGGCATCCCCCCCTCGCTTTAGAGATCTGGTGCATATTATTTTATGATCCACCCCATATATGATTTCTTTGCACCCCGCAACTGATGCGCACACCTCTGCCCAGGTCCAGGAATAGCTGGATCGCCCGACTGTCAACTGGTTGTCTAAAGAAAGGCACTAACTTCCCTCCCCAATTCCACCCCCCTTGCACCCAGCACCATCACCAGAGAACATAAGAAGGGCCCTCCTGGATCAAACCAGCAGCCCATCTAGTCCAGCATCCTGTCCTCACAGTGCCCAGATGCCCGTAAGAACCCAGGAATCAGGTAGACTGGCCCTGGCACTGGAGGTTCCACAAGAGCATTAAAACATCCTGGCTACTGGATCAGACCAGCAGCCCATCTAGTCCATGATCCTGTTCTCATAGTGACCAGCCACACGCCCCAATGGGAAGCTGCAAGCAGAACCTGAGCACAAGAGCGGTTCTCGCCTCTTGCGGTTTCTAGCAGCTAATATTCAGAGGCACATCACTGCCTCCGACAGTGGAAGGGGACAGCATAGTCATCAGGGTCAGTAGTCACTGATAGCCTTGTTTCCCATGCATTTGTCTAATGCTCTTTTAAAGTCACACAAGGCTAATGGCCATCGGTACACCTTGTGGGAGAGAGTTCCACAGTTTAGCTGCTCTGCGAGAAGAAGGGCTTTTCTTTTATACGATACAATATTCTTTATTGTCATTTTCCCATACAGAACAAGGAAATTGAAAATCTACATCAGACATTCACAAACCAACAAGCCAGCTATCCCAGCCTGGTTAGCCCCCTAAAAACTCTGATACCCCATAATTAAATACAATATACTCCCATAGAGGCTACCTTACACCGCGTTTAAAACCAAAATCGCATTTGAATAGAAACTGTTTCTCAGGCGGCTGGTCCTTATCTGTGGGTGGTGCTGTGGCCTAAACCACTGAGCCTCTTGGGCTTGCCGATCGGAAGGTCAGCGGTTCGAATCCCCACGATGGGGTGACCTCCCTTTGCTCTGTCCCAGCTCCTGCCAACCTAGCAGTTCGAAAGCACGTCAAAGTGCAAGTAGATAAATAGGTACTGCTGCAGCAGGAAGGTAAACGGCATTTCCATGTGCTCTGGCACTCCTTACGGTCCTCTGTGCGCCAGTAGCAGTTTAGTCCTGCTGGCCACATGACCCAGGAAGCTGTCTGTGGACAAACGCCGGCTCCCTCGACCTGAAAGCGAGATGAGTGCCGCAACCCCATAGTTGCCTTTGACTGGACTGGGGTCCTTTACCTTTTTTACCTTACCTGAACCTTCACCTTCATTGTATGTCCCCCAGTCCCAGTGTTCCAGTAAGAGAGGGAGGGGAAAAACCTTTCTATTCACTTTTTCCTCCCTGCTGTGTTTTTCCAGCAACTTGGATTTGTTGCTGCCTGTGGCAGAGACAAAGCATAACCATAATCAACAGATGTGTAGTTTGTGGGACTTTTTTATTATTGTCTTGGAAGGGAGGAGGGTTTATAGGGTGTGAAAACATTGTGTCTGCTATCTTATAGTGTCCCAGGCTCGCAAGAGATTAATTTCTCTCCTCCTGTTGTTGTGTCTGCGGAACTGCCAAGGATTTTCCCAGAGTTTGCTCGAAAATCAGCTTGCTGAGACACAGCAATGCACAACAAGAGTGTGTTATATGGAGGGAGGATTTGCGTTCCCACACCTGCTCCTCACGCAATATTTCCATCTCTGCCCCATGAATTCTGGTGTTTGTTTTTTTCCCATTTGCAAATGCTCCTTTCAGAAAAACACCAGCTCCGTGTTCTCCCTTATAAGGAAAGATTGCCACGTTTGGGACTCTTTCGTTTAGAGAAAAGGCGACACGGTTTATAAAACGATGTGTGGCATGGAGGAAGCGAGTAAAGGAAAGCTTTTATCCCTCATAACACCAGAAGTCGTGGAAGTTCAGTGAAGCTGAATGTTGGAAGATTCAGGAAAGATAAACATTCAGCGCTTAGTTAAGACTATGGAACTCATAGCCACTGGAGGCAGCGATGGCCACCAACTCTGTTTGTTGACATCCGTCTGTCTTGAGAGACAATGGAGGGGAGTCAAACCAGCACCAAAGTGACCTCCTTGGGGCACAAGCCTGGGCTGTGTGTCTGGAGGTCCTGGGCTGCATAGACCCCCCCTCTCAGCCTCACTGATGTAGTCAAAAAATAAAACAGCAATACATTTGACCCCAGCTTGGCTGCAGGAGTTGCTGGAAGGAGGCGTACAAGGTGCCATCCAACCGTCTTAGGGGCTCCACTCTGGATTTGTGTAGAATTTATTCCTGAGCCTTTTCTTTTCCCAAAGGTAGAGGTTTAGGATCAGAGTTTTCCTTCTTCTAGGTGGGCTCCCTTCCCAGGTGGACGAGCCCCATCGGCCCCTCACTTCCTTCTACATCAGGGGTCAGCACGCTTTTTCAGCAGGGGGCCAGTCCACTGTCCCTCAGACCTTGGGGGGGCATACTATATTTTTTTTTGGGGGGGTGAACAAATTCCTAGGCCCCACAAATAACTCAGAGATGCATTTTAAATACAGTCATACCTCGGTTTGAAGTAGCTTCGGGTTGAGCGTTTTCGGGTTGCGCTCTGCGGTGACCCGGAAGTAACAGAGCGCATTACTTCTGGGTTTCGCCACTCACGCATGCACAGACGCTCAAAATGACGTCACGCACATGCACGGAAGCGGCAAATTGCAACACACGCAGACTCGGGTTGCGTTCGCTTCAGGATGCAAACGGGGCTCCGGAACAGATCCCGGTCGCATCCAGAGGTACCACTGTAAAAGCACACATTCTACTCATGTAAAAACACCAGGCAGGCCCCACAAATAACCCAGAGATGCATTTTAAGTCAAAGGACACATTCTACTCATGTAAAAACACGCTGATTCCCTGACCATCCATGGGCCAGATTTAGAAGGCGATTGGGCCGGATCTGGCCCCCAGGCCTTCGTTTGCCTACCCATGTTCTACAGCCTTCTCGATCATTGGACCCACCATTGCTTTCATTTGCTCAATCTGCCTGTCTTCGCATGCAGGGGAAGCCCCTAACTCACCGAGGGTTTGAGACCCACTGACTCCTCTCATCTGCTTTAGCCAGCCAGTCAAAGCTGTTTCCCGGGGTGTGGGCGCTGTCGCATGGCGACAGCTTCTGGGAGCCACAGGTGAGAGCTGAGTGCAGGGAGGGGACCAAAGGTGGACAAACTGCCCCAGAAGGAGCATGGTGTGCCCCCCATCAGAGGCACTAGTAAAGTAAAGATACCCCTGACCATTAGGTCCAGTCATGGCCGACTCTGGGGTTGCGGCGCTCATCTTGCTTTATTGGCCGAGGGAGCCGGCGTACAGCTTCCGGGTCATGTGGCCAGCATGACTAAGCCGCTTCTGGCGAACCAGAGCAGTGCACGGACAACGCCGTTTACCTTCCCTTCCCTTTACCTTATCTACTTGCACTTTGAGGTGCTTTCGAACTGCTAGGTTGGCAGGAGCTGGGACCGAGCAACGGGAGCTCACCCCGTCACAGGGATTGGAACCGCTGACCTTCTGATCGGCAAGCCCTAGGCTCTGTGGTTTAACCCACAGCATCACCTACGTCCCATCAGAGGTACTGTACTACCTCTCCCCTAACCCCCCCCCCAACTCTGATGGCTTTATAAGAGGATTGGACAGATTCATGAAGGACAGCCTGGATAGCTCAGCTGCTTAGAGCATGGTACTAATAATGCAAAGGTTGCAGGTTCGATCCCCATAAGGGTAAGCTGCGTATTCCTGCAATGCAGATGATCTTCAGGGTCCCTTCCAATTTTATGATGTCTATGATCAATGGCTCTGCCGGAGGCAGTGATGCTTTCGAATCCCACAGGAGGGGAGAGTTGCTCTTGTGGTCAGATCCTGCTTCCGGGTTCCCCAGTGGCTGCTGTGAGAACAGGATGCCGGACAAGATGGGCCATTGGTCTGATCTAGCAGGCTCTTCCTATGCTCCCCTTAAACTTCTAACGCCCCCCAAAGAAGGATGCTTATTTTCTGAATTAAAATCGGAATTGCCTGTGACTCTCGCATCTCCCCAAAACGGTTGACCTGGGGTAATCAGTGTGAATGGTGACCCTCCGGAGATTGTGGATTACAACTCCCATCATCCCTGAACTTTGGCAGTGCTGGATGGGGCTGGTGGAGTACACAAAAGTCTGGCGGGTGCAGCCTTGAGAGAGAGCCCTCAGCCTGAGCTACCGTATTTTTTGCTCTATAAGACGCACCCGGCCATAAGACGCACCTAGTTTTTAGAGGAGGAAAACAAGAAACAAGAAAGCAACACAAAGCCTCTTGAGCGAAGTGACAGGAGCGCTCCGGCTGCGCTCAAGAGGCTTTGCGTGGCTATCCCTGAAGCCAGGAGAGCAAGAGGGATCAGTGTGCACCGATTCCTCTTACTGTTCTGGCTTCTGGGATAGCTGCGTAGCCTGCATTCGCTCCATAAGACGCACACACATTTCCCCTTACATTTTAGGAGGGGGAAGTGCGTCTTATAGAGCGAAAAATACGGTGCTTTGCAGGGTTGTTGTGCAGGTTAAGAAGGGGGAGAATCCTTCATTCTTTGTAGGAAGGGTGAACCAAAAAAAAAAAAAAAAGGTAACAGATACTAAATAAATGAAGGAGGCAAAATTTGGGCAGTGAATCACCCTGAGTTACAGAGGACAGGTGCCTCCACAGCTAGTATTTTGGGGTTTTTTGTGCCATGAAAGTCTTTTACACATTTAGTCAGTCTGACACTTTAGTCTGCGCCTGGCACGCACTTTGGGAAATGTTGATAGGGACTTTCTGGCTCAAGTCAAGGTTTCTGCTGCCTGATTTTGATGCTGAAAGGCTGAAACTCAACAGGTGCGGTTCCCAACTCTACCCCCCCCCCCCGACCTGGGACACGACAATGTGGGGAGCCAAGGCCTGTGAATTGGTGGGAGGAAAGAGAGACTGCACTGATCTTATATAAGTCTCAGGAAGAGAGGTAATAACCAGGGGATATTACAGGGGAGAGGGACGCGGGTGGCGCTGTGGGTTAAACCACAGAGCCTAGGACTTGCCGATCAGAAGGTCGGTGGTTCAAATCCCAGCAACGGGGTGAGCTCCCGTTGCTCGGTCCCTGCTCCTGCCAACCTAGCAGTTCGAAAGCACGTCAGAGTACAAGTAGATAAATAGGTACCATTCCTGCGGGAAGGTAAACGGCGTTTCCGTGCGCTGCTCTGGTTCGCCAGAAGCGGCTTAGTCATTCTGGCCACATGACCCGGAAGCTGTACGCCGGCTCCCTCAGCCAGTAAAGTGAGATGAGCGCCGCAACCCCAGAGTCGGCCACGACTGGACTTAACTGTCAGGGGTCCCTTTACCTTTTTATTATAGGGGAGAGCGAGGAATAGAAGCTGCTCAGTTATTGTTGTTAAGTTCTGGAAGAGAGAAGAAGGGCTAAAGGGGTAATCCTAGCTATGGTTGCCCCGATTGGGAAAGGAAGCAGGATCTGGTGAATAAAGAATGGATGGGGAGCCTCAGGTCTGGGCACTGAATGTGGCCCTCCAGACTTCTTTCTCTGGCCCTCGGGGCATTTCCCAGGCCTTCGCTGGTCCTGCTTCATGCTAGGTTTTTTGGAGGAGGCTGACCGGAATGTGTCCTGAAACTCTGCACATGCCCCTTGGGTTCCCTGGACAGAGGATAGAGAGGTAGGTGCAGGTGTAGAAGAAACTCACCTGCCATACAAAGGTGAAATTTGCATCTCTTGCCCCGCCTACTTCCCCATAGCCCCTCCCACCCCTCAGCCCTGGCTTACAGGTTCGAGTGCGGTGTAGGAGCTTACAGTGCCTGGGAATTCAGGGATATCTTTTTTTTTAAAAAAAGTTGTGTGTCCTTGTTTATCAATTTGATCCTTTTACATGGTTTTATATGCCCTTGTATTTTATGCATCTTATACATTACTGTTATTTCCATTGATTATAGTTTAGTAATTATTGCAATTCTTCAGAGTGGATTTGCTTAATTATCATTTTCAGATTTTCAATTTTGCTGTTTACTATTGCATTCTAATGGATTGCTGAACACTGCTTTCTTGGATAGAAGCTGTTTGTTCCAAAGTTAGGTCTTTAATATGACATTTTCATATTGGATCAGATTGTGATCAGGCGCGTGTGTGAACTCTGCCGCCTCTTTTGCTGTTTCCCGGCTTTGCAAACCCGCCTCGCGCGTAGTAATCTGGAAAGGCGGTGTGCAAATCAAAACGAACAGAGATGGCAACGTCCAGGGTTCGAATCCTACCCACTCAGCCATCCCCGCGCTCTCCGGCCAGCCTACCTTCCAGGGTTGTTCTAAGGACCAACCAGGGAAGGGAGATCTCCTGGAATAAGAAAAACGGGGGTGGAAATGTCAATAAATATCTCGTTCGGTTGAGAGAGAGGCGGGAGATGGGGAAGCGGGAGGGCGGCAGGGGCTGCGCTCAGCCTGACCCCGTGGAGAATTCGCTATTTGCTTTTTCCCATCTCCCTCCCTCTCCCCCCCTCTCTCTCCCCCCGAGGCGAAGCTGCGGCTGACAGCATGACTAGCAGGCAGGCGATTGTCTGGCTCGACTGTGTTTAGTCTGCGCCTTCGCCGCCGCCTCCTTCCCCGTCTTTCGCTCCCATTTGGAGAAGGGAGCGCAAAGAGAGCGCGCGCGCCTCTCCAAAAGCAGCCGCCGCCACCGACGCGCGTCCCGCCGCCTTCAAGGGGGGCTTAATCCGCCTGCCACGTCCAGGGGAGCATGCCTGAACCCCGCGGAGAGCCTCCGTGCACCCCGGAGAGGGATCGCCCATAGCCGGTGAGTCCCCCCCCCGTTTGATTTGGCAGGAGGGTCTCCCGCATCGCTGCCCCCCAAGCTTTCCACGCCACTTCTGGGCAGCGGGGTCCGGAGTTTCCTCTCCTCCAGCTTCAGATCGCTGCCCCTCTCTTTCCCTACCCCCACCCCACTTCTCCGGGAGGGGCCGTAGCAGCTCATCTCCTTGGCCTGCAGAAAGTCCCAGGCATCGCCAGGTAGGGCTGGGAGGAGAGGCCCCTGCCTGAGGGTTTGTGCTTTGTTAAAAACGATGAGGACTAGAGGCTTGCATTGTTTATGAGGAAAGGGTGCAGCGCGGTGGCTTTGCACGCAGGCGGTCCCGGGTTCGATCCACGATGGCATCTCCGGGTAGGGCACACACACGCGGTCCTGCCTGAAGCCCTGGAGAGCTGCTGCCGGCCCGTGTTGACAATACTGAGCTAGATAGACCAACCGTCTGACTCAGTGTAAGGCAGTTTGTTGTGTTTCTGTGTCATTTCGATATGATTCCCGCCTCTAAGTCTGTACCTGGATGTGCTGCTTGGGGGACATTTATATGTTTGACTGGGCTACATTATCCCCACCAGCTTTGACCCGTGCTTGGGCCCAAAGAGAAAGTGCGGGGAGAGAAAGAACCCAGGAGTCCCGGACCTCACATTCCACTCCTCCACCACCACGAGTCTTCCCTCTGCTCACCTCTAACCACTAGGCTCTACTTCTCTTCTGAGCGAAAGAACCCTGGGTTGAGTTTGATGCTCTTTCTGCCCTGAGCAGACACAGTCAAACAAAGCAGGCTAGTTTTTAACTGCTGATTTCAATGTGTGTCTACTCAGCGTGGGATAAACACTGCACCCCAATATTATCTGCCCACCCAGAACATGGAAGACAAAAACAAAACAAAACCTCTAGTCGATCTGCTCTTTCCCCTTTTTCTCTTTCCCCAGGGAGCTCAGACTGGTGAATAAATATCCTTCTCTTCTGAAACTTATTAAAGGGCAGGGAATCTTGCACGTGACCCACCCACAGTCTCCAGTTTTTCTGCCGCGATGGCTGGGCGTCACGCCTCTCTGTCCCTCCTTCCAAAGTTACAGGGAGGAATCCTTTACCCCTCGCATGACTCCCGTCATCCTGGCACAAGCACGTTCCTTTATTGATGCTACATCCGTTCTTTTTTTATTCCAGGATTAGGTGGGCGACGGTCACCTCCCTGAATGTGGCCTTAAGCCAAGTCAAAATGTTGGTCTGTTCAGCTCGGACTGGCAGTGACTCTTCAGACTCTGGGTATCTTCTGTGTGTGCAAAGCATATTCTCAACCAATGACTTTGTGGCCTTTCCTTTAAATGTAACACTAAGCTTGTAGTCCTCATGGTCAAATGTATTCTGTGTTGTAAAGGGACCCCTGACCATTAGGTCCAGTCGTGACCGACTCTGGGGTTGCGGCGCTCATCTTGCTTTATTGGCCGAGGGAGCCGGCGTACAGCTTCCAGGTCATGTGGCCAGCATGACTAAGCCACTTCTGGCGAACCAGAGCAGCGCACGGAAACGCCGTTTACCTTCCCGCTGGAGCGGTACCTATTTATCTACTTGCACTTTGACGTGCTTTTGAACTGCTAGGTTGGCAGGAGCAGGGACTGAACAACAGGAGCTCACCCCGTCGCGGGGATTCGAACCGCCGACCTTCTGATCGGCAAGTCCTAGGCTCTGTGGTTTAACCCACAGCGCCACCCGCGCATTGCACGGGGTTGGACTAGATGAACCTTGGGGTCCCAAATCTACAATTCTAATAAAGGCCTGATTTAAATGCGGATGTAGGAATCCGCCTTGTGCTGACTCAGACCATTGCTCTGTCCGGCTCAGCGGTGACTGTTTTTCCACCTCACTCCTTCCAGAGATTTTTGTCTTATGTCTCACGTAGGTTCGTTTCTGGCTTAGATATATCTTTGACCAGCGAGGCTGGTCAGTTACGTTCCAAAGAACCTCAGCTTTATTTTCCTTTCTAAGCCGGGCAAACTTACTAGCTCTCATGGTTCTAAGCAAGGATAGAAGATAGGCGGGTGCAATCTCAGAAAGCCTCGGGAAGTTTCGGAATGAGGTGCCCGTCCTTTAGGAGAGAATCGGTGGCTCTCCAGACATCACTCGACTACAACTCCCATTATCCATGACCGCTGGGTGCGCTGCACGATGGGAGTTGGAGTCCCACAATATTTGGAGAGTTCCCTGTACCGCTTTAGAAGTCGGATACTTCAGAGCCTTGCTCATGGCCCCTTATCTCTGCTCTCTGTGAATTCCAGAATAATTCCTGGAAAGTAGTAAAAGCATTTGCATAATAAATTGGGTCAAGGCAACAGAGGTTTTGCTGGAAATCTGCATAATGTAAACATGCTTATATAAAGTGTAGTACAGGCAGCCCTCTTCCTGAAGGGACTCTGAAGGGACCCAGTTTGTGTCTGTGTGTATAGTAGGGGAGGGAGATATATATAAATGGGAACGTTGCCAGCCCTGACCCAAATCTCTGCTCCAGTCCTTAAGAACCTAAGAAGATCTTTGTTAGGTCAAATGCCCATCTAGCCCAATATCCTGACTCTGAAAGGAAGAAGCAACAAAGCCCACAAGCAACAGCCCACCCCTGCTCTCTCTTCCTAGTACCTGGCCTTTGCAGGTAATAATAATAATAATAATTTTTATTTATACCCCGCCCTCCCCAGCCAAGGCCGGGCTCAGAGCGGCTTACAAGCAAAGTTAAATGATTACAACTTAAAAACAAAATTAAAAATACAACATTAAAATATTGAAACATTAAAATATGAAAATGTAGCCTCATCGCAGGAGGAGAAGGAAAAGAAAAAAAGAAAGAGAGGGAGGGAGGGAATCAAATTGGCTCCAAGCCAAAGGCCAGGCGGAACAACTCTGTCTTACAGGCCCTGCGGAAAGAAATCAGTTCAGTAGACTGCGTGTGAATAGGGAGGCTTCATTCTCAACAGCCATGGCTATTTCTGTAAGGAGAGCCCTGCTGGATTAACTCGTCCCTGTTTCCAGGAGGCCTGTAGGAAGCCCACTGTTTATACCCACCCCCCAGGACAGGAACTTAAGAGGTAGACTGTCCCTGGACCAGGAAGCTCAGTTTATTCACGGCCCATGTCTCTTCCACCCCCAGCTGTTGACCTCTGTTTCTGAAGCAAACCAATGACCGCCCTTCTTCACCTATTAGCATATATTTCCCATCATGCACTTCCCCCAAAATGCTTCAAGAGACTCCCCACCCCACCAAAATCCAGTGCTGAGTGCATCAGCGTTTGCAGTGAGTAATCTGGTATTCAGCTCAGTAATCTGGTATTCAGCTCAGATATTGTGATGATTTCAATTTATACAGCGCTCAGTTGGTTAGAGCGCGGTGCTGATAACTTCAATGTTGCAGGTTCGATCCTAATAATAATAATAATAACAATTTATTTATACCCTGCCCATCTGGCTGCATTTCCCCAGCCACTCTGGGCGGCTTTCAGCAGAATATTAAAATACAATAGTCTTCCCTAAACAGGGCTGCCTTCAGATGTCTTCTAAAAGTCTGGTAGTTGTTTTTCTCTTTGACATCTGGTGGGAGGGCGTTTCACAGGGCAGGTGCCACCACCTAAAAGGCCCTCTGCCTGGTTCCCTGTAACTTCACTTCTCGCAGTGAGGGAACCACCAGAAGGCCCTCGGCGCTGGACCTCAGTGTCCGGGCAGAACGATTGGGGTGGAGACACTCCTTCAGGTATACTGGACCGAGGCCATTTAGGGCCTTAAAGGTCAGCACCAACACTTTGAATTGTGCCCCGAAATGTACTGGGAGCCAATGTAGGTCTTTCAGGACTGGTGTTATGTAGTCTTGGCACCCGCTCCCAGTCCCCAGTCTAGTTGCCTCATTCTGGATTAGTTGTAGTTTCCGGGTCACCTTCAAAGGTAGCCCCACGTAGAGCATATTGCAGTAGTCCAAGCGGGAGATAACCAGAGCATGCACCACTCTGGCAAGGCAGTCCGTGGGCAGGTAGGGTCTCATCCTGCGTACCAGATGGAGCTGGTAAACATATGGGACAGTTGCTTATTCCTGCATTGTGAGGGGTTGGATGAAATGGTCCTTAAGGTCCGTTATAACTGTGATTCTATGACTCTATGAAAAGATCCCCGGGCGTTTTACCACATTAAGAACACATTTTACAGAGCATAATAATAATAAAACACAGCGGCACCTCGGTTTCAGAACGTTGACAAACGTTTCGGTTTTCAAACGCCACAAACCCGGAAGCAAATGCTTCGGTTTTCAAACGCGCCTCGGAAGCCGAACATGAGACGTGGCTTCCATATTGAGTTTTCTGTTTTGAGGCTTCCGTACTGAGTTTTCGGCTTTTAGACATTTCGGAACCCAAACAGTCTCCTGGAATGGATTACATTTGGAAACTGAGGTACCGCTGTGATCATGTGAGCATAATCTTACAAGCATCCTAAGAATGCCCCCTTTCGGTAAAAAGGATCGAGTAAGTTTCTAGCCCTCAGTGGGTAGTGGAGAGCGATAATCTAACAACACGAGAGCTGCTGGATCAGGCCCAAGGGCCATCTGATCTCACACTGGCCAGCCAGAAATCTTAATGGGAAGCCCACAAGCGAGGACTAAGCTCAACAGCGTGCTCCCCGCATGCGATTCCCAGCATACTGCCTCCGACAGTGTAGTTAGAGCATGGGTAGACATACTAAGGCCCAGGGACAGGATCCGGCCCAATCACCTTCTAAATCCGGCCCGTGGACAGTCCAGGAATCAGTGTGTTTTTACATGAGTAGAATGCATCCTTTTATTTAAAATGCATCTCTGGGTTATTTGTGGGGCCTGCCTGGTGTTTTTACATGAGTAGAATGTGTCCTTTTATTTAAAATGCATCTCTGGGTTATTTGTGGGGCATAGGAATTTGTTCATTCCCCCCCCCCAATATAGTCCGGCCCCCCACAGGGTCTGAGGGACAGTGGTCCGGCCCCCTGCTGAAAAATTTTGCTGACCCCTGTGTTAGAGCATAGCCATTGGTAGCTTTATCCTGCGTTCATTTGCCTAATGCTCTTCCAAATTATCCATCCAAATGTTTTGCTGTCACTACATCTTGCAGGAGCACATTTGCTGTAAAACCTGCGCTCTGTGTGTGTTATCAGTATTTGTGACAAAGTGTTTGGAATTGAGCTCAGAGCTCCTCCACCAACGGACATCCCTTTTCATTAAAACAGAAACAAGCAAATTTCTAGTTCTCAAGGCAATGCAGATAAGTTTGAATCATTTGGGAGGGGGTTGTTTTGTATTCCCCCCCCCCAGTTCATACTTGCCCTTGACACACAAAAAGCAATCACGTGAATTTTTTAAAGCAATGTTATAGAATCCTTGAACTGTGGCAGGTTTTACCAGGTCCCCCCCCCAACAGCTTGAAATTGTTTATGTGTGCTAAAACATTTCCCTGAACTGTTGAGGGTCCCATAAACACACCATGCATTTAAAACATGTGGCTTTGCCCAAAGAATCCTGGAAACTGTAGTTTGCCCCTCGCAGGGCTACAATTCCCAGCACCCTTAACAGGTCCCAATATCAGTCCTTGTGGGACTCTACTTTCCACATCTCTCCATTGGGAGCAGTGTCCATTTACCGTCTTTTTTGCTCTATAAAATGTGTGTGCGTCTTATGGAGCGAATGCAGGCTGTGCGGCTAAGCCAGAAGCCAGAACAGGGAGAGGGAGCGCTGCACAGCGCTCCGTCTCGCTGTTCTAGCTTCAGGGTTAGCGGCGCAAAGCCTCCGCAGGGCAGCGGGGTGCCTTCATCCCGCTGTCCTGTGGAGGCTTCGTTGGCTGTCCCAGAAGCCAGATCCCTCTTGCTGTTTTGGCTTCTGGGATTCAGAATCCCCCCCCCTTATTTCCTCCCCCCCAAAACTAGGTGCGTCCTATCATCTGGTGCGTCCTATGGAGCGAAAAATACAGTGTTTCTTCTCTCTAGTTCCTGTTCCTTCTCCAGTTGTCAACCCACCAGCCCTTTCATCTCATGTTCCCAAATAATCAGGAGTCTTTGGTGTGTATGACTTTATCAAAAGTCTTTTTTTTTTTAAGCCCACAATAATGACTGGATCCACCTCTATAAGCCTATTGACACTCTCAAAACTCTCCCGGGTTGGTGTGACGGGACCTATCCTTCAAGCAGCCTTGCTGGTTCTGCTTCAACAAGGCTTGTTCTTCATCTGTTCGCTAGTTACCGTATTTTTCACTCTATAAGACGCACTTTTCCCCTCCTAAAAAGTAAGGGGGAATGTGTGTGCGTCTTATGGAGCGAATGCAGGCTTTGCGGGCTATCCCAGAAGCCAGAACAGCTAGAAGAAGAAGAAGAGTTTGGATTTGATATCCCGCTTTATCGCTACCCGAAGGAGTCTCAAAGCGGCTACCATTCTCCTTTCCCTTCCTCCCCCACAACAAACACTCTGTGAGGTGAGTGGGGCTGAGAGACTTCAGAGAAGTGTGACTGGCCCAAGGTCACCCAGCAGCTGCAGGTGGAGGAGCAGGGAATCGAACCCGGTTCACCAGATTACGAGTCCTCCGCTCATAACCACTACACCACACTGGCTCTAGAGGGAGCGCTGCGCCACGCGAAGCCTCTGCAGGCTCTCTCACTTCCCACACCTCCCGCAAAAGCCCCCAAGAGCCGCGCTCCCTTTAAAGAGCCGCGCGGAGCGTGTGTGCGGCTCTTGGGGGCTTTTCCCCGAGGAGGAACAGTGATAGGCTGCCCTTCTCCCTCCTCGGGGAAAAGCCTGCAAGCGCCGCACACATGGTCCGCGCGGCTCTTTAAAGGGAGCGCTGAGCGAGCCTGGGATGTATACAGGCTCTGCTCAGCGCTCCCTTTAAAGAATATTTTTTCCCTTGCATTCCCCCTCTAAAAACTAGGTGCGCCTTATGGTCAGGTACGTCTTATGGAGCGGAAAATACGGTAATTCTGTCTTCAGCAAGGCTTTCCACCAGTTTTCCTGAATCTGGTTGTTGTTTTAAAAATTATTATTGTAAGTTTGTTTAGTAAAAGAATTTTGTAAGTTTATTTACTAAAAGAGTTTCGTCAGCCAAAAAAAAAAAGGGCTCCCGGAGCATTTTACAAGTTCACTAAAAACAGAAAAGAAACCCAATCTCTGTCCTCAGGTTTATAATCTAATAAAACACAACATGGTGTTTTGAGTCTGGAGGCTGCCAGCCTTTTGAAATACTGCCTGGAGCATTGAGCAGCCCTTGAATAAAGTGTTCCCGCCCCGTAGCTTGAAAGATTCGGACAACCTATTGTTTGTTTATTGATTTTATTTTGTGAAATTTAGACACTGTTCAATTGTAAAAAATAAAGAAAGAAATAAAGAAATCCAAGGTAGCTCAGCTGGGTAGAGCTTGGTACTGATAATGCCAAGGTCGCAGGTTCGATTCCCGTATGGGACAGCTACATTGCAGTGGGGTCAGACTAGATGATCCTCAAGCTCCCTTCCAATTCTACGATTCTAATAAAATTATCTCTCTTTTTTTTGTCTATTGTAATTTTAACTTCTCAGAAGTCTTAAGCTGTTGTTGTCCATTTTTCCTATTGACGATTTCATTGCTTTATCTCCCCGCTCCCGCAAACTGCTTTGAAATAAAATGAATAAAGTGATTTTTAAAAAGTTAAATTAGAAACAGTGTAAAACACACACCAGTGTTCTGGATACCCGGGCAGGCTTCTCTAAACGAAAACCTTTTTAGCTGATGCTGAAAAGAAGGGAAGGGACCTGCCTGATATCAAGTGGCAATGAGTTCCAAAGTTCAATTAAAAGATCAATTTCTTCCTTGGGGAAACTTGACAAATTGTGTATCTCCATTATTATTATTATTATTATTATTATTATTATTATTATTATTATTTGGTGTGGGGGAGGCTGATGGCTGTCTGCTTGGCTTCTCCCCCCCCCCATCCAGAACGACGCTGCTCCCGCCATGTCCCTGAGCCAGCCCAGCAGCAGCGATGCGTGCCTGAGCATTGTGCACAGCCTGATGTGCCACCGGCAGGGTGGGGAGAACGAGTCGTTCGCCAAGCGGGCCATCGAGAGCCTGGTCAAGAAGCTGAAGGAGAAGAAGGACGAGCTGGACTCCCTCATCACGGCCATCACCACCAACGGCGCACATCCCAGCAAGTGCGTCACCATCCAGCGCACCCTCGATGGCCGCCTGCAGGTAAATCTGTGGTTTTTCGGGGTGGCATAGCCTGCGCATGGGAACAACAGCGCCACTACCGCCCCACCACCTCAGCTAGAGGCATTACCGTCTCCCCACTGAGGCCACATTCACACGACACATTTAAAGCGCCATGATACCACTTTATTATTTTTTTAAATTAATTTTTATTTTATTTTTTCAAAAAATAGAAATTAAACAAAGCAAAACAAAGAACACTACATAACACTGTAAACACACTTATATACATATTTTCCAAAATGAAAACTAATAAAAATTATATTAATTTTTAAAATTGGATTTCTAACAATGCCAAATACATAGCCGCATTTTAAGATTTCTCTGAATCTCGCGACTTCCCCTCATCCCGTCACTGGGTCCTAATTTCAACGTTTTCAGCTGCATATTCTATCCTCGTCTATGTTTTATATCTCTCCATATTAACCACCTTATTTGTCACATTGCAAGTGCGATTAAAATCCTGCTAATGTTTTCATCTGCTTACAGCGGTCTCCTAAGTAAGTTATAATTTTTTCCCATTCTTTCGTGAAGTTTTTGTTTTCTCGGTACAACTTTAAACACCCATGGCTCCCCCCCCAAAGGATTCTGGGAACTGTGGTTTGTTAAGGTTGGTGGGAGTTGTTGTCAGGTCTTGTCACAAAGCTACAACTCCCAGAGTCGGTGCCTCTTCCCAGGGAACTCTGGGAACTGCGGTTTTCTGAGGGGAGCAGGGGGTCTCCTGACAACTCCCAGCACCCTTAACAAACTATGGTTCCCAGGGGCACACATCATAATAAATAATAATAATAATAATAATAATAATAATAATAATAATAATAATTTATACCCCGCCCATCTGGCTGAGTTTCCCCAGCCACTCTGGGCGGCTCCCAATCAAGTGTTAAAAACAGTACAGCGTTAAATATTAAAAACTTCCCTAAACAGGGCTGCCTTCAGATGTCTTTTTAAAGATAGGATAGCTGCTTATTTCCTTCACATCTGAAGGGAGGGTGTTCCACAGGGCGGGCGCCACTACCGAGAAGGCCCTCTGCCTGGTTCCCTGTAACCTCGCTTCTCGCAATGAGGGAACCGCCAGAAAGCCGTCGGCGCTGGATCTCAGTGTCCGGGCTGAACGATGGGGGTGGAGACGCTCCTTCAGGTCTACTGGGCCGAGGCCGTTTAGGGCTTTAAAGGTCAGCACCAACACTTTGAATTGTGCTCGGAAACGTACTGGGAGCCAATGCAGATCTCTCAGGACCGGTGTTATGTGTTCTCGGCGGCCACTCCCAGTCACCAGTCTAGCTGCCGCATTCTGGATTAATTGCAGTTTCCGGGTCACCTTCAAAGGTAGCCCCACGTAGAGAGCATTGCAGTAGTCCAAGCGGGAGATAACCAGAGCATGCACCATGCTGGCAAGACAGTCCGCGGGCAGGTAGGGTCTCAGCCTGCGTACCAGATGGAGCTGGTAGACAGCTGCCCTGGACACAGAAGTAACCTGCGCCTCCATGGACAGCTGTGAGTCCAGAATGACTCCCAGGCTGCGCACCTGGTCCTTCAGGGGCACAGTCACCCCATTCAGGACCAGGGAATCCCCCACACCCGCCCGCCCCTTGTCCCCCAAAAACAGTACTTCTGTCTTGTCAGGATTCAACCTCGATCTCAATGCACCATACAGTTGTATTCAACTAAGTTCCAGCCTTCCCAAAGAATCCTGGGAACTGTAGTTCGTTAAGATGCTGAGAGTTGCGAAGAGGCCTCACTTATTCTCCCCACAGAGCTATAGTTTGCAGAGTGGTTTAGCCCCTCTTCGCAGGACCCTCTGGGAATTGTAGCTCTGGGAGGGGAACAGGTTCTCCGAGCCACTCTCAGCACCCTTAACACGCTACAACTCCCAGAATTAATTGGGGGGAAGCCATGACTGTTGAAAGTGACGTAATGGTGATTTGAATGGTTGCATTAATCTATTTCGGCCAATAACCAGTTGAGAAGGAGGGAAGAAAACAAAAGACAGAAAACACAGTAGGATACATTAAGTACAATATTAAATACAGGTGTTAGAAACAATGTAAAATATAAAAAACGGTAGGGAATATGAGGTAATTATATTAAAATGATGAGGAACAATTTGAGGTGTCAGTAGTTCAAACAAGATCCTACGCCGACAAGCTATGGCTGCTGCACAAGAAATCTAGGTATTTTGGCAGTAATCTCAGGAGACCGGTCAGTCGAAAGATAATCAATATTTGGATTTTCCTACTTTGTAAAATTGGATTAATGAAATGGTGGCGGATATCACAAAAGGAAGAACAAGAAAACATGTCCCACGATTTCTATTTACCTAAATGTATGCTGTGAATGCGTCTCCCAGGTGGTGAGATCAGAGTCTCTAGCTAGAAACCTTGTTCAGACTGAGGGCCGCTGTCCCTCCTGGGCCACCTTCAAAGGGCCACATGCCACTGCGTGAACAGAGCAATGAATATAAACATTACTTTTGTGCGGTGGGCTAGTTCGCTCGCTCGCAGACCCGCTCCCCTCTCAATGAGGGTTCAGTTATGCACCCCAGCGCAGCAGGAGCACAAAGGGTGCACAGTGGAGCCCAGGAGAGGATGGCAAGTTCAGAGCCTGAGGGTCCTCATCCATCCTCTAAAGCACAAAAAAAGTGTGTCTATGAGACCTGCCTCATTCTGCATGCCAACCAGGTGTTCTCTGCCACGGAGCCTTTCTGCTTAGCCGCTGTGGAAAACAGCATGTCTGAAGCAAGTTTTTCAACTTCTAAAATCTAGACGGAGTTTTGAATTTCAGCAACAACTTCGTTATTGAAGATCTTTTTTTTAAAAAAAGATCCCGTCTGGCCCAAAAGCTTGCGCCTATTTTAAACCATTGATTGGGGAACTGTGAGCCTTCCAGATGTTGTCAGGTCCAGCTCCCATCGTCCCCAGCCGGCATGGCTGATGGTCAGGGGCTGGTTGGACTTGGGAGTCCAGCAATGTCGCTGGAGCGCCACAGGCTCTTTCATATCCCAACCAATCAGGGTGGTCTGTTCAAGAAAAAAACCTCTTAAAGCATTAACTTAAAGCAATCCCTTTGCGTTGTCAATGAAAACACACCCATCTGTTTGTGTATTCAGTTGGTTTAATAATGAAATACATTAAGACTACCAATTGTGTCATATTATACACACATACACACATAATATAAATATATAGTGTAAATTAAATAGTATAGAACACATCACAAACACTTTTAATTTACAATATGGAAATTTGAATCAGTGTGTGGCCTACTGTCAAAGGACTCTTGCTGCCCACTTGGTCTGAGAGGTTGGATTTATATTGTTGTTGTTGTTTAGTCATTTAGTCGTGTCCGACTTTTCGTGACCCCCTGGACCAGAGCACGCCAGGCACTCCTGTCTTCCATTGCCTCCCGCAGTTTGGTGAAACTCATGCTGGTAGCTTCGAGAACACTGTCCAACCATCTCGTCCTCTGTCACCCCCTTCTCCTTGTGCCCTCCATCTTTCCCAACATCAGGGTCTTTTCCAGGGAGTCTTCTCTTCTCATGAGGTGGCCAAAGTCTTGGAGCCTCAGCTTCAGGATCTGTCCTTCCAGTGAGCACTCAGGGCTGATTTCCTTCAGAATGGATAAGTTTGATCTTCTTGTAGTCCATGGGACTCTCAAGAGTCTCCTCCAGCACCAGAGTTTAAAAGCATCAATTCTTCAGCAATCAGCCTTCTTTATGGTCCAGCTCTCACTTCCATACATCACTACTGGGAAAACCATAGCTTGAACTATATGGACCTTTGTTGACAAGGTGATGTCTCTGCTTTTTAAGATGCTGTTTAGGTTTGTCATTGCTTTTCTCCCAAGAAGCAGGCGTCTTTTAATTTCGTGACTGCTGTCACCGTCTGGATTTATATTAACATATATTAATACACATTCTGACATATATTAATGGACGTTTCAGAGGTATAAAGCAGGGTTGGGGAGCCCAAGGCCCCCCAGATGATGTTGGAGTACAGTTCCCATCAGCCCCAGCTATCATGGCTGGGGTTGCCATATTCCCCAAAGTTGTCGACCACCCTCCCTCCATTTCCATCTTAAACAATGAGTGACTCAGAACTGCCCAGACCGACAGATGTTTTGAACTACAACTCCCATCATCCCTGATCATTGACTGTGCTAGCCAGGGGCTGATGGAATTTGTAGTGCAAAACACCCAGTGCGGGGGGCGGGACAATAAGAACATCAGAAGAGTCCTGGAGAAGATCCAGTCAATGAGGGCCCATCCAGCCCAGCATCCTGTTCTCACAGCGGCCAATCAGATGCCCTAATGCCATGGTTCTCAACCTGTGGGTCCCCAGATGTTGTTGGTCTACAACTCCCATCATCCCTGAGCTCTGGCCTTGCTAGCTAGGGGTGATGGGAGTTGTAGTTCAACAACATCTGGGGACCCACAGGTTGAGAAAGGCTGCAGTGGGAAACCCTCGAGTTTGGCCAAGGCTAGAAAAGTGTGTGTGTGTTGTTTTTGTATGTGTGTGTGTTACAACCCCTTGCTGTACAAATAAGGAAGGGGATTTAAGTCCAGGAGCCCCTGCCCCACATCTCCTGGGGATTGTTGAATCCCTTCTTGACCTACTTTTTTGCCTTAGGATTTTGCCTCTTGAAATCGGACAAAATAATAATGACCGTGATTGGGGTAGGGTAGTGGCGATTTGAATATACTATCGATTGGCAAAGAGGTTTTGAGGCAGTTTGAAGTATTAAACCAATTATATTCCTGCGCGCGCACATCCCATGAGGTAAAAGTAATCTCTCTTTAGAAAACAGCAGTGAAGATTTCTAACACAGAACCATTGCAAATCTAAATATATGTCTGGATTTTGTTGCTTTTTATTGTTGCTTTTATAGTTATTTGGTGTTATTCCTTGCGGTTGTAAGTTTTGGGGTTTTTTTTAATCTAATATAACCCAGCCAGGGACTTAAGGGTGAAGGGTTAATGAATTAAATTAAGAATAATAATTATATATTGGGGGGCGGGACAAGGAAAGGCGACAGCTGTGTCTGTTTTTTTGTCTCTTTAAATCGGAGCCCACCCAAAGAGCGAAAAGCAAATCCTTCTCAAAAGGCCTTGAAATTTGGGAGGGATTATTGCTGGCTTGGATGGAAGCAGCGTGTTGTGTGTGTGCGTGTCCCATTTTTGACCCCCGCCCAACAGATCACCAGATAAAGAGGACTCTTGAGGTTTCATTTTGCGGGGTGGGGGTCACCAACCCCTTCCCTTTTAACCCTCACCCCCAAACAAATCTCTTTCTTTTCTCTGCTAGCCACGCTGTGCCCCCTCCCTCCCTGTCTGCCCAGAGGATGAGTCACTGTCTAGTTCTTGAAGCCGCGGGGAAAGGGGGGGGCCTGTTGTTATGTCTGAATTCAGCGTCAGCCAGAAACCGTATGGGGAAATATGAGTGCGAGGGCCAAAAATGAGTGTGAGGGCCCTGTCCACAACACATGCATGCACCGCCCCCCCAGGAAAGAAAGGAAGGTTCTTGCGGAGGGTGGAGGGGATAAAACTACGCCTGTTTGTTTTGTATTTTCTTCCATCGAGTTGGAGGAAAATGGGGAAATTGATTCCTTCTCTGCTGTGAGATACATGGAATTTGCAGCTCTGGCAACAGGAGTGCCTGAGCACTACGTTTACGAGCACAATTCAAAGCACAGCTGTCAACGTTTTCCTTTTTTTAAGGGAAATTCCCTTATTCCGAATAGGATTCCTCACAAGAAAAGGGAAAAGTTGACAGCTATGATTCAACGTCTTGGTTCTGACCTTTAAAGCCCTAAACAGCCTCAGCCCAGTACAGTGGTACCTCGGGTTACATACGCTTCAGGTTACAGACTCCGCTAACACAGAAATAGTGCTTCAGGTTAAGAACTTTGCTTCAGGATGAGAACAGAAATCGGGCTCCGGCAGCACAGCGGCAGCAGGAGGCGCTATTAGCTAAAGTGGTGCTTCAGGTTAAGAACAGTTTCAGGTTAAGTATGGACCTCCGGAACGAATTAAGTACTTAACCTGAGGTAACATTGTATACCTGAAGAAGCGTCTCCACCCCCATCGTTCAGCCCAGACACAGGTCCAGCTCCGAGGCGTCCGGGCAGAACAATGGGGGTGGAGACGCTCCTTCAGGTATATAAAAACGTAATAAAACGTTAAACATTAAAAAAAACAAAAACTTCCCTATACAGGGCTGCCTTCAGATGTCTTCTAAAGGTTGCATAGTTACTTATCTCCTTAGCTCGGGGGTCGCCTAACTCCATACCCTCCAACATTTCTCTGATGAAAATAGGGGAAATCAGAAACCAGGACGGCTTCTGTAAATCCCGGACGGTCCCTGGAAAATAGGGAGACTTGGAGTGTCTGCATCTGCCCTCGCCATCTCCGCTCCTGCACTAACGGTGTCCTCTGCCATCTTTTCCCCCTCCACGTACCCCCTTCTCCCCGCAACCAGGTGGCCGGGCGCAAAGGCTTCCCCCACGTGATCTACTCCCGCCTGTGGCGCTGGCCGGACTTGCACAAGAACGAGCTCAAGCACGTCAAGTTCTGCCAGTTCGCCTTCGACCTCAAGTACGACAGCGTCTGCGTCAACCCCTATCACTACGAGCGGGTGGTATCTCCGGGCATCGGTGAGTGGGTCCCTCGTGGGTGGCGCCTACAGAAGCCGAGTACCCCCACAGCTGCCTCAGTGGATCTATTTCGGAATAGGGCACTGGGGTGTCAAGAGTGGGAACTCAAGTTCGGGAACCCAATGCGGCTCTCTGGGTCTCTCCATCCGGCCCTCAGAACACTCCCTCACCGGCCCTCGCTTTGCACTCTCTCCTTGCATGGCTAGATCGCGCCTCTCGGATAGAGGAAAGCGAGGGTTGTGTGAATGTGTGTGGCCTACTGTACGAGGGTAAATTTTGCACGCCTTTTGCCTCTGCCCCCCCATCCTCACATGGCCCCCAGGAAGTTGCTCAGAATGGGATGCGGCCCTTCGTCTGGAGACAGAGAGGAAAGTTTCTCTGCTGCTGTTTCTGAGCCTCCTAACATCACCTCTGCTCCCAAGGCAGCCAAAGGGCACTTGGCTGTTTCCACCTGCCTTCTTAAAGGTAAAGGTAAAGGGACCCCTGACCATTAGGTCCAGTCGTGGCCGACTCTGGGGTTGCGGAGCTCATCTCGCTTTATTGGCCGAGGTAGCCGGCGTACAGCTTCCAGGTCATGTGGCCGGCATGACTAAGCCGCTTCTGGCGAACCAGAGCAGCACACGGAAATGCCATTTACCTTCCCGCTGGAGTGGTACCTATTTATCTACTTGCATTTTGATGTGCTTTCGAACTGCTAGGTTGGCAGGAGCAGGGACTGAGCAACGGGAGCTCACCCCATCACAGGGATTCGAACCGCCGACCTTCTGATCGGCAAGTCCTAGGCTCTGTGGTTTAACCCACAGCGCCACCCGCGTCCCATACCTGCCTTCTTACCTTTCTGTAAATGGAAATATTCAACTCCACAGAGCACACAGTGGATATTAGCAGGTTGCTATGCCAACCGATCCAAATTTCTTACGCCCAGCCTGGCATCTCCACCGACTGAAAGTTTGCCAAAACAGGAGGGCAGGAATTAAAATAATAATAACCTACATTGTGTGCTCCATGTTTTCATTATCCCCCTCTCCCGCAACGATACTTTAACTTACAGGTTTTCTGGATGAGACAATCTTCAATTGCCCGGAGGCACCACGTCCTTAAATTCATTCTGGTGTTGCTTTTTCAAACCACCTCATTCAGATGAAAACTGGCAGTGTACACACTCTGTGGCAACTTGACTGTAGCTGCTTTTCAAAACAAAATATTAATTGCTCCGCTGAGAGAAAATGTACTTTGCATGCCCTTGGAAGGTATTTGACCTTAGCTATGTGTGTGTGTGTGTACACACGGACAATTTGTCTCTCTGTTGCGTGCTGTCTGGACATGCTCAGAGGCAATTTGACCACAGTTTGACTTGGAATATAATTTTTATTGTTTCGCTGAGGAAGAGCTTGTTTCTCTTTCTTAACCTTTGAATATCCCAACCCTACTTTTGGGCCCCTGAAAGGGCTCCCAAGCCAACTCTGCACATGGTCAGACACACCCATTGCGAGGCAGAAAATATGTCAGCCCATGTCATTTGGCCTAGGAGATTAGCTGGGGAGAAGGGAGGGGCTTGGACCAGAAAGGGTGCCACGCTGGTTCCTCGTTGAAATTTCAGTCAAATCAAGCCTCTAGGCCGGACATCTTAAAAGATGCCCAGCACATTTCTGGCCTCAGAGAATGTCGGCTGGAGCTCATAGGATATATAACGCAACCACTTTCTTTTCTCTCTCGTTTTACAGGACTGAACATCCAGAATACAGGTGAGATACAATCCTGCTTTGTTTTTCTGGATGATGGCCTAGGACAGGACTGGGGGCGGACCTCTGACCTTACAGGTATTGCTGAACAACAACAACAACGACAATTTATATGCCGTCGATCGGACTGGGTTGCCCCAGCCACTCTGGGCAGCTTCCAACAGAATACAGTTGTGCCTTGGATCTCAAACGCCTGGTGACTCAAACGTTTTGGCTCCTGAACGCCGCAAACCCGAAAGCGAGCATTCCAGGTTGCGGACATTTTTGGGAAGCCGAACGTCCGATTCGGCTTCCGATGGAGTGCAGGAAGCTCCTGCAGCCAACCGGAAGCCGTGCCTCAGTTTTCGGAAGTCGAATGGACTTCTGGAACAGATTCTGTTTGAGAACCAAGGTACGACGGTATACAAAAACACGACAGAATATCACATCCTTAGAGCGTTCTGCCGATGATGCCAAGGCAGCAGGTTCGAGCCCCGCAAGGGACACCTGCATATTCCTGCATTGCAGGGGGGTTGGACTAGATGATCCTTAGGGTCCCTTCCAACTCTATAATTCTATGAAAAGCTTCCCTGTACAGGGCTGCCTTCAGATGTCGTTCTGAACAGCAGTTGCTGATTCAGCGGGCTTGTTTTCTCCCGTCTTCGCTGTGTTTGAGCGGCCTCCTCTTCCTGCCCCCCTGCAGCGCCTGCCCCACAGCTCGTGAAAGAAGAATTCATTCCCGACTGTATCCAAATGGAGGTCCCGCCTCCTCCGCCGGCAGATCACCCCGGCCCTGGGATCAAGGCCGGCCACCCTCAGGCAGAGCCCTACCAGCCCTTATCGCCCCTGCAGCTTCCGGAACCGCCCCATCCTACTGCTGGCATCTACCCCGCATTGCCTTTGTCTCCCCCAGGTAAGTTCTTTCTTTTTCTTTTTTTTTGGGGGGGGGGAGCAGCAGGGAGGAAGGGAGACATAAGTGAAAGGTAAAGGAACTGTTCTCGCCTCCTCTCAAATGGGTTGGATTTGTGATGGGGAAATGCAATGGACCTGTGAAGGGGAAATGCAATACGTTGGGGAAATGTGCTGGATCTGCAACAGTGAAATGCAATATGATGGGGGCAATGCAATGGATCTGTGATGGGGAAATGCAATGTGACTGGGAAATGCAATATAATGGGGGCAATGCAATGGGCCTGTGATGGGGAAATGCAATGTGACTGGGAAATGCAATACGTTGGGGAAATTTGGTGGATTTGCAATGGGGAAATGCAATATGATGGGGGCAATGCAATGGGCCTGCGATGGGGACATGCAATATGACTGGGAAATGCAATACGTTGGGGAAATTTGGTGGATTTGCAATGGGGAAATGCAATATAATGGGGGCAATGCAATGGGCCTGCGATGGGGACATGCAATATGACTGGGAAATGCAATACGTTGGGGAAATTTGGTGGATTTGCAATGGGGAAATGCAATATGATGGGGGCAATGCAATGGATCTGTGATGGGGAAATGTGACATGTTGGGGAAATGCAATGTAAAAGAGAAATGCAATGTGACGGGGAAATGAAATGAATCTGCAATAGTAGCTTGCAGATAAAAATGGTCTCTCTCTCTCTCTCATGCTTACTCTTAGGCCCTCCTGGGGGGCCCCTGCTCCCTCTCCTTCATGGTGAGGGTCTTCTTCAGATCTCCACCCCCTCGCACGCCCCAGCCCCTTCTCCGGCTCCCCCGGGCTCCCAGCAAAATGGGTGCGCCCCCAAACTGCCCTACCAGAGTAAGTATAGGGTGCCATTGTCGGGCAGGGGGAAGGACAGAGGCATTCAAATGATAAGCTCTCACCTGTTTCTTCTCTTCCTTCCCTGGGCCTCTGGAAGATTCGACAACCAGCTGGACAGGGAACGGCGGCACCCCAAGCTACAGCTCCGGTGGGAGGAGCCAGGAGCCCACCCCGCCTCCGCTCCCCGCTCCTCAGCAGCAGCAGAACGGACGGAGTTACCCTCAGCCTCCTCTTCACCATTCAAACCATTACTGTGCGTCTTGGCAAGCAAAGAAAAGCAAAAAAGGAGGGCTCTGGGTGTCTGCAGCACTGTTTGGGTTCCACTGCAGTTCACTTTCCCCCCAAAAAACGGCATTATTCATCTTGCTGCCCCTTGTGGCGGAATCACGTAACTGCACCTGCAGTTATACTACGTTATACGGTCCTGGCTTAAACCAAAGAATTATGGGAACCGTAGTTTTTATAAGTGCTGGGGCTTGTTAGGAGACCCTTGTTCCCCCTCACAGAACTACAATTCCCAAAGTGGTTTAAGAGTTGGTCCCTCTTCTCTGGCAATTCTGGGAAATGTAGCTCGGGGGTGGTGGAATTGGGGTCTCCTTTTAGCAACTCAGCTCCCTTGACAAAACTACAGGTTCCCAGGAATCAGCTGGAGTCCCAAGAACACTGTTGGAACTACAACTCCCATCATCCCTGACCATTGGCCATGCTGACCGGGAGCTGCTGGGAGTTGGAGTCCAACAGTAGGTTTGAAGCTCACAGGTGGTTTAGGGAGCATCTGTGGGCCAGGAATCCTGGGTTCAAACTTCCGCTCTGGGAAGCGGAATGAGTTACAGTGGTACCTCGGGTTACAGACGCTTCAGGTTACAGACTCCGCTAACCCAGAAATAGTGCTTCAGATTAAGAACTTTGCTTCAGGATGAGAACAGAAATCGTGCTCCGGTGGCCCAGCAGCAGCAAGAGGCCCCATTAGCTAAAGTGGTGCTTCAGGTTAAGAACAGTTTCAGGTTAAGTACGGACCTCCAGAACAAATTAAGTACTTAACCCGAGGTACCACTGTATAGCGAATGTAGGAAACAGAAGAGCAAAGGTCTTGCCATTCCTGTCCCTCTTTACCGCAAAACCCCTCCTTGCCTTATATTTCAGGGCCTGCTCATCATGGTTCGCCTCCCTACCAGCCCCCAGTCTCCAGTCACCCTGGTAAGGGACGCATCCTCCCTCATTTGCCTTTTTCTCTCCCCCATTCCCACAACGGCCCGGATTTTTAAGATGAATGCCCCGTTCTCCCCAGGCCCTGAGTTCTGGTGCTCGATCGCCTATTTTGAGATGGACGTGCAAGTGGGCGAGATCTTCAAGGTGCCTGCCAACTGCGCCGTGGTCACTGTGGACGGATACGTGGACCCTTCGGGCGGAGACCGCTTCTGCCTGGGACAGCTCTCGAACGTCCACCGCACCGACACCAGCGAGCGCGCCAGGTCAGGGCAGTGGGGAGGGAGATATAATAATAATAGTAATAATAATAATAATAATTTATTTATACGCCGCCCATCTGGCTGGGTTTCCCCAGCCACCCTGGGCAGCTTCCAACAAAGTAAGGGGAAATGTGTGTGCGTCTTATGGAGCGAATGCAAGCTGCGCAGCTATCCCAGAAGCCAGAACAGCAAGAGGGATTGCTGCTTTCACTGCGCAGCGATCCCTCTTACTGTTCTGGCTTCTGAGATTCAGAATATTTATTTTCTTGTTTTCCTCCTCCAAAAACTAGGTGCGTCTTGTGGTCTGGTGCGTCTTATAGAGCGAAAAATACGGTATTAAAATACAGTGGTCTTTTAAACATTAGAAGCTTCCCTAGACAGGGCTGCCTTCAGATGTCTTCTAAAAGTCTGGTAGTTGTTCTTTTTGACATCTGGTGGGAGGGCGTTCCACAGGGTGGGTGCCACTACCAAGAAGGCCCTCTGCCTGGTTCCCTGTAACCTCGCTTCTCACAGGGAGGGAACCGCCAGAAGGCCCTCGGCACTGGACCTCAATGTGAAAGGTGCACGCACAGAGCCACAGGTTTCCATTGCAAAAACCCCTGCTATTTCTGATGTTGAGGGGTTGAGTGCCTAAGTGGCAGCGACCGGGGACAGAATGGGGTTTATCTGCAGGGTTCGTGGAGGAAGGCTTAAGGTTTGCGGAACGGCAACTTTAGCTAAACACCGAGCAGCACAGAACAGTGGCTGTTGCAGGAAGCGGGAGTCATTGACCGGCTGGGTGCTGCGGAGTGGTGGGAGGTACCAGCCGGGGAACCCCCAAGGGAGCCCCCAGGGGAAGAAGGCTCAGAGCCCGGGGATTGGTGGTGGGGTGAAGATGAGCTGTTGGAGGGAGCAGACTGGTAGGAGGAGGTGTCGGAAGCAGAAGAGGCAACAGGCTTTGGCGAGCAGGGAGAATCTGTGGCAGAGAGGAGTCCAGAAGCAGAGGCAGTAGCAGAAACTGGATGTCAGGAGTGCGTGCAGGAGCCAGGCCCTGTGACCAGTAGGGCTTCGCAGGACTGGGGCTTTCCTAGGTTTGTTCTGAAGAGGCAAAGTGCGGCCACCCAGGTGAGGCCGATTGGTAACTCACAGCACCAGGTGGCAAGAGCCGGGAAGGGATATAAGGTCAGCATTTCCCTTTGGCTCTTTGCCACAGCAGCACGCTTCCTGCCTTGCTGGGTTTGGCTCCTTGACTCCTCGCTTCCTGACCCTCAGACCCTTGGCTTCTTGACTCCTGACCCTCAGACCCTTGTTTTCCTGACTCCTGGCTTTTGGACTCTCGTTCCTGCTCCCACCCTGCCGTCTTGCCCCCAGTCCCGACATCCTCCACCAGGACTTTGACCGCCTCTAAACTGGACTGTGACACTGGAGAGTAGGACGGCCAAGAGGCAGAGATGAATCAGGCTGGTGAAGTCAGGCTGGTCTCCCTCTCCTGCTGCAACAAACTCTCCTCTCCTCTGGTCTCCCAGAACCAGAAGAGGCATGAAAAGCGTGGAGAAGAAGTTAGCTTTGCACAGGCACAGTCTCAGATTGCTTGGGAGAAACCTGAGAAAGGAGGAGGCTTAGGGCAGCTGTGGGGAGGAGGGGGCCTTCAGTCCCTGCAACTGCCTCCTAGGGGCAAGACCCACCGAAGAAGAATTGCTGTGGCACTCTTTAGTGGATTCTGTGGCAGAGAGCAGTCCAGAATCGGAGGTCGGAGAGGAATTGGGGCAGGTTGCTGCGACACACACAGAAATGAAAAGATAAGATAGTTGTGTGCAGACATGGTTTGAGACTGCACAGAAAAAACCCGAGAGAGGAGGAGCCTTAAGGAGGGATGGGAAGGTCTTTGCAACTGTGTTGTTGGGGCAAGACCTCCTAGGAAGAGTTGCTGAAACTGCAAGGCCTAAGCTGTGGTTCGTCTCCTTGAATATAAGGTAGATTTAACTTCACTGGCCCTGAGTGATTTGTTGTTGTTTACTGTTGCTGACCTACCCCTGACAGTAGAGGACAGGGAACCAGACAGTAAGGGGAACTGGAGTATTCTGTTTTCCAGGCTGCACATCGGGAAAGGAGTCCAGCTGCAGTGCCGTGGTGAAGGCGATGTCTGGATGCGGTGTCTGAGCGACCACGCCGTCTTCGTGCAGAGCTACTACCTGGACCGGGAGGCTGGGCGTGCTCCGGGGGATGCTGTGCACAAGATCTACCCTGGCGCCTACATCAAGGTCAGGGCGGGTGCTGGTTTTTTTTGAGGGCCCGGGAGCAAGAGGGTTGCCAAGGGCAAATCTAACAGGGAAGGACCATAGCTCCAAACATCTGCTTTGTGTACCGAAGGTTCAATTCCCCAGCATCTCCACATAGGGCTTGGAATTGTCCCTTGCCTGGTACCCTGGAGAGCTGCTGCCAGACCGTGTAGACAGTATAAAGCTGCATGGGCTGTTGGTTTGACTCAGTGTAAAATAAAGAAAATTTAAAAGCAATGTAACTGAATCCTGTGTCTGAATAGGCTTGCTGGTGTCTGTGCACACCACAAGTACCTCTGCCTGTCTAATTATTATTCTAATTATAATATTAAAATTATTGTCTACTGCAATTATTAAGTTTGCAGATGACACCACCATAATGGGTTTAATTACCAGTGGAGACGAATCAGCATATAGAGGGGATGTCCAAAAAATATCTACATGGTGCCTAGGGAACAACTTGCACCTTAATATCAGCAAGACTAAAGAGATAGACTTTCAGAGGAAGAGAGGAGAACTAGCCCCGCTGTACATCGGGGAGGGCTGTGTGGAGAGAGTCTCTTCCTTTAAATTCCTAGGAGTTTATCTCAGTGAAGAACTTACCTAGAAAATAAATACAACCCAGGTGGTTAAGAAAGCCCAACAGAGACTCCATCTCCTCAGAGTATTGCGGAAGAATGATGTCAATCAACATTTGATTATCTCCTTCTACCGCTCAACAATAGAAAGTGTCCTTTCATATTGCATCACGGTGTGGTACGCTGGTTTGACATCAACTGATAGGAAGTGCCTACAGAGGGTGGTGAATACAGCACGAGATATTATGGGCTGTCCCGTGAATCCGCTGGATGAAATAGCGGAAGAACGTTGCCTCAGGAGAGTGAGGAAAATTCTCAGGGATGATTCACACCCTGGCCGGCACTTTCTTGATCTCCTGCCCTCAGGCAGAAGATATAGAAGCCTGATTAGTTGCACCAACAGGGTAAAGAACAGCTTCTGTCCGTGGGCTGTTAGGCTGCTGAATGAAAAGATAACAACAGGGCAACTGACTTTCGGGTTTGGTGGGTGTGCGTCAGTAAACGAGGGGAATTAAGACTAAGAGAGCTGAGTGGGGGGTGCTCATGTAATCTCACTGTATACAAGTTGTACAAGTGACAATAAAGTATTTCAATTATTATCATCATCTTATCATTAATATTATCACCTTGCCACCTTCCTGGTGGTACGGGTTGACAGCTGCCATCCTTCCTGAGCATTGCTTGCAGCAGGTGCTGCAGTTTCTAACGCAGAGTCCTCCCTCCTGCCTTTCCATGCAGGTCTTTGACCTTCGCCAGTGCCACCGCCAGATGCACCAACAAGCAGCGACAGCGCAGGCGGCAGCAGCGGCTCAGGCGGCCGCTGTGTCAGGGAGCATTCCTGGGCCTGGCTCTGTGGGGGGCATCGCACCAGCTGTGGGTAAGTGCCAAGTGGATTCGCCCCCACTGAGGTGCACCAGCAGAAATAGGAGTTTGCTGTTAGACAGTGCTGGGCCCAGTGACTGGAGCGAGCCGGCAGTAAATCACACTGACCATGCTGGAGTTAACTCTTTATTAGCAAAGAACAGGATCCACACAGACTTAGCCCAAGGAGCACAGGGACTCAACCCCAGTAGGTCTTTCTTGCCCCATGGATCAGTTGCCGAGACTAAAGGTCCCCACCTCCCCACAGTTGTCTATGTTTCCCGGGTCCTTCCCAAACAATCTGAGACTGTGTCTGTGTGCCTGTCTTTGCTCCTCTGCCCTTTTCATGCTTCTTCTGGTTCTGGGAAACCAAGGAGGAGGGGAGCTTGTAGCAGGAGGGGGAGACACTCTTCACCAGTCGGACTCTATCCTCCCCTGCTTCAGCTTCTGCCTCTGTTTTTGGACTTTTCTCTGCCATAGACTCTCCCTGCTCACTATGCCCTGTTGCCTCTTCATTTCCAAACACCTCCTCTTCCAAGTTTTCTCCCTCTGACCACTCACTGTTGTCCCACCATCAGCCCCCGGGCTCTGAGCCTTCTTCCCTTCGGGGTTCCCCAGCTGGTTCCTCCCGTCATTCGTCTGCGTCCAACCAGCCAATGAATGCCAGGCATTAAAATGTGTGGGCAGTTGCTGTGGATAATGGGTTCTGGAGTCTCTCTGAAAAAGAGCCAATAAACATTCGCTTAAAGGGGGAAACTGTGAAGCCACCCAATGCCTCTATAGAGCTCCGTCCTTATTTCAGACACGGCGATACAGTCATACCTCGGGATAAATACGCTTCAGGATAAGTACCGGTATTTTCGGGTTGCGCTCCGCAGCGACCCGGAAGTAATGGAGCGCATTACTTCCGAGTTTCGCCGCTTGCGCATGCGCAGACGGTCAAAACGACATCATGCGCAGAAGCGGCGAAACGCAACCCGCGCAGACGTGCAGTTGCATCTTATGTTCTGTTCAGGATGCGAACGGGGCTCCGGAACGGATCCCGTTCACATCCCGAGGTACCACTGTACAGTGGTACCTCGGGTTAAATACTTAATTCGTTCCAGAGGTCTGTTCTTAACCTGAAACTGTTCTTAAACTGAAGCACCACTTTAACTAATGGGGCCTCCTGCTGCTGCCGCACCGCTGGAACACGATTTCTGTTCTCATCCTGAAGCAAAGTTCTTAACCTGAAGCACTATTTCTGGCTTAGCAGAGTCTGTAACCTGAAGCGTATGTAACCTGAGGTACCACTGTATATCGCAATGTTTAGCTGGTGATCTATTACGATGTTGAAAAACATGTATCACTCAGCCCCCGGTGTGTTGCAGCTGCAGCTGCAGCTGCAGTAGCCGCAGCCGCAGCCACAGCCAAGCCTTGCACTCTCCCCTTTCTCTCCCTCCAGGCCTCTCAGCAGCGGCCGGCATTGGTGTCGACGACCTCCGCCGCCTGTGCATCCTCCGTCTGAGCTTCGTCAAGGGCTGGGGGCCGGACTACCCCCGCCAGAGCATCAAGCACACCCCCTGCTGGATCGAAGTCCACTTGCACCGAGCCCTGCAGCTCCTGGATGAGGTCCTCCACACCATGCCCTTGGCTGACCCGGGCTCCATCAACTAGATGAAATTGCAAGGCAAGGAAGACGAAGAGGTTCTTGCCGATCCCGCAGCCTCTGGGGTTTGCAGAAGGGCGGGGATTGCCGCTGCGAAGGAGACTCTGGCCCCCATGCTCATGAAAGCAGTGGGGGCAAGTTCCCTGGGGTCCCCGAAAGGACTGAGATGGCAGAATTTGTCCTTGAAAATGCCCTGCCGCCTTTCGAAGGGGTGCCGAGACTTTCTCTGTTCCCAGACCAGCAGCAGAATGAATGGCTTCAAAGGGGTCGCCTTTCTGGCCATCTCAAAAGACTGGTCTTTTTCTCACCAGCTTTTCTCTTCTGAACACCAACGACCCGGTTGCGGCTCGGCCGAGCAGCTGAGAATCGCCGGAGAATCTCCACCCCCCACATCTGAAAATCTGGCTCTTAGAGACGTTCTTCTAGGAGCCGGTCCTACCGCTAGATAGAGGGAGGCAGGTGCCACTCAGGTGGCAAATGCTGGCAGGCGGGGAATGGCAGCGAGGATGTGTGAGTGTAGAGCTGGACTTGCAGCCTGGGCTCCTTCGCAGCCCCTTAGCTAGCCCCCCCCTAAGTTGGCTTGCTGCCCTAGGAGAGGATGGTCTCCCACTGTCGGCATTGAAGAGACATTCAACCACCGGTGATACTTCCCAGCACGAGAAATGGAGGGAGCCATATTGTCCTTTGCCCTGACGTGCAAGGACATATTTGGCCAGCTCTGATTTTATTGCTTTAAATCCCCAAACGGAGGCTGCAATATATGACTTTAATCAGTTAAAGTAATCGAGCCGAACGATGCCCCTGACAACTCGGAAAGGACCAAAATGAAGCACTTGCAAATTTGGGTCTGGGGAACCTCTGACCGTCTAGCTGAGGCTGAATGGCAACTCCTACCTGCCCCAGCAAGCATGGCTCAGTGGCCAGGGATGATGGGAGTTGTAGTTCAACAATGCCTGGAATGTCAAAGATTTTCCTCCACACACACACCTGTTATAAAAGGTTGCAATCAACGAACTCCAACTCAGAGTAGGTCCGTTGAAATCTGTGGGCTTTCGTTTGTCATTCCTGTTGATTTCAAGTGGTCTTACTCTTCCGTGGGACTTGTATCCCCCCACATCTGCAGGTGGTGAGCACAATCACGTCATAACGAAACTTCTAAAACGTCGGCCAAGATGCGGCCGTGCATCTTCTGGAAACCAAGCCAAAATGTTTGCTTCTTGACTCAGAAGTAGTGTTGCCCTACCCCGTGCGGATTCCGTCTAGTGAATGTCGCAGGATCTATTAATCTAGATTTCTTGAATCTACTGGGTTGTAGTTCAAAACACCAAATAATTGTGCTGGGGGGCGGGGACCAAAAGCCTAACTGATCAAACAACCCATTTCAAATCTCTGGGGTTTGCCACCCAAACTGGACCTCTTATCTCTGTGGGAGGCAGCTGTCAGCCTTGGCCCCCAAATTCTGCCCCACAACATATCCGTTGGCTAGCTGGTTGGTCCCTTCCTGTGCCATTGCAGACTTAACTGGAGCTATGTGCGTGGGGCCAATTCTGCAGGAACTCAGGAAAATAGGTTGAACGTGGTATCAGGCATAGCATTTCTGGATAAATTAATCTTTTGTGGCCAAGTTTCTAGCCCTTTGTGACTGTGAGGGTAAGCAGCGGTGGGGGGGGGGGAACGGTGTTTTAAGTTGCATGACCTTATATGAAGATTGCAGGCTCTTGACTGGCTTGGGAGCAGAATCCCAGAGCTGGAAGGGACCCTGAGGATCATCTAGTCTAACCCCCCTGCAATGCAGGACTATGCAACTGTCCCATACGGGGATCGAACCTGCAACCTTGGCATTATCAGCACCACGCTTTAACCAACTGAACTATCCAGACTGACTTATGGAATTGCTTCTATGCTCATGACAGACTGCCAGCCAACCACCAATCTCTGGTGGCGACAGGCACCAGCTCAACTGGTGCAGCCCCTTTTTCTTAGCAGGGAGATGAGGTTATGGGGGCAAAGCCTCGTATAGATTTCTGGCTGTCAGGAAAGCCAGGAGGGGTTGACGTAGCGGGATCGCTTTCCTTTTTTTTTTTTTAACAGATGTCTAGTTTGCCAAAATTCAACAGCGGCAGCTTTGCTCCTTAGGCAGGTTGTGTGTAAAAGCTGTACCTGTTGCACTTCTGCCTGCCACTCTGACCAAAAAAGGCATGTGAGCCCTGAAAATGGAGGGAAAGTAGCCATCTTCATTCTGCTCCTCTGCTCCATAGACCTGTGTGACGGCTGCCTAGGTCTTTCCAACAGATGTCACAGGTTGTGACATCTCCCAGTCCATCTGGGACCACTTACAGTAGAGCAGAGCCACTTGGTAGCTGGATCCTGGACTGCATAAATCCAGGAGCAGCTAGCATAGCCCCCTCCAGATGTGGCAAGATTATAATCCCATGCTGGGGAAGGCTGATGGGATATGTAGTCCAACAATATTGCAGGGCGCCATGTTGGCTACCTCCAGCACAAGTAACATCATATGTTGTTGCTCCCTCCTCAGAGGGAAGTCTGATACCTTGCCAACGCCCCTGCAAAAGACTGTACCAAACAAGCCCCATCAGCCATTTTGTTGTGAGGACAGAGGGGAACGGTGCCACACTGGATTTGCCAAGGGAGATCTACTGGGAAGATCGGGTGTGACCACCCCATCTCTTGACTCAACAAGGTTGCCAACTTCCTGACTGGCCTTTGTAGCTGCGTCTTTTAACCGTGGCTTGATCTAAAACGAACAAATCATATAAAACATTGCAGCTGATAATGTTTTTCTTAATTTCTGTGCCGTGAGGATGTTTCACCGACGTTTCTGTAGACGAGGGGGCTTTAAAGGTACAGGAATGGGACCCCCCAAAATGGCTTTTATGTATTCCTGGTAAGAGGGCAACCTTATCCGGTCCTTGTGTCTTGCACGGGGCACGGCACAGGAACAGATTACGACAGCTTTTGCCAAAGCGGCGGGAACCCTCTCAAGACGTTTTGTTGACAGGCCCAGCCAGCGCTTTCGGAGAGGGCATCAGGTCAGCAAAGGCTGGCTTAGGGTCTCCAGCCCCTGGCCCAATCCTGTGGTTCGGGCCTGTTGTTTCGCACTGACATTCCTCTGTAATGCACTTGTTTGATTCCTCTTGTTTCGCCTCTGACAGTTCTGTCATTTTTAGTAACCATTATTTAAAGGAGATTTTGCTTTTCATGTGGCTTGTGTTTTGCTTTCATGGTCAAAAAGGCAGCTGGGATTTCTGCTGCTGCTCAAAACAAGATCGGCCCTTCAAGATGGCGGGGAGCCTCTGGGGTAAGGGGGTGTGTGCCAGGTAAAACAGCTGGCTTGCCTAGTAGTGCAAGCAAGTTCTCTCACGACAGGAGCGGAGAGCCTTTTTTTCAGGCCAGGGGCCAGATTCCCCTCTGTGTGACCTTATGGGAGCCATATGCTAATAGTGGCAGGGCAACAAATGTAGATTTATTTCTTTTTTTTACCTCTGTGCACTAGGCTAGCTTCTTCACCCTCTCACACTCCTCCCCTATTGTCCATGTAGGGAAGACGGAGGCAGCAATATCAGAGTTAAAGGACACAGGCCAAAACACGGGAATGTGTGAAGCAGGGCCACTCGAGTGTGCGGTGGGGAGATTGTCACTGGGGCCAGACAGAGAGGCTTGGGGGCCACATTTGAGCCTTGGAAGGTCAGGTTCCTTATTTTATGGGAATACCTGTGGCAATTCCGTGAATGTGTGTGTGTGTGAGCGAGAAGGGACTCAGCTATACAGCTGCAAATAAAACGTTTGAAATGTGTTTTAAGCACAATATACAAGGTGACACTAGATGGCAATGGTCAGGCTTATGGAAAATTCAATGTATTTTTTTAAAAAAGCATTTTCAGAATGTTTTTTTATACATATGTAGATTCTACCAGAGGGCAGGAAGCGATGGTGGGTGCAGAATCCCATATCCCGAGAATCTCACGGTTTTGTTTCGAATGCAAGTTTCTAGTCCTTAAGGGAAGAGTTTAAAATGTGTGTACACGCTGGAGAAATTGGAAAAGGTGGAGAAGCGGCCAGCCTAAGTGACCTCCTGGCTTTTTCTCGCAATGCAGGATCATGGAAGAGGGAGAGGCAGTAGAACACAAGACTTGTGGGCAGAGGATTCAATCCCCGGCAAGCAGTTCTACTGGTTATTGGCAGAAATATATATATATATATATATATATGCAAGCAGGTCTGGTTAAACTGACTGGGCATCAGGTGATAGGAAAGGCCCTCGGGGACAGCCTGTATTGAGGCTAATAGGCAAGCAATCTGGTATTAGGCAGTTTTCCCCCATCCTCCCATCCAGTTAATCTGCATGATATATACAGGTTGCAGGATTCTTAATGCAGAATCTGAGTCTCTGTGGAACAGAATGGTTGCTTGTAATATGTGTCCCCCACCTCCCACTTTAAAGGGATTGTTTCTTATTAATCATTTGGAACAGAATGATTTTTTTCCCCTTCTAACGTAGCTCTCCCTAGCTGTATTGTTGCATTTATTTCTCGCCTTTGCTCCGTGGAGCTCAAGGGGGCATTTTATCCTCACAACAGCCATGTATTAATATGTAGGGGGTGGTGCCAAACAGCCACAGCCCACGGATTCCAGCAGGGCTTAAGCTACGCAAAAAAGTCGCAGCAACAGATTTAAACAGATATATATATATATATATATATATATATATATATATATATATATATATATAATATTATATATATGTGTGTGTGTGTGTGTGTGTGTATATATATATATATATATATATATATATATATATATATATATAAAATATTATTTATTATATATATATATATGTGTGTGTGTGTGTGTGTATGTATGTATGTATATATATTTGGACTGCACTGAGAATCCCACATCGTTCATAAAAGCCGACTTATTTCCAGTCTGAGTAAAGAATGATACATGCAGCAAGTTGAGTCACCCGCCAAAAAAAAGTGCAACCCTCTCTCTATGTTCTACTTTTAAAAAAACAGCACAACCCTGTTAAAAAAAGAAGCAAAAAAGCTTCACAAATAACACATTTCCCAGCTGCCTCAGAGGACTTCATTTCCCACAATCCCACTGGCAGCGTTCTCGGAACTCCTCGCGAGACTTCAGCTATCCCGCTTCTCCTTCCCTCGCCCTGTTCCTCGGCCGTTCTCTGCCCTCCCGTGATCCTTTGCGGTGTTGCTCTCGCTTCCCTTGACCAAAGTTGTCCCGGCAGGCCTTGCGGCGGCCAGTCAAGTCAAGCGCGATGGCGGCGGCGGCAACGACAACAAGCACCACAACGACGGCGGCGGCGGCGGTTCCTTCGGGTCCGGCGAGCCCGGCTGGCCCCGCGGCCAGAGACCTCTTCGCGGAGGGGCTGCTGGAGTTCCTGCGGCCGGCCGTGCGGCAGCTGGACACGCACGTCCACGCCGTCAGGCAAGTTGCTGCGCGGCAGGCAGAAGTTCTCCAGGTGCAGCCGCTTCGCGCCAGCCCCGCCCCTGCGGAGAGCGGGGAACGCAGCCTTCCCAAAGCGGCTGCCTGGCCCAGAGCCGGCACTTGATAGATGGGCGCCTTGGCAGGCAGAAGTCAGCCAGGTGCAGCTCCTCTACCCTGCCCGGCCCCTGTTGGTAGATCAGTAGGGATGCAGTTTTCTAAAGTGTACAGTGGTGCCTCTGGTTAAATACGCTTCAGGTTACATACGCTTCAGGTTACAGACTCCGCTAACCCAGAAATAGTGCTTCAGGTTAAGAACTTTGCTTCAGGATGAGAACAGAAATTGTGCGCTGGCGGCGCGGCAGCAGCAGGAGGCCCCATTAGCTAAAGTGGTGCTTCAGGTTAAGAACAGTTTCAGGTTAAGAACGGACCTCCGGAACGAATTAAGTTCTTAACCTGAGGTACCACTGTATTTCCATCCGTAAGTTTCACAGCAGCAGAGAACAAGCCCTGCTGCCATCTTCCGAGGGAGGAAGCCTTTCCCATATCTGAAGACAGGAATTCACAGGATTATACCGTGCAGTCCTGGTTTTACATATAAGCTAAACAAGCTATAGCTTAGGGCCCCACACTCTTGGGGGGGGGGCAAAAAATTTAAAGGGGAAAAATGTTTGCATTATTAAGTTTGTTAAGAATAAAAAATCATTTTAAGTTAGAGTTTAATAATTATTTCACTATTAATATACTTCTTAATTGTATTTCATGATTAATATACTTAATTGTATTTCAGTTCAACAATTACTTTGATAAAATACATATTTTGTTATGAGCAAATGGCTTTAGATACCTGTTAGGTCCATAAATTACCTTATAGCATATATTCAACACAAAAAAGAGCGACAATTTGTTGTTGATGAAGGACAGCTGGACATATAAAAGGCCCCATTACCTTCAGTAGCTTAGCCTCATCAAACCTAAATCCGGCCCTGATTATACAGAGTCCATCTAGCTCAGTATTGTCCACTCTGACCAGGAGTGGCTTTCCAGGGCTTCAGACCAGGGAGCCTCTCCCAGGCCTACCTGGAAAATGCAGTTGAACCTGGGAATTTTTGCTTGCAAGGCAGACACTTTTATCAATGAGCTGTGGCTTTTCTCCGAACTCCTTTGATTCGTATTATTTGTGGCCCCCTCACCCACAGTTTCCAGTAGCAGGGATTACCGGTGAGAGGGAACAAACCTCCCTCTGGTATTTTAGTTCATTATTACTCTTCTAGCCCACTTTTCCTTTGAGGTGGTGCATGTGGTTTTCCATTTTATCCTCACAACAAGGTAGGTTAGGCTGGGAGAGATGGTGACCGGTCTGAGGTCACCCGAATCAGCTTCCTGGCTGCATGGGGTTTTTGGAGCCCGGTCCTCCGGCATGAATGTTATTTTTTGTGAGCTAGTAAATTTCCATGACATTCCCCCCACCCAACTCCCAGGCTGTTATATTCCTTTCTTGTTTCTCCTTGCAGGGAGAGTCAAGTGGAATTGCGGGAACACATCGACAGCCTGGCCACAGGTAAAAATATCTGCACAGTGGGAAGAATGTTTGATGAGAACATAACTGGGAGGGCAGAAGAAACTGGTTGCTTCTGGGATTTGTTACTTTACCCCTTTTTATCCCAACCAGGAAGTAACAGCAACTTCAATATTGGTTTGTAAAATATTTCATTCCTTCCTGTATAAGCTCATTGGAATCATATCCAAGGGAACTTAAGCATTGCCCCACCTGCTAGAGAAATGAAGCAATGACTGCCCCATATTCACTGAGCAGTAAAGAATCTGCAGTGTCTTGTTAGAAGAAGCCTCTTTAAGCAGCAGTTTCTGTCCTGAAGGGCCAATATTGTTAAAATTGTTATTTATTCAGTTTAGCTGAAGCTGTTATAAAAGTTAAAGTACATTACACCATTAAAATAATTATTAAAATTGGGCATTTTGTCAGATAAGAGTTTGCTCCCCTGAAGAATTTAGCTTTTCATCCCCATAAACTTTTCTCTTTAAAATTGCTCTCTAAAGGCAAAACAGACCACTTTTTCAGAGGTGTAGGAGGAGCTATCCTATAATAAAAAGTTAATTAAATACCCAATTGATCTAACTGGGAGATTTAAATCTTTGAACAAAGCTGCTCTTAAGTCCTAGTAGACTGGGCAAACCAGTAAGTAATGGGGTAAGTCTTCAGGCACATGGGCAAACTCTCTCTTCATAGGGAGATCTGGCAATAGCATCTTTCACCTATCGCAGCGTACATAGACTGGAGCTGCAGAGCTGTAAAGGCTTTTCTGTTTGACATTTGTGGTGCTGGTTACGTAGTGAGGGCGAGGGGTCTGAATGGGTAGTTTGGCATACCAGGCAGAAGTGTGATCAGCACAAAAACAACGCTTTAAAATAGGAGATTTCATGCGATGAGATGCCATCTCAAAGTATAACAAACTAAGAAAGTCCAAAGAAAGATCATACTTATCAATAACATGTAGCATTCCGATTCCAAGATGGAGTCATCCCTTTGTGAAGACTCAGCCTCTCCTTGAAAGCAGAAAGTGCTAAAATGGGCCCTATCCCCTTTAAAAATTTTAGCCAGTGCCTACCAAGCAGTTTGAAAGCACATCAAAGTGCAAGTAGATAAATAGGTACCTCTCTGGCGGGAAGGTAAACGGCGTTTCTGTGCGCTGCTCTGGTTTGCCAGAAGCGGCTTAGTCATGCTGGCCACATGACCTGGAAGCTGTACACCGGCTCCCTCAGCCAGTAAAGCGAAATGAGCGCCACAATCCCAGAGTCGGTCACGACTGGACCTAATGGTCAGGGGTCCCCTTACCTTTACTGGCAAGGATATGCACTCTGGCCTTCAGCAGAGGGCCAATAATATATTATAGTGCTCCTGTAAACAATCTGAGATACTTCCCCACCATACACCTCCAGGGAATAGTGTTAAATCTGTGTGGCATCTTTTATTTTAGGGGAAACATGAGGCCCTCCAAATGTCGCTGGACTACAACTCCCATCTACCCATCTGTTGGGCCCTGCTGGCTGTAACTGATAGTTGCTGGAGGGCATGTTAGTAGCGAATTGGCACTATTTCATATTGAACTCAGGGCCTTTTGATGCCCAAGATGTGTGTTTTCAGGGCCCACCTTATTCCTACGGCTGTAATTTGTTTTACATTCTGAATTTCAAACTGTCGGAACCCATCCTGGGACCTGCTGGTGAAAGGTAGGTAAAATAAATGTTAACAACCAATCCTAGATCTTGCCTTGTAGGTCATTTGCTGAGGTCTACTCCGCCATGGGCGATGTGGAAATTCATGGTTCAAATCCCAATCGGACTCGTGCCTAAAAACCGTTTCCCTTCTCTCTTCCCCAACTAGAGCTGTGTCGCATCAACGAAGACCAGAAGGTAGCCCTCGACTTGGACCCTTACGTCAAGAAGCTGCTCAATGCCCGGCGCAGAGTTGTCCTTGTTAATAACATCCTGCAAAATGCTCAGGTGTGTGTGTGAAAGAGAGGGATGGACTTTTTATACCAACCTTCCTCTTATGTAACATGTTACAGCACTTTAAGTTGCTGGAGCTAGCAGCCAGAGTAGGCCCTCACTGCTCTGTGATAGAAAATCTGTCTTGCACGCCTTGTATTTGATCCGCAGCATCTTCAGGTAGGTGGAAAGGGGGGGCTCTTAGCCTGAAAATCCAAAGGGATGCTGCTAGCTAGACAGTATTGAGCCAGATGGACTAGACACTGGACCTGGTTTAAGGCAGTTTCCTACCTGGAAACTCAGGACTGTAATTTATTAAATTTATATACTGCCCTTTATCTGAGGGTCACAGGGTGATTTGCAATATAAAAATATTTAACTGTGACAATTGGGACCTAGAGGTTGGGCATTTAGAAGCACATTACACTGATTCTGTTCTAGTTTTGGTTGTTCAGTTGCTTCCATGCTCAATATCTCCTATACTCCTTTTCAGCCCCAGAAATTATAGAAACACGCTGAGGTGTCAGTATGTGCTTGGGGAAAAAAGAAGTATTGAAGGTCTCCTTTGTTAACCCACTGCCTTCCAGATATTATGGATGGCCCTTAACACTATGGATTGATTTAACTGCTGTGATACTCTTTTTCCCTCGCCCTTGGACTATAGGACCAGCAGGCAGGCTATTTAGAATGCTGACCCTTCATTTTCTAACTGAGATCTTGTTGGAAGGTGCAAGTCCTGGCTGAAAACCTATCATACAAAGGGCTGGCAGCACAACAATGTAGCTCTGCCCAGTTAGCGAGGGTCTCCTGCACCTCAAGAACTTGTAAATGGAGCTGTCTTCACTGCTTATGAAACTCTTGCTGAAACCATTTCCTCTCCGTTACAGGAGCGCTTGAGAAGGCTCAGCCATGGTATAGCGAAGGAGACTGCCCGAAGAAAAGCCATACTTGAAGCTGGTGGTAGCTACCCCCAAGGCTCGCCCAGCAAATGAGAGGACCTTTCCTAAGGGAAAAGTGGTGCGATTTCCAGAGCTGCCATTTCCTTACGGATGCTGCCAGCTTCTAAGCACAACACGGAGAAAGATAAAGAGTTGGGCTGTTGGGCACTGCATGGTGCTAGGAAAAGCTCCTGCCCCGCGGACAGGAATTCCTGCATATGGAAGACTCCTCATCTCATAAAGAAAGAAAGGTTTTGGGCACAAATTTCCTATCATGCTTCCCCCTGCCGAGGTACTCTTTCAGGTGGAGTTGGTGCAATTGGGCCTGCTTATGGCTGCAGAATGTGCACACAGAACGTGGCCGAGAATGCTGCCTCTTGCTTGTGCAATAAAAGTTCACTGCTAGTTAACATGGGACAAGGCCTCCTGTGCTCAGTCTGTTGCACTTTGGGGGTTTCTAAAAGCTGTTGTAGGGAATGCGGGGTTAGGCCGCTAGTCACGGAAACTTTTCATGCAAAGGAAAAGCAAATGGGAACAAAGAGGAACCAAACTAAGGGACATATTTGGGAATAGCAACACGCTGGAGGTCCGACTTTTAAATAGATTTTCTGCTTTTCTTGAGCATCCCCTGGTCTGAAGTTCCAAGCTTGGTGCTCAGTGCCCAACGAGCTTGGTTTCAGCTCCGTTTACTATTTCTTCTGCTAAAAAAAGTCTCCTAGTTCTCACTCTTGATCTAAATAAAGGAGGTCCTGCTGAGAGATAGCTAAGAGTTTGCAAGAGTTGCTAACCTTTTCGTTAAAAAAGAGGTTGCCATTTTAGGAGCTTGACCACTTTCTGGAGGTCACTTTTGTAACAGATCCTTGTTCTTATCAGTTGATGTAACCAATTGGTAGATCCAGCACCCAGACAGACAAACCAACTAACAGCTTTTAAAAGGAAAACACAATTTTAATAGCAAGAATTTTAAAAAACAAGACAATTAGAATAACACACAGAAAAGGGAGTCAGGTTTGGCCTTCTTCAGCTGTTCATCCATCAGTAGCAGAGGCAAGGGGAGAGGTCACTGAAAGACAGAAGCAAAACAGCTCTTGAACACCAGCTCAGGCCATTTCTCCTCCTCTTTGCTTCTAAATCAGCATTCTAAACAACACAGGTATTCCACACCATAATTATCCAGGGGTCACTAGTCTCTTATCCACCCCCCCCCACCAGTCAAATAAAACAAGCAGGCACACCACTTTTAAAGGGGTCCTGGGTAAAAAGTATGACCTAGGAAATTTGACCTTGGCCTTGGAATGCACGCACAACTCCAAGAGGGTGTGGGACAGAGTGCCATCTGTAGCTCTCACCACCAGGGTGAACATATCCAGAATAGACACCAAGTCAACGGGCTCAGTGGAAGGGAAGCCAGGAAGAGGAGTAAAGGTGGCTGGAGTGGAAGAGGGAGCTCTTGGCATAACCAGCTATCAATCAGGTGTGCTGGAAGAGCTGTGTTACTGTCAGGGGTGAGAGAAACCCCTTGAATCCACCACATCACACCTGGCAGGTCACTCTTGGGTTTCCATGCTCTCTTCCTCTTCTCCAGTAGCAGTCTCTTCCTGGTTCTCTTCCTCCTCTTCCCCTTCCTTCTTCTCAGGTGGTTTCTCGTATGCTTTCTCCGACGGGGTCACGATCACACCTTCCCAGGTAGACATCTCGGTAGCCAGGTCTGCAAAACAAGGAACGTTCCAGGGTGATGGTGAGTCAGGTAGTTAAGCCTGTACAACCAACACTGCACTAGAGCAGGAACCTTCGGCCCTCCAGATGTTGCTAAACTACAACTCCCAGCTGTTGACCAGGAATGAGGGGGGTTGTAGTTCACCCGCAAGGCCATGGGTTCCAAATACCTGGGCTAAGTGCACCAAGGAACGAGCAGCCGAGGGCCAGCATGCAATCCTATGCTCGTCTTATTCTGAATTTAAGTCACACCAAGTTCAATGGGGCTTACACTTAGGATAAATGTGATTAGGATTGCTGTTTGATGCTGCTGACAAGCCATCTGTCGGCCATAGCACATCTCCCCTAAGATAACTCTCCTGTTGGATTTTCGTTGCCTATTTCTAAACATCTTTCACCTCAACTACAGCCAAAGGCTGCAATGTAGTAGAACAAAGTGTGGCCTTATTTCTATATGTAGACCATCCGATTCCTCTACAACAAGATTTGGAGCCAATAATATTTTAACACATGAGGCTGCTGCTGCTCACTTGCCTAGAGGTAAAGACTAGTTACTTCCTTGGTTACAATAACTGAGTGATAATGTGTGCCAGTGCCCCCATTCATTGTTTTTATTTATTTAGAATATCTGCACCCTGACTTTTGGCCAAAAAGGTTCCCAGATTGGCTTATGTACAATCAGTTAAAACAAGACAGACCCTGCCTGTATGCTTGCAGTGTAAAGGAACGACGCACACAAAGGGAAGGGGGGCCCAAAAAACTTGGGCACTGCTTCTTAAACAGTTGTTTTTATAATGGCTGGGTGGCCCAGTTCAGGGGTAGGAGACACCTGATTGAACAGAGGAGTGTGTGAGCCCTTCTTCCTATCTCCCATGGAGACAGTCTGATGAAACACCTGCTCCCAGGTGACAGCTGAAGGAGAGGAGGCCTGATGGAGCAGACCTGTCCCAGCAAAACTGTTGGAGAGAGCCCCACTTTCCATCTGTCTTTCCAAGATAGGAACCTGCCTTGTACCCGGTGAGACTCTTGGGTCCATCTAGTTCTATACCGTCTACTCTGACTGACATTCTCCAAGGTTTCCGTCTGGAGTGTGTCCCAGCCCAACAAGGAGATCCCGGACATATGCTCCAGCCACTGAGCCACATCTCCTTCCAAGAGCTCCTACTTACAGTTGGCATCTCCTTCTTGCCCCAGGATCTTCCGGTATCCGCCATGAGAGAGAATGCGGACCAGGGTTTGGGCTGTGTAGCAGACCATGTCCTAGATGGAAATAGAGAGACCAGTCACACATTGTCCCCTCCCTGCACTTTCAGGACCTCTCTGGGCTGCAAATCCACCTGCACATCGTATTTCTCTTTGAGCAACAGGAAGGGCACACACGCCTGCCTCTTCAAACAGTGCAGGACACACAGTAGTTGAACTTCATGCTTCTGCAATCTGCAAAGCATCTCAAAGGAGGTGTGAAACCTATGGGTCCAACTCTGACAATCCTATGCAAGCATTTTAGCCATGAGGATTAGATTTTTTTGTAGGAAGCCAAAATCTGCAGAGAAGCTGGAGGCGTGGTGCTTATCTTGCCCCCAAAGAATACAGTGGTACCTCGGGTTAAGTACTTAATTCGTTCCGGAGATCCGTTCTTAACCTGAAACTGTTCTTAACCTGAAACACCACTTTAGCTAATGGGGCCTCCTGCTGCCGCCGCGCCACCGGAGCACCATTTCTGTTCTCGTCCTGAAGCAAAGTTCTTAACCCAAGGTACTATTTCTGGGTTAGCGGAGTCTGTAACCTGAAGCGTATGTAACCCAAGGTACCACTGTATTTGAATAGTTAACACATCTTTCACAGAGTTTACTTTGAAACAGCCCTGGCAGGCAGGCCAATGTTATTAAGAGTAGAGGTTTGGCTAAAGCCATGTATACTAAGTCTGTGGCAGAGGCAAGGGTTTTCAGCTCATGTTTATAACCACTATACCAGCGATGGTCCTCCATGTGGTGTTGAGCTCCCATAAGCCCTAGAAGGGCCAGTGGCTAGGGATAATGTGAGCTGGGAGTCCAGCAGCATTTGGAGGGCCACAGGATCCCCACCCCCTTTCCCAGACACATATCCCAACCAATCAAGGATCACATATCAATGTGCATGCAGATGTAACTGGTGCATGTGTGTGTGGATCACGTGGCCCTGCAGTTGTTGATGGGCTCCCGACTCCCATCAGCCCCAGCCAGCATGGCCAACGGTCAGGGACGATGTTGAGTTGTGGTTCCAACGCCACAGGTCCTCAACCCCTCTTGTACATTCTTGTACAGGTGTCCCCCCTCAACCTAAATCCTTGCACTATAGGGTATCTCAACTGAAGGAGGGGGATGGGTTACCTGCTGCTCCAGGGTCATAACTGTGTGGACTCTGAAGTTCCCGCTCTCACAGGGGTCAGTGATGCCGACAGAACCAGGAAGGAAGAGCCCAGCGGCCAAGATCTGAAGGCAGCGCCTGCGAAGAAGCAGCAAGATTAGAATAATACCCCCGCCATGTAGCATTTGGAAGACACAAATTCTCTTCTTCCCCCCTGAATTTTAAAAGTGTTTTGACTATACCTGTAGGCAACATTGAGAGCCAAGGGCTGCCGTGTGGGGTTGTTCATCACAGCATAGTGTCCCTAGAATCAAAGAGAAGAGCAAATAGTAGAGCTTTGTTTTTCTCCATCCTGCTTGCCCAGTTACTGGCAATACATTTCTTTCTGTGTTGACTTGGGAAAGGATTCCAACTAAATTCAGTTGGGCTTACTAAGAAGACAGTTCAACGTTTTATTTCATTAAGCACTGGCAGCCTCATACCTGGAGCTGCTCAGGAATTTTAGGAAACAAACAAAAGCCAGTCGAGTTTTGAGATCAGTGGTTTGGCAAGGTTCAGTCTACCAACTTGATTCAAAATGGCATCCAACTGGATCCAAAGGTAAGTGAAAAGCTGCTCATTGATGTCAGGAGACAACATGCAGCAAATTGGTTCCACTGCCTAAAGAGGTGCCCAAATGCACAGCACACAACTTTCCAATATATATAGTAAATATGTTGTCACCATTTCCTTCCCTGCAGAATATTTATATTCGCATGGGAAAAAAGTTAAGGAGCACCTCAATCTTATGCAATTACCTGCAAATGAAAAACAACCCTTCTAAGTATGCACTACATTATGGATTAAATTATTCAGGAGACTGTCTTTGACCCAATGGAGTCTCCACATTCATTTCCTGTTTCTCCATCGTCTCTGCCTTCCTTAACTGTTTTAAATTCATGATTTTTTTAAAAAAAGATCTGTCCTAGTTCTGATCTACAACTTCAAAGTGTTGTCACACGGGGAAAAGGGATGCAGATCGCTGCCAAGCTTCTCTCAACTGCAAAAACAGGATGCTTGAATGTTTTGATCAAGAAAGCATAACATGAAGCAGCCACCATTAGAGAATCAGCCCACACTGGAATCAGCCCACACCTGCCCTTGATCTCTCCACATACCAGCAGGTCAAGAATCCAGGGTGTGAGGGGCTCAAAGCCTGGGAAGCGCATCCTGAGGTCTTTCAGCAGACGGATCAAGACTTTCACTCTGAAAGAAGGTAACAATGTCATCCCCAGAGTATCTATCGATCTATCTATGTATCTATCTATTGTGTTGTTGATACTATCCTTGTTTTAAAATGATAGTTTTTTTGTGTATTTGTTTTGAATTGGCTTGTGGGCTGTAGCCATGTTTTATTTATTTGAACCATGTTGGGTGTGTGGGTGTGTGTGTGTGTGTGTGTGTTTGGATCAAGCCGTTTATAAATTTTCTAAAACAAATGGTGGTGATGGTTTTCTCTAGAATACTGGACTCTGTACTACTAAAGAGGGCGTCCATTGGTGGATTAGCCACAAAAGCTACATGAAATCTCCCTATTTAGAGGCATTTACCTCTGAATGACATCTGCAAGGGGGCAAATTCTGTGTGTATGTGTTTGGCTTCTGTCTTCATATACTACTTGTGGGCTTCCCAGAGACATCTGGTGAGCCACTCTACAAAACAGGATGCTGGACTAAAGTGACATTTTGGTCTGATCCAGCAAGGCTACTCTGCTCTCATGCCAGCTTAAGTGATTCAAGTGCAAAGGCATGAATCTTGCGCAAGCAGCACTAGAAGTGAGCAAATCTACAAAAAGAACACCTCATCCTTGTGGCTCAACTGCCCCCATGCCAAAGACCAGAGAATTAGGAGGAGGCTCATTGTGAATAGACATACGCCCCCAAGACATGGGAGTTCTGCCAGGGGTTAGGACCTGGACCAAGAGCACCAGAAGGAAGTAGCTGGAGCAAGTCCAAACTCAGAGATGCATCAAAGCCTTGATGTTTTCCAGTGTAAGAGCTAAGGTTAATCATAGTCTGCCTTAGGTTTTACAGATTGGGGAGCTTCCTCCCCGTGTCTTTCCAAAAGGGCAGGAGAACCTTTTTGAGCCTGAAGGCGGCATTCCCTTCTGGTGGGCGGGGGGCAGAGGCAAAAGTGGGTGGAGGAACAAATGTAAATATAACCGTTATGCCATAGGTTAGTTTCTTGCACACACCTCTCTGTCCTACATGCAGACAGCAAGCGACATTATCAGAGCTCAAGGACACACTGCAGTTAGGTGTTTGTTTTTTAAAAAAAACACCTTGGGGGCAAAAGCAAGTCTAGAAGGCTTGGAGGGGCACCTCTGCAGGAGGAGCAAAGGTGGCTCCCCAGGCACAAAGGGAGAGAGACTTACGTGGACTGAACTTACGTGGACTGAGACGCGTTTTCCTCAAACCAGCGAGCATGTCGGATAGCTGCCAGAGCACTCTGAAGCACTTTGATATCCACTAGTGAGTGGAGAGAAGACGACAGAAGTGGCGGCATTAGGAAAACTGTGTTCAGCAGGGAAACACTCCTGCCTTCTATGCTGGGCACACACACCTCAACCCAATAAAAACAGCACACAAGGCCCTCTGGGCAGGTTGCTCTTTTCTACTCTTCTACCAAAAGCACAACCTATTTGAGCAAGGTCAATCTCCATCCATCCTGCCCTTCCCCCTGCCCCTCCACTGCAAAGAAAACAAACTGCCTGGATTTCCTTACGGTGCAGCTCGGGATCCAGCTTGCGGAGGTTGGGGGGCACAGTGGTTATAAGAATCTTCACTGTTGCGTCTGCAGAACTGATTTCAAAGCCGGTCTCATTGGTGAGCATGGTCAGTACTAAGGGGAGAAAAAATCAGGGATGAAATGAGCCAAGAAGTGACTGAAGAGTAGCTACAGATCTCAAAGCTTGATGAGATTTCTCTCTGGATTGTGGACCAGATAGTACTCTGGACCCCAGTAGTGACTCTTGCCCAGATCAGTGGTCCTTCAGATGTTGCTGGACTCCAACTCCCAGCAACCTAAGCATGGCCAATTCTAAGAGATGATGGGACTTGCAGTCAAACAGTATCTGGATTGCCACAGTCTTCCCATCCCAAATCCAGCCAATTGCATTTGAGGCAAAAGACAGGTGTTTTCCTGAGGCGGCTCAAGTGTCCATTTGTTTCCTGGTTGTGCCACTAGCCTTTTCCCCTGGGGTTAACCTTTTCCCCTGGGGTTATTTTGCTTGGAATGCAGCACTGAGTGTGCTGATGCATAGAACAGGGCAATGGCAGACAAAACTTGCTGCTCACCTTCAGCAGGATCCTGCGTCCTCAGGCTTTCCACAACTTTGTTTCCCAAGGCGGCAACAGCTTCCACTGTGGATGGAAGCGGAAGTCAAAATTCATTGCAGAAGGCTCCATTAGAACACACTCCCCACCCCACTCTGCCATTTTCCCTTCCCTTTGCAAATACGAAAACTTACATGTGGGCAAGATTTTCAGGATCACAACTAGATCTGCCACATTGTGGCCAGTCATCATGGTTCCTTTCTTGTAGGATCCCACTTGGCGAACCTCTTCGATTTGCTGGTACAGCGAGAAAGAGAGAGATGTACAGATAAATATGCTGTTCAGATCTTCCCAAGTTGGCCCAAAAAGCCTCCAAGCCCACTGCCCTTCTCTCTTGAAAAGAACATAGAGCTAAAAAAGGAAGTTGGAAAAGTGACACTCTTTCCCACTTCCTCTTTCAGCTCTTATGTTTTTTACAGGCTCAGAAACTGTCACTTTTGGGGTGGCTGATCCGGGGAGTGGGGAGAGAGATGGGTGGAGAGGATGGTGCCCACAGCACTTGCTCAGAAATTCAAATGTAAACTTTAAAAAAGCTGTTGCCTGTGACACTCTGAAATCTAGGCTAGAGGGACTGATGCGATCCTGCCTGGAGGTTGGCTCAGCAGAGATTCTGTTTCAATCCCAGTTTGGCAATTGTGTCTACTGAGAGAAGTCTCACAGCAAACCACAACCCTTCAGATGAAAACACATACTCCCTTGCTAAACATGAGTATTCTCCTAATGTCTTCTCGGTGAAGACTGACTCACCACTTCAAATGTTCCTGGAGCCACAATCAAGTTGTCAATCACATTGTTGATCTTGGTCACCAGAGAGAGGATAGATGCCTAGTACAGAAGGGGGAAATAGAGTAGCATGTAGCCATTTGTTTATTACCCGATTTATATACCGTATTTTAATGTGCAAATGGCAGTTCAACGCAGCTGTGCAAAATTTAACATACTAATAAATAAAACATCCAATCAAAACCACAAATTACACAATAGCAGTTAACTGTATCCTTTGCCCTTCATATTACAATGTCTAAAGTAAAAAAGACAAGACTATGTTCGTATATCAAGGAAGGACTGCAATGTATCCTAACTAGGAGATTTAGTAACTATTATTTCGGGAATAATTTAAGTCTTAAATTCAGGAATGTGGCTTATTTTTCGAGAACGGGTGGTGAAAGGCCTCTAAGAAATTGTAGGCAATGTGACGTTTAATGACGATTATTGCTTTCAATTTTTAGCTCAAAGAGCATTACTGCCTTTTAATTTATTGTTTTATTTTAACTCCTAGAGGAAACAGAGGTCTGACCACCCCTATGTAGGAAAAGCAACTGAATAATTTTATCCAGGGTTCCTATCCCACCTCCTTGACAGAAACCTCTTAATTCTACCGGGGAGAGTGCAGCAATCATGCAGAACACACCTGTTCAGCAGAAGTGGGAGCAAGGTCCTGGTTTCTCTTTAGCAAGGCTTCGCTGAAGGCAGTCTCATCTGGGGCTGGTTTCACACGGGGGAAAGCCATTTCGCACTGAAGGAAGGAGGACACCATTATGAAGACTCTCTCTCTCTCTCTCTCACACACACACACACAGTGCACTATGTTCATCCTCAGTGGTCCCATTTAGGCAGTGTTCATATACGTGCTTTCACCACTCAGCACCACCAAACAGCAATCTGTGCACATGACACAGCCACCAACAACAGGCAGGTATTGAACAAACAGGACAGTTTTTGTTTTTTAAGGCAAGGTAGGGCCTCCAATTTGATCTCACCCATCTCTTCATGTGTACTTATGCGTGGGTCTAAAAGTCTGATTCTTACTCCAAGGCATTACAAAAATTGATGTCAACCCTGGGCACTACTTTTCCCCTAGCATATTTTGAGAATGCAGGCGCACCATTTTGTGGCTGTATCTGGAAAGCTTCCAAGTTCTCCAATCCCACAGCTTGCTGGGTTGATTTTTAATTTCCCAAGACAAACTTCTCAAACTTAGGACTGCCAGCCACATTCAAAAGCACCCGTCAGGCCTACTTACCACATAGAAGTCAAAAGGGATGTGAGGCACGAAGGGTCGGAACCTGAAACACAGTTAACATAGGAAGGTGAGCTTTGATTTTGCTCTTGCCAGAGTTTACAGTACATTCAAGACCTATGTCACAGGTTTGATCATGTTCTTTAGCTTATCCTGACTTTACTTAAGGGATGTTATAAGGAAGAAGGATGTGAAGCTGACACCAAGAGCCTATGTGTGATTATTCAGCCCCAGTATATTCAATGAGTTACTCCCAAGTTGGCACACTTATGCTTGGGAGGAAGCCACAGCAGCAGAACCAATGAGGCTTCCTGCCTAGAAAACTTGGCCATCTAAACCATAGTGTTCTGTCTACCGAGACACACTGTTTCAGTTGATCCATTCTGGCCTTGTATGGATGGAAATGTCTCCTGTCTGAATGCCTGCCTGCTTCCATTCATTGCAGGTAAAACTTTGCTGAACATACCAGTGGGCTTCCTTCAGTATTCCCTGGAGAGAACCCTGCTTGAAACCCTGGACAGCCGCTGCCGTTAGTGGAGACAATACTGAGCAGGTAGATGGACCAATGGCCCTGCACAATATACGGCAGTTTCCTGTGTTTGTGCTGCTAGAAATGGACAGATGCCTAACTTTCGTGTGGGACTTACCCACTGCCAGGACCACCCCGAGAACCAAAGCGTCCGCCACGACCACGGCCTCTGTCACCCCTGAAAGAAATCATGGGGGAAGAAGAGGGGAAAAAGTCATAAGTACAAGCAAGAGCCACAATCTGCTATCAGTTGTTCCCAGAGGTTTGTTTCCTTACACCCTTCCCCCCATTTACATTAAGCATCGGGCAACTGGTGCCCTCCATCCGGAAGCCCATCATTCATGACTATTGTCCATGTTGGCTGGAGCTGATGAGAGTTGGAGTCTAGCAACATCTGCCGGGCCGCAGAGTCCTCACGTGTGGGGTTGACAATACCAGGTTGGGCAGACCAAAGGTTATCCTAAGTTCACTTCTGCTATCCAGTGAATAAAATAAAATTTTAAAAAATCCTTCCAGTAGCACCTTAGAGACCAACTAAGTTAGTTACTGGTATAACTATCAATAACTAACTTAGTTGGTCTCTAAGGTGTTACTGGAAAGAATTTTTAAATTTAATTTTATTTATTTTGTTTTGTTTCGACTATGGCAGACCAACACGGCTACCTACCTGTAACTATCCAGTGAAGTCACACATGCCTTTCTAAGCTCAATAGCACCCAAGGCCCATGAAGCCCCAAGCCCAACCTGCTCTTGTTGTGAAGTCTATCTCCCCATTATCTGCTGACTGCAGAGGTAGACTGCATCTGCCCCTGGAAGCCTCACCTTCAACTATCTCACGCCTCTCTGTTATCTGATGCTGAGAGGGTAGATTACTTCAGTACCTGGGGGTCCCCCCTTTGGCTGTTGTATCTCTCCCCCATAGGAGGGCAGTGGTGTCCACCAACTTGGATGGCTATCAAAGTGGATTTGGCAAATGCATGGGAGAAGCAAAGTACCCATGGCTACTAGCCATGATGCCTCTGAATGCCAGTGGCCAGAAAGGGAGAGGCAGCTATTTGTGTTTGTTGGAATCTTGCTTGTGTGCTTCCCTTTGGGGCAGCTGTGGGACCAGGATGCTGGACTAAGATGATCCAGCAGCTGGGCTCCTGTTCTGTTCCTGGAATGATAGTACAGTGGTACCTCGGGTTAAGTACTGAATTCGTTCCGGAGGTCCGTTCTTAACCTGAAACTGTTCTTAACCTGAAGCATCACTTTAGCTAATGGGGCCTCCAGAGCACGATTTCTGTTCTCATCCTGAAGCAAAATTCTTAACCCGAGGTAATATTTCTGGGTTAGCGGAGTCTGTAACCTGAAGCGTACGTAACCTGAGGCACCCCTGTACTGTGGGAGTTGGAAGGGGGCACCAAGGGTCAGCTAGTCCGAGTCGTGGAATCTCGAGTCGTGCCCTCCAGAGCAGAAGAAAACAATCTCGCCCCGTCTTCCATGCGTCCTTAGGAGGGGCAAAGGGAATTCCATCTTTAGCCGTCCTGTCCCTCCCGGTTATACGGCACTTGGCAGGGAGATAGGGCAGGCAGACGACAGCCGGAGGTGGAGCTTCCTAGTGCAGCAGCAGTCTATCTCTCTCGCGTGCGCGCTCCCATATTCAGGTAGAAAAGCAGACTCCTTCCGTCCCTGGAGGTTCGGGGGTTTCCCTGTCCTGCTTTTTGAGCACAGTTCGCCCCAAATAAGCGCCCTCCTCACAAAAAGTGAGCGCCCGCCTTGACCCCCAATCCTTCCATTCCCCTCTCCCTGCCCCCAATTCCCCTCCCCCGCCACGTGCCAGCCCCTCCCCCATTTCTCCCCGCCTCCCTTTACTCGCCTCATGATTCCGACGAGCAATAACCGTCGCTGCTCCTCAGGCGTTAAAAAAAGAAGAAACGGTGCAGCGAATGTGGGGGGAGGGGGACGAGGAAATATGAAAGAAAAGCCGCCCGGCCTACACTTGCGCCCGCCGCTCTGCGCACCTCGCAACAAGCTGCACCGCTATTGGTCCCCTTAGGCAGTAGCAGCCGCCGTTATTGGCTGCCGCCGCGGCTCCCTTCCTTCAGCCAATCCCGTCCTCGTGCCCCACAGTGGCTTCCCGCCCGCGTCTTAGCTTCCGTCATCTCATTGGTTCCTTTGGACCGTCTGTCATTGGGAAGACTCGCGCACGCCCCGCGAGCGGCGAGCCAATGGCAAAGTTGGCAGCAGGAAGTGTGACCAATAGGGCAGGGCTTAGTGGGAGCGGGAAGGGAGGAGGGACCGCGCAAGGGGAGGTGGGGAAGGCGCATGTGCGGCTTCTGGGCAGCGGAGCTCTTTGGAGGCCGCTAGAGGGAGAGAAGGACGCCGAAAGCAGCGAGCGAAGAGGAAGACAATCGTGCTTAGTGCGCACGCGCAGAGCATTGTGCGGCACTTATAGAGCATCAGTGAAGTACTTTGCTCGCAAGCAGCAGAGTGGCGCAGCGGAAGCGTGCTGGGCCCATAACCCAGAGGTCGATGGATCGAAACCATCCTCTGCTAGCCCGGTATTTTTAAAATTAGTGCGAGTTGGATTATTTTAATTAAAAATTTTAAATTAATTTTTTAAAAATCTATTGAAGCCAACGCAGCACATTATTTTGCAGCACTGTGATTACTAAGACCCAGCATGAGTTTATAAAAAACAGACAAATATTCTTTCTTCTTTTGATAAGTAGTATATCTTGATTTCATTAAAGTTCTTCTCTCCTACAATTTTTACCCATATATCAGGAACATGGAAAGCTGCCTTATACTGTCCATTGGCCAGTCTAGATCTCCTGGGGTCTTTCCCAGCCCTTCCTGGAGATGTCAGCAATTAAACCTGGTCCTCCATGCAAAGTAGATCTCTACCTGTTGAGCTACAGTCTTTAGTATACAGTCATTGCAAGATTCCTGCCATGAACATGGGCTGGAACAAGTCCCGTCCCAACTCTACAATTTTACAACTCTCTTTTCTAATTATTATTAAATTTTCATAACCTTAACCAATTAATTTCAAACTTCAAATTGGTTATGCATTCGTCTTATAATTTGACCTGTAACCTTCCCTTCCGTGCTGTGTTCATAGCCATCCCTTTTATCTACGGTGTAATATCACAATTTTCACCGATACATATTCCTCAATTACATCACACATTTCATCCAATATATTCCTCTATTTCATATATTATCATTTCCCCCCATTGTTCAGTTTTCAAATCCCTTTCAATTGGTTGTTATATCCAATCAATCAACCTTTATCAATCAAAGGTTGTTATATTCTACAACTCTCATTGTGTGTTCTTTTCGGCTTGAGCTGGTACTTGCTGGAGCAGGCAAGGGAGAAAGGATTCTTCAGTCCTACAGGTGGCAGTGTTGTCCTTCAGATGGCGAAATTCGCACTCGGTGCTCACCTGTTGAGCATAATGCTAGGCCCCTACTTTTGAGGCATGCGGAGAGCGAGGCACTCTGAATGGACTCCCTAAGACCTTTCGGACCCCTCTGCTCTTTATGGGTCAGAATTTTCATTATAAAATGGTTTTTCTTATTTAAAAAAAACTTTACAGAAAAGTATGAAGTAGCCCAGACATCAAGGTAGTGTTTATCAAGGTGTTGGTCATGCCTGATTATCGTCTTCCAAAGCAACTACTCTATTCCGAACTTAAAAATGGAAAGCGTAATGCTGGTGGTCAACAAAAGAGGTTTAAAGACTCTCTCAAAGCAAATCTTTAAAAAGTAGTATAAACACAGACAACTGGGAAACACTGGCCTGCGAGCGCTCCAATTGGAGAACAGCCTTTACCAAAGGTGTCGCGGGCTTTGAAGACACTCGAACTCAGGACGCAAGGGAGAAACGTTCTAAGAGGAAGGCACACTTGGCAAATCCACACTGTGATCAGCTCCTGTCCGGAAACCAATGTCCTCACTGTGGAAGGATGTGTGGATCCAGAATTGGCCTCCACCAGGCATAGGCAAACTCGGCCCTCCAGATGTTTTTGGACTACAGTTCCCATCACCCCGACCACTGGTCCTGTTAGCTAGGGATGATGGGAGTTCTAGTCCCAAAACATCTGGCGGGCCGAGTTTGCCTATGCCTGGCCTCCACAGTCCCTTACGTTTGTTGTTGTTGTTTAGTCGTTTAGTCGTGTCCGACTCTTTGTGACCCCCTGGACCAGAGCACGCCAGGCACTCCTGTCTTCCACTGCCTCCCGCAGTTTGGTCAAACTCATGCTGGTAGCTTCGAGAACACTGTCCAACCACCTCGTCCTCCGTCGTCCCCTTCTCCTTGGGCCCTCCATCTTTCCCAACATCAGGGTCTTTTCCAGGGAGTCTTCTCTTCTCATGAGGTGGCCAAAGTCTTGGAGCCTCAGCTTCAGGATCTGTCCTTCCAGTGAGCACTCAGGGCTGATTTCCTTCAGAATGGAGAGGTTTGATCTTCTTGCAGTCCATGGGACTCTCAAGAGTCTCCTCCAGCACCAGAATTCAAAAGCATCAATTCTTTGTACTCATTGTTAAAACCGTGTTTACGGAAGACAGTCTTACTCAGCTACGAGGGATCGCCGAAGAAGAAGAAGGCCATGCCCACAGCTTCCTCCGAAGAACCTTGGGAACTGTAGTTTAGGAGGATGAGATGACGCCTGGCGCGCGCCCTTCCAACGCTAAAATTCCCCGGATACCTCCAGGGTGCGCTGCAAAAGTGGGAGGTCAAGGAGGGCACTCGGTTTGTGACTTATCTCCCTGATCAGTGTGTTCGGCTTGGAGACATTCTTTGCCATGTTTACTCAGAGGTAATGTCAGTTTGCCACAACTTAACTTCCCCAGATAACGGTGCCTAGCAGCGCAGCCCTCTGAAGTTGAGAGTCAGGATTTCACCCAGTCCTGGAGTGGGAAACTTTTTCCAGCCTGAGGGCCAAATCCTCTCCCAGGCAGCTTTCCGGGGGCCGCACCTCTTAGGTGGGTCAATGGGTGTGACTGTTACCTTTGCACAGAAGGCTCTGAAATGTCGTGTTTTACGCAGAATTGGATAAAATGACAGGAAGGATTCGAAACCCGCGGGACCAGAGATTTACAGAAGATTGGAAGAAATATACGAACTGTTTGAAGAGCAACTGTAATCAACAAACTACGCTAGTAGGACTACAAGAAGTTTTGTAAGGAGAAATATATGAAATATTGCAAAATAGAGATATTAGTTATGAGATTTAAATGTAATAGTGAGAGTAAGAAATGCAAATTAAGTGAATAGATTGGGAAATTTTCACATGTGATTGATGGAAGTCAAAAAAATTGTATAAGATATAAAAGTATGTTTAATTATTGTTGGAAATGATATGTTAAAAAACTAATAAAAAGTTATATATAAAAGGGGGGGAGAGAAAGAAATGTTGTGTTTTACATAGAGAGGCTGTGGGGGTGTAGTGCTTAGACTAGGACCCAAGAGAGGCTAGGGTTCAAATCCTGCATTCCACCAAGAAGCACTCTACGTGTGACCTTTGGGCAGTCTCTCTCTCTCTCTCTCTCTCTCTCTCTCTCTCTCTCTCTTCTAACCTACTTCACAGGATTGCTGTGAAGAATCATAGAATCGGAAGACACCCCGAGGGTCATCTAGTCCAACCCCGTGAACTTCAGGAATCTTTTACCCAGCGTGGGGCTCGAACCCTCGCCGGGGTTTTAGTGAAGGCCAAAGAAAAAAGAATGGGGGAGAGAAATCACACAGGCAGCCTTGAGCTATTTGGCGGAACAGCAGGATGAAAACCTGTAGATTTTTACCGACTCGGTAAAATAAAACTGCAAATTGCTTGATGCCACTGGCAGGATTTTTCTTCTTCAAAATTACACAGTGCCTGGCACTCATTTGGAGTGCTAATAACAATTATAGTGCATCAACAGTGTTCTTTGATTCGTCCTAAGTTAAAATACTGCTACTAGAAGAATTATTATTAATTACAAGAACAACAGTAACTCTTGTTATTACTCTATTTATTATTGAATTTAGGTCCACACCTTCCTACCTGTAGAGCCCAGGGTGGCAAACCTAGACTCACATTTTTTTGTGCGTGTGTGCTTTTTAATAGTTGCTTTTAATCACCAATAATTTTACTGTTTTATTCCTTTTGCAAACCACTCGGAAGTTTTCCCCACTGCCGAGCGGTATATAACTTTTTACGAAACGAATAAACAAAACGTGCAATTAAAAAGAGAAACCCTAAGGGGCAAACAGATTAAAACATTTCAGGATATAGTGACATTAAAAAAACCTAAAACAATCTAAAAATTATGGCAATTAATTTAAAAGAGGATGGCTAATAATAACAAGAGGGAAGGATTAAAAAATCTCGTCTCTCCTCTCTCAGGCTGCTTTATTGTTCCTTGATATTTAGCTGAGCTGCTACTGACGTATTTCTTTGCATTCCCGACTCACAGGTACGTCTCCCTTCCTTTAATTCCCCCACTTTAGGTTAAACCGCTCGGGGAGTCTGCATATTAAGCGGCATATAAATATTGGCAGTTGCCACTGCGATGTCCGGACTTGAAATCCCACAACCTGTCGTCGTGGGTCCTTTGCTGGGCGATCTTTGTTTGGAAAAATCCCGTGTTCCTGCTTTTAATGGGAAGGAGAGGGGGGTGAGTCGTGGGCAGGAAGGAGTTAAGACGCCTTGTCGGTGGTGGTGCTGATGATCGCAGCCGCCCTGTCATTGAATGAAGCGAAGAAGAAGGAAAGAAGCAATTCTGGACCCTGCACTTAGATAAACCTCTGCTCCTCTCTCTCTCTTCACTCCAGGCTGAGTTACGGCAAGGAAGGCGGCAGGCAGCACGGGCAGAGGCGGACGCGAACTCGGGGCGGGACCCCCAACGCCAGGCAGACGAGCTCAGCGAAACTCAGCACAACTTCTTAGGGAGCAGGGATTGGCAGAGGACAGCTGTGGGGTGGGTTGTGTTTTGGTTTTTTTTGCACCACTGGAGAGAAGAGTTTGCAGAGAGGCGGAAGGGAAAGGGTCAAGCGCCAAAATGCGGGGAGCTGGCATGGTGGGCATAACCGGGCTCAGCTGGCACGTTTGAGAGATTGGCACGCTTTAGCCCAGCACCCTGTGCCACCCTCTGCGGGGTTTGGGGCATCGGTTGGGGTTTGAAGGGGTGAGGAAGCTGGGGGCATCGGGGTGGCACCTGGGGCGAGGCCAGGGAATGAAGGCCTGGCATCGTGGCGGCAGCGGGGTGGCCCTCTGCGGGCTGTGGCTCTGCCCGGGGACCCCGCTGAAAGCGGCGTCGCCCCACGGCCCGGCATTCGTGTGGTGGATCCTAGTGGCCCTCTGCCAGCTGGGCTCGGCCGGCGCAGCCAACTTGACCATCGCCGTGGTGCTTCCGGAGCGCAACACCACGTACCCCTGGGCCTGGCCACGGGTGGCGCCCGCCATACGGCTCGCCGTCCGCAAGGTCAACGCCCGGCCGGACCTGCTGCCCGGCTACACCGTCCAGCTGGTCTTCGGCACCAGCGAGGACGACCACGGCGTCTGCTCGGACATCCTGGCGCCCATGTCGGCCGTGGACCTTCAGATGAGCGCCAACCCGGACCTGTTTGTGGGGCCCGGTTGCGTCTACACAGCGGCTCCTGTGGCCCGCTTCACCCGGCACTGGGGGCTGCCGCTGGTGACCGCCGGGGCCGAGGCCGTGGGCTTTGCCAACAAGGCCAGCGAGTACGCCTTGACCACCCGCACCGGGCCCAGTCACGGCAAACTGGGCGAGTTTGCGGCCTATCTGAACCAGCACTTCAACTGGACGCGCCATGCCATGCTCCTCTACTGGGACAACAAAAACGACGACCGCCCCTGTTTCTTCGCCGTGGAGGGTCTGTACCTCAGGCTGCCAGCCTTGATGAACATGACGATGGAGGACATTCCTTTCCTGGGGGCGAACTACACCGCGCTGATACGGGACATCAAGCGGAAAGCCAGGAGTAAGTACAGAGTCGCTCGGCTATATCCTTGTTCCACACCTGAGATTTGGTTTTTGTACCTGTAGGACTCACTTGGCGCTTTGAGTCCGCCTCAGGAGGCAGAGAGATTCCTTGACAGTACGGTGGAGTGGTTAGAGCGTAGGGACTGGGCTCGAATTCCCGCTCCGCCACAAAGCCCGCCGGGTGGGCCAGTTGCTCGGTCTCAGCCTGGCCTACCTCTCGGGGTTATTGTCAGGGCAGAATGGGGAGGGGGCAGAACGCCATGCGCTGCCTCAAGCTCCTTCCTTGGGCGGGTGGGAATGTAGTGACTGAATAAATCTCCGCATGCCCTCTTTTCGGTCTGTTCTGAGGGGAGCCCAAAATCTTGGGTGAAGCTCTGGGTGCCTCTGTGTCCCGGACACTGCTCTCTTGGTTGAGACATGGACTGCAGAGCCTTTTCCTGGAGCCTCTGGAGTACCCAAAATGAGTACCTCTGGGCATGTGCAGAGACTGAGAACATTCACAGCTGCTGGGAGCCCAGCTCCTAGGAGGCACGTTCCTGTTTAGAAATGGGTTTGCCATTATCTCCTCCCCACTTTAGCAACTGCCCCCCCTCAAGTAAATCATTTTTTGCCACTACAGATCCCCATCAACAAAACAAAACTCCTTGCCCACCTCAGCCCCACTGATTTTCCACCCCAGATTTCCCTATTCAATCTCCCTTTCTCCCTTCCTGGGCAAGAATTCTCACCCTGAGGCAAACACTTCAGGGACAGCATTGGCAGAACTGAGCCAGCTTTAACTGAACCAATTTTAAACACTTCTTTTCCCTGCTAGATTTCCTACCTTCAACCGCCACCACCTCCAAGTTAAACAATTTAGCGTTCTTCTTGTCCTCCCTTTGTACATTTCATAAAATCCCAGCCTCCTTCAAGGAGCTTGGGGCCACTTGCAAAACCTGTACTCCACATTATCCTTGCACAACAGCCCTGTGAGATAGGCTCAGGGTCACCAGGGTCAAGTGAGGGATTGAATCCTGCTCCTCCCAGCCCGGTCCTCTACCCTGAGGTGGAGAACCTGCGTCTCCAGATGTTGCTAGACTCAAGTCAGGTCTGACGGGAGTTGGGGATCTAGCAACCTCTGGAGGGCCCCTGCTCTAACCACTACACCACTCTGCTCCTCCAATGCACCGGCTTATTTTGGCCGAATCCACTGCACAGATCCTTTCCCCAATCCTTGGCTAGCTGGGTAGGGGTGGAACTGAAGTTCCCCTGCGGTTGTTTCTTAATTTTGAATCAGAAACGCTCACTCTTTTTTCATAAGCCTGGGCTGGCGTCGTGTCGGGTAGTGGAATAGCTCAGGGTCAGTGAGGGGAGACCTGCCTAGCTCAGTCCCGGGTTCAATCCCTGCATCGCCTCCGGGAATCAGAATCTGCTGGAAGATTCAAGACAGGTAAAATTGAGTCGTTAAACTGTGGAACTCCTTTCTGCAGGAGACAGCGATGGGCATCAAAGAGGTTTGGGCAAATCCACGAAGCAGAAGGGCTACTAGCCACGATGGCTATGCTCTGGTTGGAAGCAATTACGCTTCTGAAAGCCAGTGGCCGGAAGCCGCATTGGGGAGACGGCTCTTGTGTTCGAATCCTGCCTGCAAGCTTCCCACGAGCATTTGGGTGGCGGCTGTGGGAACAGGACGCTGGGCTCGATGGGCCCCTTTGCCCTGATCCTTATGTTCTTAAAGGAGCCTTTTATTGGACTCAGATTGCTGCTGCACCTAGCTCTCTGTAATCCCTACACTGGCTGGCAGCAACTCTCAGGCAGGGAATCTCTCCCAGCCCGGGTTGGCGATGGCGGGGATTGAACCTGGAACCTTCGGCATGCAAGGGAGAAGCTTTGTCCCTGAGCCACATCCCTTCCCTGGCAGCCTGGCTCGGTATAAAGCGTTTTCCTCTGTCCCCAAGCAGATTAATTAATCCGGTCTCCCACAGGGGTCTCCTGCTGTCCCGCTGCGGTAGGTAAGCAAGGAAGGATTTTTCTCGGAAGAAAACAGCTTCTCCCTGCCTCTTAAATGTGTGCATGTTTAGCGTGCTGGTATGATTCCATTTCAAGAACGCTGACACTCTCCTATAGGATGCATCTGCTATGGTATTTGTGGGGTCGTTCTTTTCCCTAACTAGAATCCGGCTTTGGGGCCACGCTCCTCTTTCGGCCAACAGCCTCCTCTGCCATCTGAGCCTCTCTGATATTCGGAGGTGGACTGCCCCTGCAAATAGAGGCTTTATCTGGAGTCCACACTTAGCTATGCAGGGTGATGGATGGAGGTGGGAACTGCCCTCTGTGGATCTGCACATCTAAGTGTTTGCAGGGAATGTTTGCCGATTAGCTGCCGTTTGGGCAAGAACCCCATTGCGTCCCAGAGGCTCACGGTTGGGGGACGAAGGGGGCACCTCCACACACTCCCCCCTTGAAAAAACCCCGATATAATAATGGGTAGGCTGCTTCGAGGTTCTCTTTGATCCTGCCTGATCTCTGCAATTAGATCTCCTACCAGAATGTGCCTAGTTAGTTATAGGTGCACAGACATATTGTAGCGGTGAGTTCCGCAAGTTAAACCTGCACGGTGCACACGCTTTTTGTCCGGCGAACCTGCGGATATTTCCAGCTCCGCCGTCATTTGTTGATGTTTCTGTTCTCGTTTTTTGGGGGGATCTGAGCACGCTGCTCTTAATGAAGCCTCGCTTTTCCTTTTGTGACGGGTCTGGATCTTCCTTTCCTGTTAAACAGCTGGACGCACAAATCCAGGAGCACACGGCCTGCAGATTGGAGGGCCGGCTTTGCTCTGACCTATGTGTGCTTTTCCGCATTGGAAGTGTGTGTGTGTGTGCATGGGAGTGTCAAGCAGTGGAATAAATAGGTGAGAGTATTTTGGGTCCGGGGTGAGGGAACAGCTCACGGCTCCCTGTGTGTTTAGCTCAGTTGCCGGTCCAAGGACAAGGTGTTTTTGTAAGTTCGTACATGCCGAGAAACAGCAAACCGTGCGTGTTAACAAATTTCTCTTCGCATGGGAGGAAGAGCATTGCAGCCTGTGAGTTGAAGAGGGAGAGATTGAGGTATTCCACTGCAAAACACACACACTCTCACCCAAATAATACACTTAAATCGCACTTATACCGTGGTTCATGTCTGTTTTCTGTAATGGCTGGCGAAACCCAGCCAGATGGGCAGGGTAGAAATAATAAGTTGTTGTTGTTGTTGTTGTTGTTGTTGTTGTTGTTGTAGTACAAGAACCTTGAACGGCAGGCCCTTGTTCTTATTTATCCCTGGTATGGGAATGGGGGAGAGGCCATAAAATCCACTTCGTGCAGCCCTGTGGAATGTTTTGTGTATACATGCTCTGCACTCCTTCACAACAACCCTGGAAGGTAGGCCAGCGCTGCCCCGTTTCCTTCCCGTTTTGCAGCAAGGGGGGTGAGCGGGGCTGCATGAGTGAAGTTGCAGCCAAAGTCATATTTGAACCAGGAAGTTTTCTGGCTCATAGCTCAGGGACGTCACCGCTATACTCAATGGTAACCTGTTGCTTTTTAAAAAAATTATCCTTTGGTTGTAAGAAGAGGGCAGAGAACAGGATCGTGCAAGCTGCTTAGAAATGCGTTTCTATTTAGATATGTCCAGTCGGTTTGTGTGGCTCAGCGCCAGAGAACCTAGATACCTGCGGAAGGTCCTGGGTTCGGCCTCTGACTTCTGCACCTGAAACTGCAAGGACTCACTTGCCTGCCAGCGTATACAGTGGTACCTCGGGTTACATATGCTTCAGGTTACAGACGCTTCAGGTTACAGACTCCACTAAGCCAGAAATAGTGCTTCAGGTTAAGGACTTTGCTTCAGGATGAGAACAGAAATTATACACCGGCGGTGCGGTGGCAGCAGGAGGCCCCATTAGCTTAAGTGGTGCTTCAGGTTAAGAACAGTTTCAGGTTAAGAACGGACCTCCGGAACGAATTAAGTTCTTAACCTGAGGTACCACTGTACTTGCTTAGATCTGACTTATGGAAGGCAGCTTCCAAGCTGCTCTTGAAAGCAGTCATTTATGCAACACCATGAGGACTAGAATCTTACTTAAGTAGGGGAACAGTTATAGGTGGGTGATAAAACTCTTTGCCTGAGAGAGAGACTCTTTGCCTGAAACCCCAGAGAGCTGCTGCCGGCCAGTGCAGGCAATACTGAACTAGATAGACCATGGGTCTGACTCAATATAAGGCAGCTAGCTATATTCTTTATACAGTGGTACCTCAGGTTAAGTACCGTATTTTTCGCTCTATAACACGCACCCGACCATAACACGCATGTAGTTTTTAGAGGAGGAAAATCCGTAGGCATGCCACCCGTAGGCATTCCCTCCATAACACGCACAGACATTTCCCCTTACTTTTTAGGAGGAAAAAAGTGAGTGTTATGGTGCAAAAAATACGGTACTTAATTCGTTCTGGAGGTCCATACTTAATCTGAAACTGTTCTTGACCTGAAGCACTGCTTTAGCTAATGGGGCCTCCCGCTGCTGCTGCGCCACTGGAGCACGATTTCTGTTCTCATCCTGAAGCAAAGTTCTTAACCTGAAGCGCTATTTCTGGGTTAGCGGAGTCTGTAACCTGAAGCGGGTGTAACCTGAGGTACCACTGTATATATTCCCACCCCCCCATTGTATTTTACTAAATTTCAACATTTTAAACATACACGATCCAATACACAACTGCATTTTTCCCCTTTTATTTTTGTCGACTTCCCACCTCGCTTTCCATGGAGTTGTTGTTTTCCCTCTGCTGCTGAACCCTGTAAAAGACTATTAAATCATAACCACCATTCTATAATCTAGTGGTTTCTGTTGCTCGTAGTTCAAATCCTGCTCGCAAATTCATCGTGCTGTAGTATCTTAGCAGTCTGTGGGGGGAAACATCCATTCTTCCACAAAACACTCATCATTGGAGTCTCTTAATTTTGCTGTTGATTTTGCTAATTCCGCATAGCCCATTATCTTGCTTATCCGTCCTTCTTTAGTGGCGACTTCCTCCTTCCATTTCTGTGCCTAAAGAATCCAAGCTGCTGTTGTTACACATACATTAAAAACTTTAACTTTTTCCCCTGCCCCTATAATCCGCAGCTGGCTATGTTCTATCGATCCAAAGGGACGTGCTGGGCTTTTCCAGCTAAAAAATTAAATAAAAACTGAAGTGCTAGAGCGCTGCCTGCAAAGCACCTCTGCAACCCAGCCCCAAACGAGCACTCTGCACACGTTCTGGAGACCTGCTTCTTAGCCTCCCGTCCCAAAGCCACGCTGGGCGTTCGCTGTGGGCTGTGCCTCAACTTTTAAGACCTTGGGGCATGTGCTGAATCTCATGAGTGATGATCCCTGCCATGGGTGAAAGTTAATTTTTTTTTAAAGGTTGGCAGATTTTGAGGACCGTGGGGGAAGAGGCTCTTTTCACCACCCCCCTCGCCCCTGCCGTCCGCCTGCCCCGGTTGCGAGAGCTGAGTTTTAATAGCAAGGGGTCCCGACCTCAGATGGGTGTTAACCGCAGCACGCCTGATAACAGCTGGGAGAGGAACAGGGACGTCTCCGCAGCGGGGTGTGGGTTTTGGAAGGCGTTTGGGGTTTCGAAAGGGGCCTTGTTCGCGGAAGAGCTTGGCTCTGCTATCTTACTTTTCCTGTCAAAGGTGGCGGGCGGAGCGGGGCTGCCCCATAGCAGGAGGGTCAGGGACTCTGGCCAAGGCAGGAGGGCTGTGCAGGGAGTAAACCTGACACTGTGCTTGACTCTGACTTCTCCGTCCTCACACAGATGGGGAGAGGGCCCCCCCTTCATTTTCCCTGGTACCTTTAATAATAATAATAATAATAATAATAATTTATTTATACCCCGCCCTCCCCAGCCAAGGCCAGGCTCAGAGTGGCTTACAAGCAATAATAAAGACAAGTTGAATGATTACAACTTAAAAACAAAATTAAAATACAACATTAAAATATTGAAACATTAAAATATTAAAATGTAGCCTCCTCGCAGGAGGAGAAGGAAAAGAAAAAAAGAAAGAGAGGGAGGGAGGGAATCAAATTGGCTCCAAGCCAAAGGCCAGGCGGAACAACTCTGTCTTACAGGCCCTGCAGAAATAAATCAGATCCTGCAGGGCCCTGGTCTCATGAGACAGAGCGTTCCACCAGGCCGGAGCCAGTGTTGAAAAGGCCCTGGCTCTGGTTGAGGCTAATCTAACTTCCTTAGGGCCCAGGACCACTAGGGTGTTGCTGTTTATGGACCTTAAGGTCCTCCGTAGGGCATACCGGGAGAGGCGGTCCCATAGGTACGAGGATCCTAGGCCGTGAAGGGCTTTAAAGGTCAAAAGCAGCACCTTAAATCTGACCTTGTACTCCACCGGGAGCCAGTGCAGCTTGAAAAGCACTGGCTGAATATGCTCCCATGGCAGAGACCCCGTGAGGAGCCTCGCTGCAGCATTCTGCACCCGCTGGAGTTTCTGGGACAGCTTCAAGGGCAGCCCCGCGTAGAGCGAATTACAGTAGTCAAGCCTGGAGATGCCCGTCACATGGATCACTGTGGCCAGGTCGGGGCGGGAAAGGTAAGGGACCAAGTGCTTGATGCGGCGAAGGTGGAAAAATGTCGCCTTGGCTGTTGCTGTAACCTGCGCCTCCATGGAAAGCGAGGCATCAAGGATTACACCCAAACTCTTAACGGAAGGCAATGGCACTAATTAGGCCCCCGCAAGAGAAGGGAGTTGGTCCCTCATCCCCATGCCATCCCGACCCAGCCATAGGACCTTTCCATTTATATCCCACGCCCTTTCCCCCTCCAAGCTGGGTGAATGGTACAGGGTTCGAATCCTGGCATAGCTCACTTAGCAGAGCATAAGACTCCTATTTCCATGGTCGTGGGTTTGAGCCAAAGATTCCTGCACAGCTGCGGGTTGGACTTGATGACCCTTGGGTGCCCCTCGGCAATTCTATGATTCTAAATCCAGGACATAAGAAGAGGCTGTTGGATCAAGCCAATGGCCCGTCCGGTCCGGCGTCCTCTCAACACAGTGGCCAACCAGGTGCCCCAATAGGAACCCACAAGCAGGACTCGAACGCAGGACCCCTCTCCTGCAACTGTTTCCAGCAGTTTCCAGCAACTGGTATTCAGCGGTTTCCAGCAACTGGTATTCAGAAGCGTTATTGCCCCCAACTGTGGAGGCAGAGCACAACCGGCCTGGCTACCAGCCATCCATAGCCCTCAGCCGCCATGAATTTGCCTACAGCTCTTTTAAAGTCATCTAGGTTGGTAGTCAAAGGGACGCGGGTGGCGCTGTGGTCTAAACCACTGAGCCTAAGGCTTGCCGATCAGAAGGTCGGCGGTTCAAATCCCCACGATGGGGTGAGCTCCCGTTGCTCAGTCCCTGCTCCTGCCCACCTAGCAGTTTATTTCCTTGACACTGATGGGAGGGCGTTCCACAGGGCGGGTGCCACTACTGAGAAGGCCCCTCCGCCTGGTTCCCTGTAACTTTGCTTCTCACAGTGAGGGAACCGCCAGAAGGCCCTCGGCGCTGGACCTCAGTGTCCAGGCTAAACAATGGGGGTGGAGACGCTCCTTCAGGTATACTGGACCGAGGCCATTTAGGGCTTTAAAGGTCAGCACCAACACTTTGAATTGTGCTCGGAAATATACTGGGAGCCAATGGAGGTCTCTCAGGACCAGTGTTGTATGGTCTCGGCGGCCGCTCCTAGTCACCAGTCTCGCTGCCGCATTCTGGATTAGTTGTAGTTTCCGGGTCACCTTCAAAGGTAGCCCCACGTAGAGCGCATTGCAGTAGTCCAAGCGAGAACCGTCTTGCCCCAAAATGGCAACTAGATGTTACGTTTTGGCGACAGCAACCTTGGTTTAAGGAGCCTTTGGTGCCTAGCTTATATTTATGAGTTTCTAGCACTGTTCCTGTCACAATGCCTCTTATTCGCAGTTGATTGGGAGGTCTTGCGCAGCAGAGATTCTTCCTCTTAAGTTACTGGACTTTTTGCCATAAGGGGAGCGATGGGGAAGCTGCGCTAGAAAGTGTGGGATATAAACTTGCTTTGAGGCAACCTCACCTCACCTCCCTGCCAACAAATCAGAATGAAACCTCCTCCGACAGCTCATCCCATTGCCCTGCTCAGAAATGAAGGCGATTGCTGCAGAAAGAGGTTGTCTGGAAACGCCTGCTGTCCTGCAGAGAATGGCTATACCAGATGCACATTTACGCTTGCAGTTAATTCCTGCTAGTGGGCTGCATCTGGTCGGCCACTGTGAGAACAGGACGCAGGGCTAGATCCAGCAGGTTTTGTGTGTGTGTGACACTTTTTTGAAAAGAACTGGGTATGTTTAGCCTGCAGAAGAGAAGATTTAAGAGGGGGCATGGCAGCTGCCTTCAAACAAAGGGCTGTGTCTCACACAGGAGGCAGAGCAGAGAACGTAAGCCTGATAGTCAGATCGGTGGTTGTTGCAATTTGCAATAAGAAGCCTGGTTCTGGTTTTCCTTCTGTGCCTCCTTGTTAAGTTGCAAATGGATGGAGAAGTGAATGTGGCCGGAAAAAGGAAGAGTACAGGATCTCCCAGCCGCAGGGGTGCAGACCATTCAAATATGTCAGACCTGAGACCTCTACCATGTACAGAGTTCCCTGGGAAGCAGGGGGTTGGCTGTAAAACTTTGGTAGCTTTGCAAGGGGAGACAGCGTCTCCTGACAACTCTCTCTCTCCCTCTCTCTTTAAAAAAAATATACTTTATTGAAATTTGTATATAACATAGATAATGTACACATTCATGAATGAAGAAAAATATAAACAGAACCGTATAAACCATATACAAATAGTCTTGTATATGTTTACAAAAGATTTATGCTGTCTCTTTTCCCCCCCTAATCTTTTTACTAGCCTCAATTAAAATAAATGAGAACAGCCTATCATTTCCTGGTGCATACTCTTTTTCTGATGATGAATGTACCTATCATTATTAGCTGACTCTTTCTATATTTTCTAATACATTCTTACAACAATTTGTACCTTTTGTCTTGTTTCTTATGGGTTACTTTAGACGAGGGTCAAACGGATGCTGCCATAGATATTATACCACTGTGATGGTTTCGTAGATATCTCTTACATTTATCCCGTTTTTGGACAAACACTTGTCTTGTATTACCTCTCAAACTGTTAGTCAATTGCGACATTTCTGCATATTCCTGTGATTTACATTGCCAATCCGAGAATGTTGGATCATTTTCCCCTTTCCAGTTCATTGCTACCAGGGTTTGAGCATCCTTAGCAAACTAAAGCTCCCAGGATTCTTTGGAAGCCGGGAGGGTCAAAGTGGTATCTCTGTGCTCAGGGCCAGGGGAGTGGCGGTGGGACAACCAGGAGTGGTCAGAGGGAGAAAAGGGAGACGACCGGGAGGAGGAGGTGTTGGAACCTGAAAAGGCAACAGGCTTTTGTGAGCAGGGAGAGTGTGTGGCATAGAGCAGTGCAGAATCGGAGGCAGAAGCAGAGGCTGGAGAGGAGGGGGCCAAGAGGCCGAGATGAGGCAGGCTGCCGAAGAATCCAGGAGGTCTCCCCCTCCTGCGAGGGGCAGCTCCCCTCCTGCCCCCTGGTCTCCCAGGACCAGGAGAGGTATGAAGAGGGCCGAGTACAGGCAGACAAGGCGTTGGAGTCCCAGATTGCTTGGGAAGGAACTGGAGGAGGAGGAGACTTAGGGAGCTGGGGGAAGTCACAGTCCTCGCAACTCTACCGGAAGAGCTGCTGCGCTCACTAGGCCTGGCCTCCAGAGCTGCTTTGTTTCTTTGAATAAGAGGAGAACTTCCCTGGCACTGTGCGAGTTATTGCTAACCTGGTCCTGACAATACGTAGCTTTGGAGCGTGCAGAACAAACTGCTCCTGTGTTTTTCCCACGCACCTTCTCCAAAGTGACCCCGGGAGCCCATCCTCAGTGGCCGACTCCCCTCCCTCCATTCTGATTGGCCCCAGCCAGCACAAAGGGTAAGAAGACTTCTCTGTGGCTTGAAAGCGTCCCTTTCGTGCAGGAAACTCAGCCTATCGCTCAGTTGGGTTGCAGGTTGGGTTGCAGGTTGGGTTGCTAAAATTTGCCACAGCATCTTCCAAGTGATCTCATTTCCATTTCAAATATTTCAAATATTTCTCCTTATAGTTAAGTGTTTTTATTTTACTTGATTTGGGGGGGGGAGCAGCTGCCCCCCTCCCTATGCCCATGTGTGGATATGACCTGGACTTTTCACCTCTAGGGTGACCCTTTCTGTTTTGGGGTGGTTCCCTGCAACAAAGGACACATCCACACCAAACACGTAATGCACATTTAAAAGCACACGTTTCCACTCTCCTGGATCCCGGGAAGCGTAGTTTAAGGCTGCTGGGAATTGTAGCTCTGTGGCAAGGCACCCAGGATTCTTTTGGGGGAAGCCGCGTTCTTGGAATGCACTGTGTGGATGCGACCCAAAATGGCTGGGATCCCAGAGGGGCTTGTTTGGCCTTCCCCCTAGCCCCCCCCCAGCTCTGGCTCACTTCCACACACCCCTTTTTGCTCGAGATTGTTTTCTCAGCCTGGTGTGGGTCTTTGTTGTTGTCTAGGGCGGCTGCTATTTCTGGGGCTGCTCTGCGTTCCGTCAGGAATGTTCCCCGGAGTTTCTCACCGCCGAGGGAAACGTAGAGCCGGTGCCTCCGGAGCGGCAATAAAACGGTTGGCTGGCACTGCCAGGGGGGCTCGCGAGGCCTTCCTGTTCCTTAGATAGGAGATGAGCCGTAGCTCAGTGAAAGAGCACGTGCTTTGAGTGCAGAAGGTACGGGGTTCGATCCCCAGGCAGAGCTGGGAATATCCTGTATGAAACCCTGGGCCAGGCTTCCTCAATCTCGGCCCTCCAGATGTTTTGAGACTACAATTCCCATCATCCCTGACCACTGGTCCTGCTAGCTAGGGATCATGGGAGTTGTAGGCCAAAAAACATCTAGAGGGCCGAGGTTGAGGAAGCCTGCCCTGGACAGTTGCTGCCACTCAGTGTGTACACTATTGAGCTGGATCATGGGTAGGCAAACTAAGGCCCGGGGGCTGGATCCGGCCCAATCGCCTTCTAAATCCGGCCCGTAGATGATCCGTGAATCAGTGTGTTTTTACATGAGTGGAATGTGTCCTTTTATTAAAAATGCACCTCTGGTTTATTTGTGGGGCCTGCCTGGTGTTTTTACATGAATACAATGTGTGCTTTTATTTAAAACGCATCTCTGGGTTATTTGTGGGGCATAGGAATTCGTTCATTCCCCCCCCCCCCATATAGTCCGCCCTCCCCCCAAGGTCTGAGGGACAGTGGACTGGCCCCCTGCTGAAAAAGTTTGCTGACCCCTGAGATGGATGGACCAAAGGTCTGAATTGGAATAAGGCAGCCTTCATTGGTCCTATGAACTAACAGGTGACCATCGTCTATAGAAGCACAGATCCCCACTTCTGAACTAGCCTCATATTTCCAGCTCAGGCAGAGGGAGTGTCTTGTGCCATCGGAGGCCTGTGGCCTACCAAGGGATGGAACTTGGTGGCACATTGCCTGCCTTGCGTGCAGAAGGTCTCGGGTTCAATATCTCCGTTCTGAACAGCTGATAACCTTGTGGAGGACACTCTAGGCTTCTTCTAAACCTTATCTTTAACCAGAAGAAGAACCAAAGCTCTCCAGTCTTCCCCGGATATAAATAGACCTTTGCTTGCAAACTGCACCACCTATCCCTGGGCCAAAGGTCAGTGCCTGGGGTGCGGTGTCCCTCCTCTCTGAAAACATTGTGGACGGCTGTCTTCCGCCAGCCGTTTTACTCTGCAATTGTTCTGTTTCCCCACATGCCTGGAGGCTAGAAGGATGTGTTGTTGTTGTTTGAAACGAAGAGCAGAAAACGGGAGGGGGCACACTAGCAATATCCCCCACATCTGAATATGGATAGATGGCGGCTAACAGATTGAGGTTGAATCCTGGCAATACAGAAGTACTGTTGTTGGGGGACAGGGGGTAAGCAGGTGTGGAGGACTCCCTGGTCCTGAATGGGGCAACTGTGCCCCTGAAGGACCAGGTGCGCAGCCTGGGAGTCATTCTGGACTCACAGCTGTCCACGGAGGCGCAGGTCAATTCTGTGTCCAGGGCGGCTGTCTACCAGCTCCATCTGGTACGCAGGATGAGACCCTACCTGCCCGCGGACTGCTTCGCCAGAGTGGTGCATGCTCTGGTTATCTCCCGCTTGGACTACCGCAATGCGCTCTACGTGGGGCTACTTTTGAAGGTGACCCGGAAACTGCAACTAATCCAGAATGCGGCAGCTAGACTGGTGACTGGGAGCAGCCACTGAGACCACATAACACCGTATTGAAAGACCTACATTGGCTCCAGGTTGTTTCCGAGCACAATTCAAAGTGTTGGTGCTGACCTTTAAAGCCCTAAACGGCCTTGGCCCAGTATACCTGAAGGAGCGTCTCCACCCCCATCATTCTGCCCGGACACTGAGGTCCAGCTCTGAGGGCCTTCTGGCAGTTCCCTCCCTGCGAGAAGTGAGGTTACAGGGAACCAGGCAGAGGGCCTTCTCGGTAGTGGCACCTGCCCTGTGGAACGCCCTCCCACCAGATGTCAAATAAATAAACAACTATCTGATGTTTAGAAGACATCTGAAGGCAGCCCTGTTTAGGGGAGTATTTAATGACTGACATTTTAATGTACAGTGGTACCTCGGGTTAAGAACTTAATTTGTTCTGCAGGTCCGTTCTTAACCTGAAACTGTTTTTAACCTGAGGTACCACTTTAGCTAATGGGGCCTCCTGCTGCCGCTGCACGATTTCTGTTCTCATCCTGAAGCAAAGTTCTTAACCCGAGGTACTATTTCTGGGTTAGCGGAGTCTGCAACCTGAAGCATCTGTAGCCCGAGGTACCACTGTATTTTTAATCTTTTGTTGGAAGGGGTATAAATACTAAATTATTATTATGAATATCCCCCCGTGTCTGAATGCACCCCAGTAAAGTGGAATGATTGGTATTATTGCATCAACTGCTAAAGTGGAATGATGTTTGGAAGGTGCAAGTCACTGGAGCAACAAGAGACAAGCCTGTACAAGACATAAGATACTTGAAGGCATCACGTCTCTCTTTAAAACCTTCGATTCTCCCGGCTATTGAGCGCTGGGGTCTTCCCCTCCGGACAGTTTGCTAGTGCCCTCCTTAAAGTCCTGCATTGCATGGGGTCTGGCTAGATGTCCCCCGGGGTCCCCCTTCCAAGTCTATGATTCGATGTGGTGCCCACAGCTGGGCACATCAAATCCCAGATGCAGCCTGAAAAGTGTAGCATCATTTATTCTGTCTCTTATAAGAAAAAAATTGCTCCTTTTCCCTTATGGGGTACCCAAGAGCCTGTATAGAGTCCTTATGTATGTTCTCTATCAGGAGGAGAAAATAACAGAGGCCAAGCAGAGAATATTGAGAAGCAAAGCGGCTAGTAAGCCTGATCTTTGTTAAACTGTTGCAACAGGGTCCCCACTCACCACACGCAGGAGGGAGGAGGAACCCAGAACAATGGTGTGCAAGCCCTTATATAGACTTTTGAAATTGCCCACCCTCTAGCTCAAGACCACCTCCCCAATACATCATACATACATCACAGAAGAGGCGGTCTACAGCAGAAAACCTGTCTGCCGGGGTACCTGATAATGGTCACTGATTGTATTACTTGGGCAATCTGGCCATTCTTTTGTGATGGTAAACACTCAGTTCCTGAATCCAGATCACAGGCTCACCCTATTCATACACAGATACACCCTTAAGACAGGATTTGTGAGCAAAGAGACAATGGGGAGTTTTTCCCATTTCCTTCCCCCTTGCAGAGAAATATTTGAGATCAATTTGGGAGAGTCAAAATGGCTTCACGATTGTTCTCCTATACTATTTCAGACAAGTGGTTTATATTTTATATCTTAGACCTTGTAATTCTCATAACACTCTCCAATATTGCGTTTGGGTGCGACTGGATTCTTCAAGCAGAGGGGCGTCAGACTGACTCGCCTTTGGGGGAAGGGGCTTCCCTGTTGTGTCTCTGTACGTATCACTGATCTGGGCTGAATCACTGCTGAGAACAGAAATTCGGACCGGAAATACTAAGCACCGAGGCTCCTCTGAGGCCCAGGTGTCCCCCATTCTCCCACATGATTGCATTTCAACAAAAATGTTCTTTTTTACAGCCAACATGGTGTCGGGGTTAGAGCAGTGCTTCTCAAAGGGTGTGGCAGTAAAGGCTGGGAAGATTCAAGGACAATCACAGAAACATTTAAACATTTCAGTGCAGCGTAGTATAGTATCAATATAAATATATATTTTTATTTGCAGAATGCGGAGAGATATCTTTTGGAAACGAGAGCATCAAAAGATATTGTAAGCTCACACCTCTCATTGTAAGCATGCTTAAGGTACTTATGCAAGAGGCTCCTTTATAATTATATTTTGGGAATGACTCGTGTTCTTGTGTAGCTGCGTCGCGTTATCCTTTCTAGATGTCCCATGATAAGGCAGTTGTGTTCTATGCTATAACTCAAACCCCACGTTGGGCAAAAAATTCCTGGACTAGACCATGGGTAGGCAAACTGAGACCTGGGGCCTGGATCTGGCCCAATCGCCTTCTCAATCCGGCCCACGGACGGTCCGGGAATCAGTGTGTTTTTACACGAGTAGAATGTGTCCTTTTATTCAAAATGCATCTCCGGGTTATTTGTGGGGCATAGGAATTCGTTCATTCCCCCCCCTCCCCAAAAAAATATAGTCCGGCCCCCCACAAAGTCTGAGGGACAGTGGACCAACCCCCTGCTGAAAAAGTTTGCTGACCCCTGGAATAGATGACCCTTGTAGTGCCTTCCAACTCTTATTATTTTTATTAAAGATTTTATCGGTTTACAAAAGTACACGCCTTCCATTCTGTGATTCTACGATGCGGAAAGAGAAAGCTGCTGCCGGCCTGAGTAGGCAGCACTATGCGAGGTGGACCTGTGGCCCAACTCACAAGAATAAGCCAAGGCACAGGAGCCCTTTCCCAACCGGGAGAAAAAAGGTGACAGGACTTTCTGTGGCCAACTGAAGGCGGAAGCAGTGGTGGCGAAGGGCAGGGTGTCCAGGGCTTAGCCTGGGCTCCTTTCACTAATTTTCACCCTCTCTTGGGCCCCCGGCCAAGAGACATCCTGTTATTTTCCTGCTGAGAGTCCTTCCCGCCCGAACTCCCCCCCTTCCACCGGCTGCGGAGGTCAAGGGACGCGTTCTGTCCACGGGGAGGGGTCACCGCCGCAAGCTTGGCCCCCCTGAGCCAGCGTTTTCCTGTTTTGCTGAGTCGCCGTTTCCTGATCCTGGTCGGACAGAGCGTTTTTTTCAGAGTGCGGTTCAGTGACCAGGACTGGCCTCCACCCTTAGGTGCCTTTGTCCTGGGCCCCATCCCAAAGGGAGAAGGTGTGATGGCCTGGAATTTGGACGCTGAACCTGAGGAATCCCAGCCTACACAGGATTCCCCGTGAAATATACTCGGAGTTGAGTGTGGATTTCATGCTCTTTATTCAGCTCATAGTAGTGAGGAATGAAAGTTCCCTACAATATCTGCTTTATATACATTATTTACACAATGGGCCGCACGTGATTGGCTAATTCTGGGATTCTCCTGTAGGCCAATCAGGTTGCGGATTCACTTCCACCTGGAGTTGGATTGGGTGGCTCCTGCGGACCAATCATACTGCTGCATTGTTCTAGGACCAACCAGACTGCTGCATTCTTGACCTTATTGTTCTAGGACCAATCAGACTGCTGCCTTTTGGATCCTATTCAACTCAGTACATAACACCTCGCCTCCAGCACCAGCTGAGCCAGGGCTGGGGCATGAGCCTGAAGGGTCCTCACCTGTGCTGGATCCTCAGGTGCAGGCACCAGCTGAGTCTGCTCTGGCTCCTGAGGGGATGGAGGACCCATTGCCTGCAGGTGCTCCACTCTCAGCCCCATCAGGGGAGGCTGAGGTTGCCTCTGGGTCCGGTAACCCTCCAGCCTCTCCTGAGCTGCAGAGGCTCAGGGCAGAGAGGCGGAGGGAACTAAGTTCCTGCAGGAGGAGTGCTCGCCTCCAGGCCAGGAGAGGCGAGTCACCTGAGGATTGGGGCCGCCCTATGCCTCGGGGCAGATAAAAGCCAGCCAGCCCCAGTCCCAAGTTGCGGGAGCAACATTGTTGGTTGCTAGTTCCTGCCTGAACCCTGTCCTGCTATCCTGCAGTAGCTCCTGACCCGCCCTGGCTCCCTGTTCCTGACTTCACCCGACTCCCTGCCCTGCACCCTGATTCAGCTACTACAGACTGCCTCCATGTTGTGCCTTTGACCACAGACCAGACTTGGACCTCGCCTCTCGGTTAGCCCACAGGACCAGCACAGAAAGCAGACTTGTGCATATTAGCATCCATCTCAGAGACTCACCTGTTTCCCACTGCCAACTCCCCAAATCTTTTCTCTCTCTGCTGCGGCCTGCAGGTTCATTGACTCCGCAGTCAGTTCTCTTCCGGTGATTTACCAGCCCATTCATCCCTTGTTTATCAGTATTATTATTATTATTATTATTATTATTATTAGTTATTTTTCTTAACAGCAGCAACACAAAAGTTCCAGCATAACAAACAGAAGAGAAACCACAAATTGAACATTTTAGTCTCGCAGTCCGGAAGCGCAAAAGTACGAAAACACAGCGCAGCTCCAAAGGGATAATGAAGGATTAACTCCTGCAAAGATCCCCTTAAAAATTAATAGCTAAAAAAAAAAAAGCGTTTCCCCACCTGTGAGTTCCTTCTTTGCTGAGAATAAAGGTTCTTTATAGGTTTGCATAGACTGGTCGCCCAGAGCGATCATGCGCCTCAACATTTTGTAGAAGAAATAAAATCATGGCATATATGGAAGGGGGGGAAATGTCATTTCAGTTCTGTTCAGTTTGTGAGAGATCTTTTCCAGCTGGGCAATCTGCCAACCCCTTGAATGCCAGCAATCAAAATCATTAATATTAAAGCTCTCCCGGGATTTGGCAATACAGCCTTGTAAGATAAGAGAAATAAGTTATTTGCTTTTTAAATCTGTTTTCCATATAAAGGTAAAGGGACCCCTGACCATTAGGTCCAGTCGTGACCGACTCTGGTGTTGCAGTGCTCATCTCGCTTTATTGGCCGAGGGAGCCGGCGTACAGCTTCCGGGTCATGTGGCCAGCAGGACTAAGCCGCTTCTGGCGAACCAGAGCAGCGCACGGAAACGCCGTTTACCTTCCCACCGGAGCGGTACCTATTTATCTACTTGCACTTTGACGTGCTTTCAAACTGCTAGGTTGGCGGGAGCTGGGACCGAACAGCGGGAGCTCACCCCGTCGCAGGGATTTGAACCGCCGACCTTCTGATCGGCAAGCCCTAGGCTCTGTGGTTTAACCCACAGCACCACCCGCGTCCAGATACTGGGGTTCCAGAACCCCAAATTTTGCCCTCTTTTCTTGCCCTCATGACAGGACAATCCGGTTGGAGCTGATTGCAGAGGCGTGCGAGAGAATACCTTTCAGAGGCTGAATGAGGGAACGCTGCTCTTGCAGAGAGGCAACAGGGAGACTCCCTTGAGGACTAGCGCCTTATTATTATTTATTCCATTTAGGATTTCAAGGTGGCGTACGTGGGTTCTCCTCCCCCATTTCCTTCTCACAACAACCCTGTGAGGTAGGTCAGGCTAAGAGATGGTGATTGGCCCAAGCTCACACCCAGCACGCTTTCTGGCTGAGTGGAGATTTGAACCCTGCTCTCCCATGCCCTAGTCCTTCCTGTGTGCTCCAAACGCAAATCAACAAAGGGGAGAGGCGGTCTCTTGACAGATGCCTTATTTGTACTCCTTTCGCTCCAGTTTGCTCTCTTCTTTTCCCCCCTCTCTGACGAGGGCCTGGCAAGAGGAGAAGAATCTGGTCAAGGAATGGGAAGCGCCTTTTTAACGCCGACAGACAGCTCTCCTTTCGCAACCTCCCGGAGGTGCCGATGGCTCCCAGCGGAGAGGATTTGGCTGCCGACTTGGGTGTGCGCAGCCCAGCTTATTTATTTTTTAGGGGGAGCAGGGAGGGTGGAAGAAAAATGGCTGTTTTTTGTACAGTGGTACCTTGGTTCTCAAACGCCTTGGTACTCAAACAACACCCAAACACTGCAAACCCAGAAGTACCATATTTTTCTGTGAATAAGACTATATTTTTGAAGTTTAAAATAAGGGGTCGTCTCATACACGGATAGTGCATACTGCATTTTCTTAATTTTGAGTCCCCAAAAAATAGGGGGCGTCTTATACACGTGTTTGTGTGTGTGTGTGTGTGTTATACACGGAAAAATACGGTAAGTGTTCCGGTTTGTGGACTTTCTTTGGAAGCCGAACGTGCTCTGTTTTGAGTCTTATGTTTCTGTTTTAAGTGCCACACTTCCGTTTTGAGTGTTACGCTGAGGTCTGTTTGTTTTTGCTATTTATTTTGCCTTTTTGTTTCTGCCGCTCTTTTTGTTTTGTTTTTGTGACTTTGTGGAACTCAGTTCAGCTACTGATTGATTGATTGATTGATTGATTGTGTGATTGCAGTACTGTACATTGTTTATTGCTTTCATTTTATAGATCAGTGGTCTCATTATATAGTAAAATTCATGTTAAATTGCTGTTTTAGGGGTTGTTTTTAAAAGTCTGGAACGGATTAATCTGTTTTGCATTACTTTCTATGGGAAAGCATGTCTTGGTTTGGGGACGCTTTGGTTTTGGAATGGACTTTTGGAACAGATAAAGTTTGAGAACCAAGGTACCACTGTATTTCCAACTCAGCAAGGATGGAAAACAGGGGAAAGTGTGTGCACAACCCCTGAGGCGGCGGGAATTTGATCTCTCAGAGGTGGGGGGAAAGTGTGTGTGGGGAAGCGACATTCCAGTGTGTTATGATCAGTTTGCAGTCAGCTTTCCAGACCTTTCTATAAAAGAACCTGCCAGGATTATCTTAGATGCGGGATGCGAAATGTGACTTGTTTCACACTGAAAGGCAAACCTGAGTTTCTGAAACAGTTTGAGAACCGAAACCGATTTTGCAGTTTCTCCAGCTAAGTAATGGGTATAGAAATGGATAAAAAGGTAAAGGTAAAGGGACCCCTGACCATTAGGTCCAGTCGTGACCGACTCTGGGGTTGCGGTGCTCATCTCGCTTTACTGGCCAAGGGAGCCGGCGTACAGGTTCCGGGTCATGTGGCCAGCAGGACTAAGACACTTCTGGTGAACCAGAGCAGCGCACGGAAACGCCGTTTACCTTCCCGCCGGAGTGGTACCTATTTATCAAATCCAGGTCTCAGGCGGACCCTATTCCTATGCAAATGATGCCCTTAAGACAGGAGCTGAAAGATTTGTAAGTGAAAAGAACCATTGGGAGAGGTTTTCCTAAGATATTTCCTTCTGCAGAGGAAATATTTGGGGTCATTAAGAGTCAAGATGGCTTCAGGATTGCTGTTCTATTTCAGACATGTGGTTTATGTACTTATGGATGTATTCTTAAAGGTAAAGGTAAAGGGACCTCTGACCATTAGGTCCAGTTGCGGACGACTCTGGGGTTGCGGCGCTCATCTTGCTTTATTGGCTGAGGGAGCCGACGTTTGTCCGCAGACAGCTTCCAGGTCATGTGGCTGGCGAAACCAGAGCAGCGCACAGAAATGCCATTTACCTTCCCGCCAGAGCAGTACCTATTTATCTACTTGCACTTTGACATGCTTTCGAATGGCTAGGTGGGCAGGAGCTGTGCCATTATAAAAAGAAATACTGTATTTTTTGTTCTGTAAGACTCACTTTTTCCCTCCTAAAAAGTAAGGGTAAATGTGTGTGCGTCTTATGGAGTGAATGCAGGCTGCGCAGCTATCCCAGAAGCCAGAACAGCAAGAGGGATCGCTGCTTTCGCTGCGCAGCGATCCCTCTTGTTGTTCTGGCTTCTGAGATTCAGAATATTTTTTTTCTTGTTTTCCTCCTCCAAAAACTAGGTGCGTCTTATGGTCTGGTGCGTCTTATGGAGCGAAAAATACGGTGGCTAAATTTAAAGAATGAAATGAAATGAAATAACCCAACATGTTAGTGATTTGCTTTCTCTCATCCCACAGCGGGGCACCTCCTTCCACATTTCCCACCCCGGTGTGTCGAGACGCCTTTGCGACCGTAGCGGCCGCCCTGTTCACAGCCTCCCTTTCTCTGCCTTGCAGTTGTGTTCGTCTGCTGCGCCCCCGACATCTTCCGCGAGCTCATGGTCCACGCGCATCGCGAGGGGCTCGCCGCGGGCGAATACGCCTTCCTCTACATCGACCTCTTTGGGGCGAGCCTGCAGAGCTCCACATTCCCCGACCGGCAGCTCCCCTGGCGACGGGGCGACGGAAACGACACCGTTGCCCGCGAGGCCTACAAGGTAAGGGTCCTGTGCAGTCGTCAACACCACCCCGGCGGGCGGTCCCTTCTCCATCGCGTGCGGTTTGAGCTGAAACGAATATGCATTTGTACGTATTTGACAGCGTTTGTCCATTCTTTCCCCCCCCCGCAGTGTGGACTTCTGGGTTGTAGGCAATTAAGCCCCTCTCAGAGTGGAAACCCGCTGAGATTAATGGCCATTTTGACACCGTACATTTAAAGCACTGCAATGCCACTTTAAACCTGGGAAGAGGAATTGATTGTGAAGCCACCTCTGTGAATTGCAGCTTTCTGAAGGGGAATGGGGGAGTCTCCTAGCAACCCTCAGCACCCTTAACAAACTACAGCTCCCATAATTCTTTGGGGGAATCCGTGGCAATTAAGCCCCACTCAATTAAGACCCATTGAAATTAATGGACTTAACATTCACACATTCACACCATGCATTTAAGAGTGCTTTGATATCACTTTAAACAGCCATTGCTCCCCCCTCATTGAATACTGGGAATGGTAGTTTGTTAAAGGGCGCTGAGGGTTATTAGGTGTCCCTTATTCCCCTCACAGAGCTATAGTTCCCAGAGTTCCCTGGGACTGATGGATAAACCGTGTTGGGAATTGTAGTCTTTTAATAGGCGGTGTGTGGAAAATTCTGACTTTTCTTGGTGTGTCCCTCTGTTCAATGTCAGGGTCCCATCTGTTGCTCCGCCTACTTTGCCTCTGGCCCCACCCACGATGGAATGTGGCCCTCGGGCCCTCTCTAACTGGCCCTTGGGCCTCTGTGTGGCATATGCCCCACTCCCCATGCCCAGGAAGGGAGACCTCTGGCTGAATATAGCCTTCAGTTACCCTGCCCACCACAGGCATGCGGCCCCTGGAAGGTCACTGATGAGGGGAAGCGGCCCTCGAGCTTGAAAAAAAGCCAAGCGACGGGCAGAAATTCAACCGGGGAAGCTTCTTCCTGGCAACGGCAGGTGACAGGGGAAGCTGGACTTCTGGAACTTCTCCCGGTCAGGAAGCTGTTAAAAGGCGCGGATGCTTTGCCAGGAAGCGGCCGCCGAGAGAGAAAGAGAGAAACATGGCCATTGTGCCAAGAACACCTGGCAGAGGAGGCCTTGCGGAGGTTGCTGTGCTTCTGTGGGGGGACTGCGAGTGCCTGGCGGGGATCCCAGCGCCTTGGGAGCATCGGAAACGGGCATGACAATGAGGCTTTGTGACGGGCTTGGAAGCTGCCCTGAGGCCGAGACGGGCTGAGGTTGGCAGCTGAGATGGCCATTGTCAAGACTTGCCGGGGTCTCAAGTTACTAGGCCTCAGTTCTGCGCTTGGGAATCACGACACCCTCTTCAGGCACAGAAGGGAGCTGCGGTTCAGGCAGTATCCTGCTTACAAGAGAAAATTAATCAATCAATCTTTATTACAGTCCAGAGACTCAACAAATTGTTACAAAGCAATGCACAATTCAGACAGCCTACCTCCAGGTTAAACAAGCATTTTGTTCAGACTTAAAGATAGGGATCGTTGGTTCTTGCAACCACCGATAAAAACTTCGCCACTGCTAATGTTCTAGTGTTTGACCGGTCTTCCAATAGGAACCTGACACAGTGAGCCTCTGATTTTCCCGGGAAAGGTACCAGCAAGGGTAATATCAGTTCAGCCCTGGCTTGCTCATGTTTCGCACAGTACAGCAAAATATGTTTTATGGACTCGATGTCTTGAGCGCACGAGCAAAGTCTGTCCTGGTAGGGAACTCTTCTCAACCTGCCAAAGAGAAAAGAGTTGCATGTATCTGCACCTCAGAATGAAGTTTTCGGGTTGGTCAAGCCTGGCTAGGAATCTTGCAAGCCAGGCTCTGGGCCTTACAGCCGGTCTTAGGCAGTGCTTGAAACCAGGCGTTTATTCCGAACAATGAGGACTAGAACCTTACTTAAATCAGGGGAACGACTATAGCTCCTGCTTTGTGTGTAGGAGGCCCCAAGTAGGTCTGGGAAAGGCTCCCTGTGAGCTGCTGCCAGTCAGTGTAGGTAACCCTGCGCTAGCTGGAGCAACGGTCAGTCTGCGTGAGGCAACTTCCTATGGGCCCGAAGGCGATGGATTGTATTCTCGGGCCTCGGCAAATTCTTTATTCTTCCTTCCTTCCTTCCTGCCACCCACCCACCCACCCATTTAACTCCTGGAGTACCGGGTTCGAATCCCACCCGGCGCCCCTGTCATGCCTTTTTGGACTGGTTTCCCTCCCCGCACAAGATCCCGTCCGTGGAGAGGGGCGCTGAGGGTGGTTTAGGGTGGAGGGGAAGGGCAATGACTTTGGCCAAACCTGGCCGGCTTTGCTTTTCTCCGGCGTGAGAGGAAGGAAGCAAGATAATTCCCCCGGAGTAGCGGGCAAGTTATAGGCTATTAATAGCCCAGGGAGCTGAGAGCCGGCCTGAATATCTATGGGGAGAGGGGCAGGATTCATTGCCTCTCGATGCCTGTTGGCTTAGATTGGTGGTTGGGAGACACACAACTTTGTTTTCAATCTGAGGGCCGCATTTATGTCTGGGGAACCTTCCGAGGGCCGCACGGCAGAGGTGGGCAAGGCTAGCGGGGAAAGTGAGCTGGGCAACAGGTGGAAATTTCACCTGTGGTTTGGTAGAGCTAATTTCTACATACTTGCGGACACCCCCCCCCCCGCCCTCTCACAAAGGCAGGATCTGAGTTCGAGGACACGGTCTCCCTCAGGAGTGGTGGACTCTCTTTCCTTGGAGGTTTCTAAGCAGAGGTTGGACGGCCACCTGTCATGGATGCTTTAGCTGAGATTCCTGCATTTCAGAGGGTTGGACTAGATGACTGTCAGGGTCCCTTCCAACTCTACGCACAGCTGAGAATGAGGGCTGTGGCCTGGGGAGAGCGTTTCAAGGGCCAAGTAGAGAGGCTTAGGGGGCCACTTTCAGCTGTTGGGTCCCAGGTTCTCCACCTCTGGCTTAAAAAAGGTAAAGGGACCCCTGACCATTAGGTCCAGTCGTGGCCGACTCTGGGGTTGCGGCGCTCATCTCGCTTTACTGGCTGAGGGAGCCGGCGTACAGCTTCCGGGTCATGTGGCCAGAATGACTAAGCCGCTTCTGGAGAACCAGAGCAGCGCACGGAAACGCCGTTTACCTTCCCGCCGAAGCGGTACCTATTTATCTACTTGCACTTTGATGTGCTTTTGAACTGCTAGGTTGGTAGGAGCAGGGACCGAGCAACGGGAGCTCACCCTGTCGCGGGGATTCGAACCACCGACCTTCTGATCGGCAAATCCTAGGCTCTGTGGTTTAACCCACAGCGCCACCCGCATCCCACCTCTGGCTTAGAAGGCTTTAATAACAGAGGGGTTTCACAAACTGTGAAAAAGATTTTATGAGCTGAATAATGGAGACACTGTATGTACTTCCCCTTGTTTATTTGTTTTGTAACACAAGAAAATCCTTAATACAAACTAGTTTTGTTTTTTTGAAGCCCACTGTTATATCCAGCGTTAAACCCATTTAAATTAACAGCCATGACTACCTTAGGCCCATGAAATTCAGGGGGTCTACTCTGAGTATAACTGAGTTTGACACAACCTTGGATGGTCACAGCTTTGCCACCCCTGGTTGGTTTCTTAAAACGAGGGGCTTAAGGTATGTTCATGAATGTCTCTCAATTGCTATAAAGCAAAATAGCTAAGTGGAAACTCCATAGACAGGAGCAGTGTACCTTCAAGGACCTGATTTTGGGGGGTGAATCACGGAGGGAGGGCTGTTCCCATCGCCCCCTGCTTCCGAACTTCCAAGAGGAGATTCCGGCTAAACATTAGGGAGAACTTTCTGAAGGCAAGAGCTGTTTGACGATGAACAGATGGCGGCGGACTCTCCTTCGTTGGAGGTTATTAAACAGAGGTTGGGTGGCCGACAGTCAGGGGGGTTCCTTAGCTGGGATTCCTGCACTGTGGAGGGGTTGGTCCCTACTGTTCCGTAATGATTCCAAGTGATTTTGAGCGCACGTCTCCCTCTCGCCCTCTGCTAGGCCGTCATGATCATCACGTACGCAGAGCCCACCAACCCGGAATACAGGCCGTTCCTGCAGGAGGTCAAGGAAGGGGCTCAAGCACAGTTCAATTTCACCATGGAAGACGGGCTGGTAAGGAAGCAGCGATGGTAGATTTGCCTTCCTGGTTCCCCACAGCAGTCAAAGAGGGTCTGGGGGAGGCCTATTGACTGGGAATGCCTGCCTTTTGTTGCTTTTGTCTCCTTTCCATAAGAAAGCATCATTGCCTTCACTGGAAATATTTAACAGCGTCACCTTAGGGCAACGCACAATCCACTATTTCTCAACGGCGCATGTTTTTGTTATTCATTTATTTAAATCAATGCGCTGCCTTTTCCTCCAAGGGGGTGGAAAGCAATCCCTTTGCGTTGTCAATGAAAACACACCCATCTGTTTGTGTATTCAGTTGGTTTAATAATGAAATACATTAAGACTACCAATTGTGTCATGTTATACACACATACACACATAATATAAATATATAGTGTAAATTAAATAGTATAGAATATATCGCAAACACTTTTAATTTACAATATGGAAATTTGAATCAGTGTGTGGCCTACTGTCAAAGGACTCTTGCTGCCCACTTGGTCTGAGAGGTTGGATTTATATTGTTGTTGTTGTTTAGTCATTTAGTCGTGTCCGACTTTTCGTGACCCCCTGGACCAGAGCACACCAGGCACTCCTGTCTTCCACTGCCTCCCGCAGTTTGGTCAAACTCATGCTGGTAGCTTTGAGAACACTGTCCAACCATCTCGTCCTCTGTCGTCCCCTTCTCCTTGTGCCCTCCATCTTTCCCAACGTCAGGGTCTTTTCTAGAGAGTCTTCTCTTCTCATGAGGTGGCCAAAGTATTGGAGCCTCAGCTTCAGGATCTGTCCTTCCAGTGAGCACTCAGGGCTGATTTCCTTCAGAATAGAGAGGTTTGATCTTCTTGCAGTCCATGGGACTCTCAAGAGTCTCCTCCAGCACCACAATTCAAAAGCATCAATTCTTTGGCGATCAGCCTTCCTTATGGTCCAGCTCTCACTTCCATACATCACTACTGGGAAAACCATAGCTTTAACTATACGGACCTTTGTTGGCAAGGTGATGTCTCTGCTTTTAAAGATGCTGTCTAGGTTGGTCATTGCTTTTCTCCCAAGAAGCAGGCGTCTTTTAATTTTGTGACTGCTGCCACCATCTGCAGTAATTGTGGAGCGCAAGAAAGTAAAATCTCTCACTGCCTCCATTTCTTCCCCTTCTAAGAGAGCTTCATGCCCAAGGTCACACCCAGCAAAATTCACGTAGCCAAGCGGGATTCGAACCCTGGCCGCTCCTGGGTTCTAGTACAGCACTCTAACCGCTACACTGCATTCCGTGTGAAAAAAGGACATTTCAGAGATTTCCGTACTAAGGTGATGGTCGCACCCATTGACCCACCTGCCCTGACCTCCCCCCCCACCCACTTCCACCTCTGGCCCATCCACGAAGGCATGCGGCCCCCAGAAAGTTGCCCCGGAGGGGATTTGGCCCTCGGGCTGGGATGAAACGGTGACTCTCAACTTCAGAGGGGAAGCAAAGTTGTAGGAAACAGGTTTGACCTCTGGGTAAACAAGCCAAGGAATGTGTCCGAGTTGAGCTGCATGGTTCTCCCCTCCCCATTTTATCCTCATAAAAACCCTGTGAGGTAGGCCAGGCCCCGTGAGCTACGCACCCTGCTCCCTCCCACGTCCTACTCCAGTGCTCTAACCAGTAGGCCAGGGGTCAGCAAGCTTTTTCAGCAGGGGGCCAGTCCACTGTCCCTCAGACTTTGTGGGAGGCCGGACTATATCTTTTTTTGGGGGAAATGAATGAATTCCTATGCCCCACAAATAACCCAGAGATGCATTTTAAATAAAAGCACACATTCTACTCATGTAAAAACACCAGGCAGGCCCCACAAATAACCCAGAGATGCATTTTAAACAAAAGGACACATTCTGCTCATGTGAAAACACCAGGCAGGCCCCACAAATAACCTAGAGATGCATTTTAAATTAAAGGACACATTCTACTCATGTAAAAACACATTGATTCCCAGAACGTCTGCGGGCTGGATTTAGAAGGCGATTGGGCCGGATCCTGCCCCCCGGGCCTTCGTTTGCCTACCCAGGCACTAGGCTGTTACTGGCTCTCCATTGTTATAAACGACGCCGGCACCCTGTTTATTATAAACCGAACTCCCCAAACATTTTGACCCAACTGCCGCAGTCGCACAGTGAGCGGCGGTACGTGCCCCATTGATTCTAACCTCGCCGATGAGTTGGCATTCTGAAGTTGGCGCTGTGGCCGGAAAGGACTCCCTCCTGGTCTGGTGGCACCCGTCCTGTTCCTCCCCCCTGGCTGAGTGGCGCAGAGGCAAATCTAACTGGCTTGGCCTTCTTGCTTTCCAGAAAAACTTCATCGCTGCTGCCTTTCACGACGGGGTGATGCTCTACGCTCAAGCAGCCAGTGAGATGCTGCAGCAGGAGGGATCCTTCTCCAACGCCACCTTGACCACCCGCCAGATGCAGAACCGGACTTTTTATGGTCAGTACCTCTCATCCCTCCCAGGTTTCGTGCTGTTGGGTTTTTTTGTTTTTGTTTTAAATGTTCCCCCCCTTCTTTTTCTCCTCCCAACAACCCTGTGAGGTAGGCTTGGCTGAGAGGAAGGGACTTGCCCCCAAGGTGAGTTCCGTGGCTGAGTGGGGATTCGAACCCTGGCCTCTCCCAGGTCCTGGTCTAAACTTGGGTCTCCAGCTGTTGTTGGACTACAGCTCCCATCATTCCTAGCTAGGAGGACAAGTGGATCAGGGAGGATGGGAATTGTAGTCCAAAAACAGCCAGAGACCCAAGTTTAGGAAACCTTACTCAAACTGTTATGCCACAAAAAGAATGGTTGCTGGTCAGGGACTGTAGTTCAGCGGTAGAACTCCCTTTTCACATGCAGAGGGGTCGTGGGTTCAATCCCCGCCATCTCCTGTTAAAGATTCAGGGTGGGTGAAAGAAAATCCATCTCAGTGCAGCACATAGCTGAGCTGTGGAACTCGCTGCCACAAGATGTGGTGAGGATGGCCACAAACCAGGATGGCTTTAAAAGAGGATTGGAGAAATCCATGGAGAAGATCCGTGGTCAGAGGCAGGGATGTTTCTGAGAGGCCTCTTGTGGTCCAATCCTGCTCAAGGGTTTCCTATAGGCATCGGGTGGGCTGCTGTGAGAACAGGATGGCCGGACTAGATGGGCCATTGCCCTGATCCAGCTGACTCTCCTTATGGTATTGTGTAGAGCCATTAATTTCAGTGGGTCTCCTCTGAGTAGAACATAGTCAAACACAACCTCATACATTTAAAGCACATTACTTCCTTTGGAAGAATCCTGGGAGCTGTAGTTTGTAGAGTGCTGGAAATTGTGGCTTTGCGAGAGGGGAACTACAGTTCCCAGCATTCTTTGTGGGAAGCTACATTCTTTGTGGGAAGCTACATAGAGATGGATTAGGGACGCGGGTGGCGCTGTGGGTTAAACCACAGAGCCTAGGACTTGCCAATCAGAAGGCTGGCGGTTCAATCCCTGCGACGGGGTGAGCTCCCGTTGCTCGGTCCCTGCTCCTGCCAACCTAGCAGTACGAAAGCACGTCAAAAGTGCAAGTAGATAAATAGGTACCGCTCCAGCAGGAAGGTAAACGGCGTTTCTGTGCACTGCTCTGGTTCGCCAGAAGCGGCTTAGTCTTGCTGGCCACATGACCTGGAAGCTGTATGCCGGCTCCCTCGGCCAATAAAGCGAGATGAGTGCGCAACCCCAGAGTCGGCCACGACTGAACCTAATGGTCAGGGGTCCCTTTACCTTTACTTTACATAGTTTATAAATGTATGGCATGGGTGCGACCACATTGCCTTCTATAGCCAGGAAGCCCCATCTGTCCAGTTGTGATGCTTTTCCTTTCGAAAGAAAGACCAAGTCAGAAGAAACGTGAAGGTTTTTGAACAGAGGTTGGATGTGTCAGGATGTGCTCAGAGTAGACCCATTGAGATTTGTGTGGCAGATATGTTCACCTCTTCTCAAGGACCAGTGTGGGATTGCTGTTTTTCCCCCTCTCCTTCCTTCTTTCGGCAGGGGTCACAGGGACCCTGAAGATCGACGAGAGCGGCGACCGGGAGATGGATTTTTCCCTCTGGGACATGAACCCGACGGAGGGGGAGTTTGAGGTTTGCTCCATTTGTTGTTTGACTGTCTGTTCTCCCCACAACATGTATTCAAAGGTAGACCCCCTCCCTGAACGTGGGGGCATCATGGGTAAGAGCCAGTGATGAGACCCCTCAGCCACGGAAATCCCCCGTCTCCTTTTCAGAGCCATTTAAACCAGTGATTGTCACCATGCCCTTGTGGCAGTGAGTTCCGCTGGTGGGGCATGCTGTGTGAAGAAGCTCTTCAAAGCTGTCAGACTTGAAGACCTTAACCCACGTCCATAGAGCAGGGGTCCTCCATCATGGGGAACGAATGTGGCCCTGCAGCCTCTTTATTTGGCCCCCAGGACTCTTCCCCAACCCCACTCTGGAGGCTGCGTCCCTTATCATTCCTGCTTTGTGCAGTCCCTCCTTGGGTACTTTTGCCTCTCTGGAATTTGTCCTTCAACTCTGACCAGGCCCTTTGCTTGCCTGGATAGAGGATGCAGAGGTGTGTTTGTGTGTTTGAGTTTGTTTTGAAGTTTATTTCTAAATTTCAAAAGTTTTCAAGACGATACATACTTCCAAATATACATCCATTTCACGTTTGAGTTCCCCTCAACCCCTCCATGGATTCCCCTGCAGTTTCTAAATTTGCTGCATATTATAAATATTCTATGCTTTATCTTTTCCACACTGTACCCCAACAAGTATTCAACTGCTGTTATTCATTCAAATCCTACTGAAATATACTCGGAGTCGAGAGTGGATTTCATGCTCTTTATTCCGCTCATAGTGGTGAGGAGGAATGGAAGTTCCCCCAGATTGTCTGCTTTATATACATTATTTACACAATGGGCCCCACGTGATTGGCTAGTTCCGGGATTCTCCTGTAGCCCAATCAGGTTGCGGATTCACTTCTACCTGGAGCTGGATTGGGTGGCTCCTGTGGACCAATCAGACTGCTGCATTCTGAATCCTATTGTTCTAGGACCAATCAGACTACTGCATTTTGGATCCTATTCAACTCAGTACATAACACCTACGTACGTTTTAACATGTTTACAATAATTCTTCAGATATTCAACAAAAGGTTTCCACTCCTCCTTGAAGTCTACCTCTTCATGATGTGTGTGTGTGTGCTTGTGTATTTGTGTGTGCTTGTGTGTTTGTGCATAGAAACCAGTCCACTGTCCAAAGCCAAAAGTTACATTTGTGGCTCTGCCCACTTTTACTCCTGGCTCCTCCCCCACCACTGCTGTGCGGCCCCCAACATGGTTCCCAGAAAAGAATGTGGCCCTCGGGCTCATCCTCACCAAGGAGGGGAAATGGTACCCTGCCTCCATCTCCTTCTCTTCTCCCTTCTCTCCACGCCCCCCCGACCCCTTTCTTCCCACAGATCGTCGCCACTTACAACGGAATCACCAAGAAGATCAAGATGGTTCCCGGAAAGGATATCCACTGGCCAGGGAACGGCATCCCAAAGGATGTGCCCTTCTGTGGTTTCGAGAACACCAACCCGGCCTGCCAAAAAGGTACTGGAGGGGATCCCAAGAAGGCCCCTTCTGTTGGCTGTGTGGGGTTACCTTGGGGGCTGATCCAGTTGGGCTTAACCCAGTGGTTCCCAATTAGCTAAGGACCCCCTGTTTTTCAGAAGCCAAGAATGTGGCCCTTGGAAGGCTGCTCAGAAGACGATATCTGGCCCTCAGGCTTTAGGAAAAGGCTCTCCTCCCTAGTTTTAAGGGGAAATGGCTGGCTAATGGTTGTCCTTCCCTCTCCCTTCATTTCCTTCTCTTGGCTACAGCCTCCTTCTCTCTGCTGGAGATCCTATCCCTCACGATGACCTTGGTCCTGTCCGTCATCATTGTCACAGCTTTCTTTGTGTACAGGTGAGTGGCTGGGCAGAGTTTGTGGACAGGTGCTGCCAAAAGTAAGAACGGCCCTGCTGGATTCGACCTGATTTCCTTCTGTTTGTTTGCTGGCCAGCTACCTGACACAGGTCCTGCTGGAAAGTAATGAGTTGTATTCGGGGGCTAATCCTACTCAGAGTAGACCCACTTAAATCAGTTAACGTGGCTAACTCAGCTCCGTTAATTGCAATGCGTGTAAGTAGAACTAAGATGGATGCCACCTGGTGCCTATTCCCCTTCTAACTTGTTTTGTCCTCTGTGTCTGACAACTCACAAACATAAAAAGTAAGGCGGTTCCTAAAAATGGAACACAATGCAGCTTACAAAAAAATGAACATGGAAAACAAGGATAAACCAACCTAATACAGTACATAGGAATTTGTGTGTGTGTGTATAAGATGCAAGGACGTGGGTGGCGCTGTGTGTTAAACCACAGAGCCTAGGACTTGCCTATCAGAAGGTCGGCGGTTCAAATCCCCGCGACGGGGTGAGCTCCCGTTGCTCGGTCCCTGCTCCTGCCAACCCAGCAGTTCAAAAGCACGTCAAAGTGCAAGTAGATAAATAGGTACCACTCTGGTGGGAAGGTAAACGGTGTTTCCATGTGCTGCTCTGGTTCTCCAGAAGTGGCTTAGTCTTGCTGGCCACATGACTCAGAAGCTGTACGCCAGCTCCCTTGGCCTATAGAGCAAGATGAACGCCGCAACCCCAGAATCGGCCACAACTGGACCTAATGGTCAGGGGTCCCTTTACCTTTTATAAGATGCAAGCCCACTGCACGGCAGAAAATTAAGATCTGGGTGAATATGAATTCCCCCCTGGCGCCTAAAACAGATAGTGATGGCACCAGGCGTGCTTCCCTGGGGAGAGCATTCCCTAAACAGGGAGCCACCACCAAGAAGGCCTGTTCTTTTAGAAGACACCTGAAGGCAGCCCTGTTTAGGGAAGCTTTGAATGTTTAATAGATTATTGGATTTTAATATTCTGTTGGAAGCTGCCCAGAGTGGCTGGGGAAACCCAGCCAGATGGGCGGGGTATAAATAATAAATTATTATTATTACTTGTGTCGCCACCATGGGAGAGGGCCCACGGAGCAAGACCTCAGATAAAGAACGCAGTTTTGCAAGGCGATACGTTTGCGATTGTGCATTTGTAGTGATAAGAGAGGAAGGAGGCAGCAGCTTGGGTGGGAAGCTTGCCAGGCCAGAAGTCCGTGAGCCCTGACCTCTGCCGCTGCCCTCGCCTCCTCTCCCAGGAAACTGAAGCTGGAGAAGGAACTGGCCTCTGAGCTGTGGCGGGTGCAATGGGAGGACGTCCAGTCCAGCAACTTGGAGAAGAACCTCCGCAGCATGGGGAGCAAACTCACTCTCTCCCTGGTGAGTTATCGAACCCTACTCATGCTTTACCGACTGAGCTATCCCCAGGTCCCATCCATCTTCCAGAAGCCCCTTCCTCTTGTTTCTAACCAATATTATTTACCATATTTTTCTGTGTATGAGACTAGGTTTTTTTAACCAGAAAATTAGGTTTAAAACGGGTAGTGCTGAGGGGGTGTTTTCTTAATTTGGAGTCCCCCAAAATAGGGGGCGTCTTATACATGGAAAAATACGGTATATGTCAAAGAGAAAAACAACTACCAGACTTTTAGAAGACATCTGAAGGCAGCCCTGTTTAGGGAAGCTTTTAATGTTTGACGCACTATTGTATTTTAATATTTTGTTGGAAGCCACCCAGAGTGGCTGGGGAAACCCAGCCAGATGGGCGGGGTATAAATAATAAATTATTATTATTATTATTATTATTATTATTATTATTATTATTATTATTCATTTCATTTATATCCCGCCTTTTCCTCCAAGGAGTTCACGGCAGCATTCATGGTTCTCTTTCCCATCTCACAACAACCCTTTGAGGCAGGTTAGGCTGAGAGGGAGGGGTCAGCCCAAGAGTTTCATGACTGAGTGGGGATGTGAACCCTGGTCTTTTCCCAGGTCTTCCTCCAGCTCTAACCACTGCACCATGCAGCCTCTGCGCTCTGCTTCAACCACTTTGGTGCCACTTTAAACAATCACGGTTTGCCCCAAAGGATTCTGGGAACTGTCATTTGTTAAAAGTCCCGAGAGTTATCAGGAGAACCTCCCTCCCCTAATTCCCCTTGCAGAGCCCTAACTCCCAAAGATCCCTGCAGAGACCGGCTGGTGGATAAACCACTCTGGGAATTCGGATCCTCACACCTGAAACGTGCAGATTTGTAGGTTTTAACTCTGTTCAGGCTGCGATTGTCCAGCAAATGAAGATCTGAGGTGTGGGTAGGGAGGTGTTTTGGTGTGTTTTTTTGCTCTGCCACCAGACATTCCCTCTCTGCTTTCCTTCCTCAGAGAGGCTCGAACTATGGCTCCCTTCTCACCACAGAGGGACAGTTCCAGGTGTATGCCAAGACAGCTTATTATAAGGTAAACCTTGGAAAGAAGAGTCTGTCCTTATTGGAAGACAGGACACACCGATGTTTATGGGTGGGGATGTTCATTGCAGGTCTCGTGGACCAGGTAAGGCCAACCCATAGCGCATGGGTAGGCAAACGAAGGCCCGGGGGCCGGATCCGGCCCAATCGCCTTCTAAATCCGGCCCACGGACGGTCCAGGATTCAGCATGTTTTTACATGAGTAGAATGTGTCCTTTTATTCAAAATGCATCTCTGGGTTATTTGTGGGGCATAGGAATTTGTTCATGTCCCCTCAAAAAAAATATAGTCCGGCCCCCCACAAAGTCTGAGATTCAGTGGACCAGCCCCCTGCTGAAAAAGTCTGCTGACCCCTGCCATAGCGCCTCTTGCTTCTCTCGTGGCGGATAAAGTCATCAATGGCCACTAGCCGCAATGTCTGTGGTCTGCCTTGGCGGCTGGAGGCAGCAGTGCTTCTGAATTCCAGTAGCTGAAACCCTGGGGCATCTGGTTGGCATCTGTGAGAAAAGGATACTGGACACTGATCTAGCAGCCAGGCTCTCCTGACATCTTTAAACGGCCTCGGTCCAGTATATCTGAAGGAGCGTCTCTACCCCATCGTTCTACCCGGACACTGAGGTCCAGCTCCGAGGGCCTTCTGGCGGTTCCCTCACTGCGAGAAGCCAAGTTACAGGGAACCAGGCAGAGGGCCTTCTCGGTAGTGGCACCTGCCCTGTGGAACACCCTCCCAGCAGATGTCAAAGAGAAGAATAACTATCAGACTTTTAGAAGACATCTGAAGGCAGCCCTGTTTAGGGAGGCTTTTAATGTTTGGTGTATTACGGTATTTTAATAATTTTTTGGAAGCCGCCCAGAGTGGCTGGGGAAGCCCAGCCAGATGGGCGGGGTATAAATAATAAATTATTATTATATTATTATTTAATGGAGCCTCCAGGTTCAGAGGCAGTCTATCTGGATCCTGGATCCCTAGGTTCTTTGGGGCATATGGCCACTGTGAGAACAGGATGCTAGACTATGGTGAGCCTCCACTAGCCTTCTGCAAAAGGCTTATCTTTCTTAGGTTAACCATTGAGCTTGCCCGGGTGGATGAGTCGATGGGTAGGTGGAAGGCTCCCTTGCAAAGCGGCTGAACTGACCTGTCTTCTTTCTCTGGCAACCTCAGCAGCATGATTTCATCTCCTCCTCCCTGATTTCTGCATCTCGTTTCAGGGGAACCTCGTGGCCGTGAAACATGTAAACAGGAAGCGGATCGATTTGACGCGGAAGGTGCTTTTCGAGCTGAAACATGTAAGCAACTGGCTGGAATGCCCTTTGAGAGTGTGGCAAAGACTCCGGAACGGCTGGTGGTGGAGGGCCTGGGTGGTGTCTGTCCTTCTGGGATTGGGAGGGGTTGCTGATGGAGCTGGAAGATTATTGCGATTATTTTGTGCATGCACCAATTCCTTTTCAGCTGAACAAGGTTCTCTAAGCAAACAGCCACACGGTGTGCACAATACTCTTTTACAGTGGTACCTTGGTTCTCAAACCTAATCCGTTCTGGGAGTCCGTTCCAAAACCAAAGCGTTCCAAAACCAAGGTGTGCTTTCCCATAGAAAGTAGTGCAAAATGGATTAATCCATTCCAGACTTTTAAAAACAACCCCTAAAACAGCAACGAGACCACTTATCCATAAAATGAAAGCAATAAACAATGTGCTGCAGTCACACAATCAATCAGTCAGTCAGTAGCCGAATTGGGTTCCACACAGTCACAAAAACAAAACAAAAAGAGCCACAAAAACAAAAACACAAAATAAATAGCAAAAACAGACAGATTTCAGCGTAACACTCAAAACGGAGCATGTTCGACTTCCGAAAAAAGTTCACACACTGGAACACTTCTGGGTTTGCAGTGTTTGGGTTCCAAGTTGTTTGAGTACCAAGGGTTTGAGAACCAAAGTACCACTGTATTAACATTTATCTAAATTGTGATAAGATCTTCTTTTTTTAATCCCTTATCTTCCAAAGCTATAAGGCCTGATCCAGCAGGCTCTCCTAATGTTCTTATGAAAACCATGATTTCCTCTTTGTGCCTTTATAAATACAGCAACCTGTAACTCTGGGCAGCGTGAGACTCCTCTTGTCCTCCAGACCAGCCCTCCAGAAAGTGCATTTCCTTCCATGCTCTGTGTGTGTGTGTGTGTGTGTGTGTGTGTGAAGGGGTGTATCGGAGAGACAGAAAAGGGGGTGGCAAGGAGACAAAGAGTGTTATGGTTTCTGACAAGCCCCTCCCACTTTGGGGCCCTGGCCCTGCCCACCACCAGGTTTGAGGTTCTTGTATTAATTTATAACGCCTGTTATAATGAATAATAATAACAGCCCCTAGTGTTGCATTGGGTCCGTATGTCTGGCTGTTAAACAGAAGGTTGGTGGTTCTAGCCCAATCAGGGACAGCTGTGAGCAGGATTTGTGCATTGCAGGGGGTTGGACTAGATGACCCTTATGGTCCCCCTCAACTCTACAGTTCTTTGATTCAAACTTGGGTCTTAAGGGCCAGTGGGGCTCAGGAGGGGGGGGGGGTCACTGGCAGTGTGAGCAGCTTGCCTGCCCCGGTCTCCCTCAACCCATGCTATGCCGCTGGTGGTCTCTTCCAGGTCTTAGTGTGAAGGGAAAAAATGCTTCTCCCCTGTTATTTGGAACTGCTCCCCTAAGGTTACCCTAAAACCCCTTGCATAATAGATGCTTATAACAGAAGTAATGAAAACTATGGATTGACCTTGTTCAGGACAAAGGACATTTGCTTTTGCAAACACAAGGGTGAGCAAAGAGTTGTTGATTTAATGCCGCGTCTGCTGCAGAAGCACCGCAAATGGTAGCAAAGGAGCTAATAGGATTAGGAATAAAAAGTCATTAGAGGTTGTTAATATTTCAGATAATTCAATGTATGAGCATATATCCTGTTGCTTGATACACAGTCATTCATATTTGCTAAGCATCGGTTAGCTTGAACCTGATTATTACAAGGAAGAGGTGTAGAGGCCCTCGCTAATGTGTGACTATGCCTATTGAAAAGAAAAGGGTGATAAAAGATTTGCATGTTTAAATTTAAAGATCAACCTTTGTGTAATCTGCTTTTGTTTGCTGTGACTGTCCTGATCTGAAGTTAGTTTATTGTACCAGCTGATGACCTGTAAGGGGGTTTGGCAGTGACGTATCGTGGGTTGCCGGCATCCGGTGTGGGCAAGCCACCACCGCCACTGAAACGCCCCTCCGCTGGAGCCAAGTGGGGCCGCCCTGCTCCACCTGCCTGTCCACGCACACCCACTCACTGTGGGCCTGAGCTGCTCTGCCCCCTTTGCCAGAGTGGGGTAGGGATCCCTGTGGAAGCCAGCGCCTGTGTGCGGGCATCTGGTTGTGCCCCTTCAGAATTTTGTGCCTGGGTCCGTGGCCCCCCACCCCATGCTACGCGACTGGGGTTTGGATTAGAACCTGTCGTGGCTGGCTGATGTGGAATGGCCAAGGTGGATCTAGTTATGCAATTAACTTGATGTAAGCTGTTTGTAAGGGATGCGGGTGGCGCTGTGGGTTAAACCACAGAGCCTAGGACTTGCCGATCAGAAGGTCGGCAGTTTGAATCCCTGCAACGGGGTGAGCTCCCATTGCTCGGTCCCTGCTCCTGCCAACCTAGCAGTTCGAAAGCACATCAAAGTGCAAGTAGATAAATAGGTACCGCTCCAGCGGGAAGGTAAACGCCGTTTCCGTGCGCCGCTCTGGTTCGCCAGAAGTGGCTTAGTCATGCTGGCCACATGACCCAGAAGCTGTACACCGGATCCTTCGGCCAATAAAGCGAGATGAGCGCTGCAACCCCAGAGTCGGTCACGACTGGACCTAATGGTCAGGGGTCCCTTTACCTTTACCTTTAAGCTGTTTGTGTATAAGTGTTAAACTTGTGCTCACTTTACTGCAGTCAAGTTAATATAAGGGTATGTTCTTGTAGGAATCTTGGTTTCTTATTGAGCTCCCTACCTGGGACCAATCTGAGGGGTGGTTCTAGCCACTCCCTTGCCCAGTCCGACACTCTAGCTCAGCCTTTCTCAACCTTGGGCCTCCCTATGTTGTTGGACAAATGCAGATGGGTCCTTTGTTGTTGTTTTTCTCCTTTCAAGGCAATTTATGTATATTCAGCCTGGAAGAGAGGAGACTGAGAGGAGATGTCCTAGCCATCCTCAAATACCTTAAGAACATGGGTAGGCAAACTAAGGCCCTGGGGCCGAATCCGGCCCAATCGCCTTCTAAATCCGGCCTATGGACGGTCTGAGAATCAGTGTGTTTTTACATGAGTAGAATGTGTCCTTTTATTTAAAATGAATTTCTAGGTGATATTGTAGGGCCTGCCTGGTGTTTTTACATGAGCAGAATGTGTCCTTTTATTTAAAATGCCTCTCTGGATTATTTGTGGGGCATAGGAATTCGTTCATTATTATTTTTTTCCAAAATATAGTCCAGTCCCCCACAAGGTCTGAGGGACAGTGGACCGGCCCCCTGCTGAAAAGGTTTGCTGACCCCTGCCTTAAGGGCAAACACCCTTAAGGGCTGTCACATGGAGGAGCTTGTTTTCTCCTGATCTGGAGGGTAGGACCCGAACCCATGGCTTCAAGTGACGAGAAAGGAGATTCTGACTAAACATCAGGAAGAACTTTCTGGCAGTAAGAGCTGTTCGACAGTGGAACGGTCTCCCTTGGGAGATGGTGGGCTCTCTCCTTCCTTGGAGGTTTTTAAGCAGAGGTTGGACGGCCATCTGTCATGGATACCTTAGTTGAGACCCCTGCATTGCAGCGAGTTGGTCTAGATGAAACCTGGGGTCCCTTCCAACTCTACCCTTCTATGATTTTATGAATTTAGTGGGGCACCAGCAAGGGGCATTGAGCTGCTGGGGTATTTGGGGGGGGGCGGGCGGCAGATTCATTAGCGGGGAGAGAAAGCGCATAGGGAGCAGGCAGAGAGCGGTGCAGAGTGGCACCCGGGTGCTGCTACAGCAGCGCAGAGGGCTAATGACTCATTAGCGAGGAAGCGGCAAAGAGCCTGCCATCTGCTCCTCCTTAATTAAGAGCCAGAGCAGCTTAAAGCAACAGGAATTTACGTGTGTGCGAAGGAGAAGATAAACAAGGGGTTTGGCTCGCAAAAGGGGCATCTGAGCAAGCAAAGATAATAGCTGGCGAGAGAGAGATATTTGCAACCTGCTTGCTTTTGACGTGTCTGTGTGTGTGTGTGTGTGTGTGTGTGTGTGTGTGTGTGTGTCTGAAAGCATGCTTTCCCTCTGGCAAGGCGTCCGCACATCAATCACATGCGCACACTCTGTCATGTGCTCAGCTCCCCACGGCGCAAATTCCTTCCGTCCCAAACTGATGCTTTCCCTGCTTCGTGGAATTGGGATGTTTCCCTCCCAAGTTCCCCCTCTTGGCGTTTATGCCCATGGGTGTCCACTGAGTGGGGGAATTCCTTTCCCTACCACCCCTATGATGACCCCAAAACCCCCAGATTCTCAGCTGCCTTAAATAAAAAAAGACTTAAGTAGCCCGATCTCCCCCTTCCAGTGTTTTATTCCACCTCCCCTGCTGAAAAATTCCTGTGGACTCCTGTTTATGGATTCCTCCAAAGTTTCTATTTTTAAAACCATGTTGCATGTGTGCCAGGAGAGGTTCCACATGCAGCAACCAATTATTTTATTTGTGGGGAACGGATGGACATCACACTCCCTTGCGAAGTCTCCCATTTGTTTGTTTGCTTATGATGCCTTCTGGAATCCTGCGCTGGGTTGCTAAACTTGTGGAATTAGTTTGTTTCTTCGTTTATTGCAATCGTATCCCACCTTTTCCTCCAAGGAGCCCCGGCTGGTGTACATGGTTCTCTCCCTCCTCACATCAACCTGGTGAGGTAGGCTAGACTGGGAGGCAGTGACTGGCCCAAGGCTGAACTTGGTAGCCAAGTGGAGAATTTGAACCCTGGTCTCCCAAGTCATAGTCCAGTACCAACCACACTGGCTCTCTGGTGGGTTTTTGTCTGGCGGGGAGAGCAGAATGTGCCTGCACCAGTTCTGGAAATCCTAGATGGAAAGGACCCCAGGGGCACAAAATCCTTCGCTTTGCCTCCCGTCCCTGAATAAATTACATTGTGCTTTATCATAGGTCTCACTGTCAGTAAATCTCCTGGATTTAATTTTTCCTCTGCTGCCTGCAGAGTTAAGTCGTGGGGAAAATAAGTCTTCGGTTGTTAATGCTGGACAGAGAGACGGTTCTGTAGGGATGCTGTCAAAATGCGCACTGCCACATCTGTGATTCTATTTGACATCTCATTGGATCTAGTTAAATGTTCAGGAGCTTCATCCGGAGGTTCTTGGCCTTCACCCAGCCAGAGGGGTATTAAAATTATGAAGGTGCTCCCATATGAGATTTTACAAAAACCTCTGCTTTCGGTCAAAATGTAGAAAAACCTCAATAATTTTGAATGAACGAGTCCCCAAAGCATGGGATATGCACCTCACATTGGGGCGTTTGCAATAGCAGCAGTCAATAGTGATTTCAGAAGAATGTGGTGCTTCTCCTTTTATTCATACAGGCAACTCCCCATTTATGTGGGGTTTACATTCCGAGACACCACACATTTAAGTGAAATTGCATATATTGGAAACACCATTGAAAAAGCCTGCACCCCATTCCACCCCTTTTGATGACATTTTTTTGTCATTTCCGGGTTCAGCGCGATGTACGCCTGCGCAGTCGCACACATATCAGACCTGCCTAAAACGGTCATTGCCTGTATCATTTTAACCCTCTGGCTAGGGTTAAGTAGCTTCTGCAGTGGCTCTCTGTGTGTGTTTATGTGTTGCTTGGGTCCCTGGCAAGATTTGGGCACTTTAACCACACCTCCATGTTCTTTCCAGATGCGGGATGTTCAGAACAAGCACCTGACGCGCTTTATCGGAGCCTGCATTGATCCCCCAAACATTTGCATCTTGACAGAGTATTGCACTCGTGGCAGTCTCCAGGTACGTGAGAGTTGTGGCGAAAAAGCATGCCTGGACGTTAACAACTCCTGCCCTGTTCAACTTCTCTCCTTATAGGTAGGTGAGGCCAGTGCCGGATTTGCGTAGAAGCTAAACAAGCTATAGCTTAGGGCCCCACTCTCTTGGGGGCCCCCAAAAAAATTTAAAGGGAAAAAAACCCTGGATATCCATTTCCAAAATATAAGATAAAAAACAAATAAAATAAAACCTACATACAGCAGCAGTGTTTTGTGTTGTGTAGGCTCCTGTGATGTAAGTCATGGGCCCCGCCTGCTAGCCTGCTCCCTAAAATATCACAGGTTTGTTCCTTTCTATATATAGGGTGCATGGACTGGTTGCATGGCAACATGCGCAAATGGCTTTAGATACCTATTAGGTCCATAAATTACCATGTAGCATATATTTAGCACAAAAAACAGGGACAATTTGTTGTTGACAAAGGACAGCTGGACATATAAAGGGCCCCATTACCTTCATTAGCCTAGGGCCTCATCACACCTAAATCCAGACCTGGGTCTTCTAAAAGTCTACCAGACTTATAGAAGACATCTGAAGGCAGCCCTGTTTAGGGAAGCTTTTAATGTTTAGCAGACCATTGTATTTTAATATTTTGTTGGAAGCCACCCAGAGTGGCTGGGGAAACCCAGCCAGATGGGCAGGGTATAAATTATTATTACTTCAGAGGTTTTCAACTTTTGGGGGTACACGGCTCCCTTGACCAACTATATTCTTTCGACAGCACCCCTATGGGGCTCAGGAGCCCAGTTATGTCACTTCGCACCTGCTGAGCTGGCAGCCTCTCACCCTTTTTTGAACACCTTCCCTTGGAGACTGTCCCCTCAACCTCCTCTCCTCTCCCCTCTCCTTGGGAATCATCTGGGCAGCTGAAGCTGCCGCCCCTGGTCTCTGAGCTGCCCCCCCTGCCCCAAAGAGAGGTGCCACTGCCCCACAGGGGTCTGGGAAGCACTCCCCAATCAGCCCCAGAGGCACCATTCGCCTGGGGAGCTTGTAGCCGGGGCTGCCGCAACAAACAGCTGCAGAAGCCTTTGGGACGCAGAGACTTTGGGACGCAGAGGAGGGAGGGAAGGAAAGAGGGACAGAGGCCAGTGTTGCCCACGGCACCCCTGACCATCATTCAAGGCACCCCTAGGTGCCACGGCACACTGGTTGAAAACCACTGGGTTGCTTAGTTGAACCCACACTCAAGGCACTCGCATTTCTTATTACTGCTGCCAATGAAGACCAGTCTGGCCATTCGCTTGGCAATCGGGCAGCCATCTTGCAGGCCTGAGGAGAACTTAGTGTCCCTCAGCCTTAATTACTAATGCTGCTGGCAGTGGAGGCTAATAATATGGCCAATCCCTCAGCAAAAGAGCGGCCATTTTGTAGGCCTGAGGGAAGCCTTGCACTTCCTATCCTTTATTATCGATGGTCCTGGCAATGGAAGATGATAGGCTGTTCCCTCAGCTATGGATAACCCATCATGTAGACTTGAGGAAAGCTTAGCCGTCATTAACTTTGGTGCTGGAAACGGAGGCTTTCCCTCTGCTTCAGGGCAGCCATCTTGTAGGCTTGGAGAGAGCCTAGGCTCTCATTATCGATGGTGCTGGTTGATTTGGTGGGCATACTCTTGAGTAGGTCTGGTGAAATTACTGGGCCTGAGTTATTTGTGTTTGTGGGTCTGCAATGGGTAAGACAAACACTACCCTTAGTCTTTCCCTTGACCACAGGGTGGCCATTTTGTAGGCCTGAGGAGAGTCTGGCGCTCGCTGGCCATTGTTGCTCACACTGCTGACATGAGGGCTGCCACCTAGAGCAGTAAAAGCAACCACGTTTTTAGCTTTGCAAGCCTCCTGTGCCAGCCAGCCTCAATCCTCGGGCATCGCTCTGGCTGTGTGTTGCCAAGCAGCAACCAAATGCTTCTCGCTGGCAGGGATGATGGAGGATTCTGTTGGCAAGAGAAGCGGGAATTGGCCCTGTTGGCGTTTTTGTCCCACAACAGGAATAAAAATCAAACCAGCAGATGTAATCAGTATCAATCCAGCGAATACAATCAGTTGTTGGGTGTTTTTTAAAGCCTCCAACCAATGCGTAATTAATGTGTTTTTAAAAAAATAATCAAAAAAACACAACATCATTATTTTAAGACTTCCTTTACATTGAAATTAGACCTCAGGCCTTACTACTTTGAGATCTTCATTTTTTTAAAAAAAAATTCTTTACAGTCGAGCGATATGTGTTTAGAATGTTGATGTGAGTTTTAATCTGTTTTTATTGCCGTTTTAACTTTTCAAATGCCCTAAATTATTGTTGTTGGTTTTTTCCTATTGATAATGTTATCGTTTTATCTTTTTCGTAAAGCCCCTTGAGGCTTTTATTCTTTCTTTCTTTCACAATCAAGCGGTGTACTGTATAAATTTTATAAAATAAATAAATAAATACAAGCTTTATGAACTGAAATAAATAAACGGATGGGCCACTCCTTCCGTTAAACTCACAGTTTATGTAAACAATCTACATAGATTGCATAAATAACCAAACAAACCACACTAAATGGCGGGCAGCGGGACGAACGGCGTAGCAGGAACCGAACCGCAGCGGAACGGAAAGAGCGTGGATTGCGAGGAGAACGGAAATCTTATTGTGTGTCTGCTTGTTGAGAACGTCGGCTGCGCACATGCGTGGCCTTGATGTGTGGCAGCCGACATGTGGCTATTCAATGCAGGAATTGTGCTGCAGAGAGCGAGGCTCAGGATCAGGCCTCTTTCATGTGTGTAGGGCCGGAAAGTCCTCTGGCGTGGCGGCGTTTCTTCCGCACCCGCCACCTCGACCGCAGCCCTGCCGAGGGCTGAGGCGGGGGCAGGCGAAGCCTTTAATTAAAAGGAGCGCCGAGGGGGCACTGCAGGCCTCTCGGCAGAGCCGATTCCAAGAGAGATGATTTATAGCGCGGTGGATGAGCGAGAAGAATTGGCGGCGTGCGGGGGGTGGGAGATAGGGAGATTTCGACAGTCCTAGATTCCTGGCTGCCTGCTGAAGATAAGCATTTCCTCTTATAAAAGAAACGGGGAGGCAGGAAAGAGGGGGAAGGAAAGAAAGAAAGAGCAGAAGGGGAGAAAATGGTCAGGCAGCTGGAACCAGGATGGGTTCCGCATGGGGAGAGGGGCTGGAAGGTGCAGGACAATGTTGTGTAGTGGTTAATAATAATAATAATAATAATAATTTATTATTTATACCCCGCCCATCTGGCTGAGTTTCCCCAGCCACTCTGGGTGGCTCCCAATCAAGTGTTAAAAACATTACAGCGTTAAATATTAAAAACTTCCCTGAACAGGGCTGCCTGTTCTGAATGTCTGGTAGTTGTTTATCTCTTTGACATCTGATGAGAGGGTGTTCCACAGGGCGGGCGCCACTACCGAGAAGGCCCTCTGTCTGGTTCCCTGTAGCCTCACTTCTCGCAATGAGGGAACCGCCAGAAGGCCCTCGGCGCTGGACTTCAGTGTCCGGGCTGAATGATGAGGGTGGAGACGCTCCTTCAGGTCTACTGGGCCGAGGCCGTTTAGGGCTTTAAAGGTCAACACCAACACTTTGAATTGTGCTCGGAAACGTACTGGGAACCAATGCAGATCTCTCAGAACCGGTGTTATGTGGTCCCGGCGGCCACTCCCAGTCACCAGTCTAGAGGTGGATTAGGACCAGGGAGACCTCAGGTTCAAATTCCACCCTAAACACTTACAGTTCCATAAAGCATTAACTGAACCACTTTGAGCTGGTTGTGCTCTATCCCCCGCTCCCTTGTTCTCTTTCTTTCTTTCTTTCTTTCTTTCTTTCTTTCTCTTTCTTTCTCTCCCTCTCTTTCTCTCGTTCTCAGCTGCAACCTCCCCTGCAAGGTTGTGAGGATAAATGGAAAGGTGGGAAAGAACCTTTAGAGTTGATGATGATGATGATGATGTTGACTCTCCCACCACCCTTAGGTCCCAGGGTGGGTTACAACATTCAAACACAACCTTTAAAAAAAAAACAGTTTAAAAGAACTTACAACCACAAAAATAAACTGGGTTGTCAAGATGCCCTCAGGGCATTTGTACTGAAAGGTGGGGTTATGGGAAAATAAAAGATATTCTCAAATTTAATAGAGGCGAATATTTCAATGTGTAGTCTCCTAGCATGTGTGTGCTGAGATTGTTTGAGAAACTGGATGTTGTTGAGACTTGGGTTTCCTGTTTTGTTTTCATAAAAGAAAAAGAAAATTCCCCAAACAAGCAGGATATGTAAAGTGCTGAGTTTGGAAAAATTCACACCGAACGTTTAAAAAATAAATAGACAAACCTAAAATTTCTAAGTGTGCTGTGAAATCAAGAGTTGGACTGTGCACTTTCAGGTTTAGTTATTTGCAAACGGCGCTAGGTTTTGAATTTGCGGGACAAATGAAGGCCTTAAGCGTATAAAAGCCATGGATTGGGCTGTGTATACAAAAAGAGATTTGTGCCCTCAGCAGCATATCTTCGAGACAGTCCTCCTGAACTTGTGTCAACGCCTCCATCTTTCTAGGGCTTCATTCACACATCACTTCATTCCATTTCTCTGTTTCCCTGTTAATTTCCACATTACATTTGAGCTTCCTCCATGCGAGAAATGTGAGCTGAAAAACCAATGGAATATGGCACACATGTTTAGCGCTCATTTCCATCTTATTTGATTCCCAGGGGGCAGGGATAACGTTTCCAGCCCTCTTAACCTTGGAAAATATGTCAGACTCAAGTGACAAAATTTGGGGTGGTTCCAGCATGCAGTTCTTTTTTGCCATCATCATGGGGGAATTGTGTGGGGAATGGACGCATGCATTTGCGGAAAGGGCGAAGGAAAGGGGACGTTGTCCTGTGACGTTCATCGCTGTAGCACCACGTCCTCTGGCCTGAATAACATTTAGCACGGCAGGCCAATATTTAGGTCAAAAAACCACCATTCCATTCCATAACATAACAGGTACTGCCCATGGTTGGAAAAGGGAAACAGAAGCGCTGGAATTATAATCAGGAAAAATCTAACCCAATATTCCCCACCTCTGGCTGCACCCTAGGACATCCTGGAGAACGAGAGCATCACCTTGGACTGGATGTTCCGCTATTCGCTCACCAGTGACATCGTCAAGGTAATTTTAAGAATGCCTCCATCTGCCTCTGGGAAGCCCACAAGCAGGGCATGAGCATGGCCATCTCTCCTTCTCCCAGCAACTGGTGCCCAGCGCTTGTCAGGTCTCGGCGTAGCTTCAAGAAGGGCTGCCGCTGGGGTCCAGTTGAGGGGCAGGCAGGCGAAATTCAGGAGGGCGGTGGATGCTAGCCACTCACACCTTAAAACCGCGACCAGACTATTTTGAACGGTCATGGCTCCCCCGCAAGGAATTATGGGAACCGCCCTACACAAAGGATGCTGAGAGCTGTCAGGAGACTCCCATTCCCCTTGCAGAGCTACAATTCCCAGTGTTTCCAGTGAAGGGTTGATGGTTAAGCCACTCTGGGAATTGTAGCTCTGCGAGGGGAATGGGAAGCTGGCGTGCGAAGCCTTCCGTTGTCCTTTCCCCTCAACATCTGGTACTCATCCTGCCTCTGAACGTGAGGGAGGTTACTAGCGGCTATCTCTGCACCAGACCAAAGGGCCAAAATGTCACGAAATGAAGGAAATCCGTGATTTCCCAAGCTTTCTATTTTTAAGTTGAACGCAAACCCTCCTGCTGTGGGGCAAGGGAGGGAGCAGGGGTTGAACCCGTTCTCCCCATTCCATTTCCCTGATCTAAATTTCACACACACACTCATCCTGCAAACATACAGACTCTCCAAATCTCATTTTCTGTACTGGGGGAAACCTACAGATCACCATGCCTTTTTCTCAGGGAGGGCCGCAGCATCTGTGGGGAGCTGTTTTTCAGTAGGAAAATAGCGAAAGAATACCTGTTGGGACTGGTAGGGCAGAAGGCAGGGAGGCCAACAGTAGGTGGCGCCAGAGCAATGAATGAAAGACAGAGCCAACGAATTCTAGTATTGTCCCCATCCTCTTCCTCCCTGCTGAGTTCTGCAAGGGGCAAGATTGAGAATAAGGAGGAAGCTGAGAGGCAGGGCCACCCCCATAGACGGTAGCAAGTAAGGAGGGGGCCAGGGGGCAGGGCTGGCTGAAGGCAGAGGTCAGTGGGGCAGTTGACCCTAATGGACCAGCCGCCACTGAGCTAAGCCAGCTGGGGATGATGGTAATTGTAAACCAACAACATCTGGGGAATAGAGATGGAGAATGTTTCAGTTTAGGTTCAAAGGAGAACCTACTTAATTCACACTTTTTGGAACAGCACCTGAACTTTCCTACAAAATATTGCAGTCCAGTTCTCCAAGCAAACTGTAGGAAAATGCATATGTGGGAAGCAGCCGTTTCTGTGTGGCTGTTCCCATATTGTGGAATTGCCTCCCAAGACAGGTCAGGCAGGCTCTCTCTCTCTGTGTTAGCCTTCCACCGGCAGGCTAAGACCTTAATGTCCAGACAGGCCTTTGGAAACTCAGGGAGCAGATGATGCTGATCACTGGGCTGCTGTCAGGGCAAACTGCATTTTAATTGCTGGGTCTAAATGTCTTCTGATGTATTGCAATTATTCTCTTAGCTAGTTCGTTTTTATTACCTTGCATTTTATAATGTTGTTTTTAAATGTAAGCCACCCAGCTTGAGAGAAAGGCAGATTATAAATACTATGCACATATTAGAGAGAATAAAATACAGAAGTGCATCATATCGAGGGAAGTTGTTTTGCAAGAAAAGTGTGTAAAACAGGGGAAACTGCTTACAAATCTGTGTACGTTAGGATGCATTTGCATTGAAAGGCTGAGGAATTTCCATTAAGAGACACTTTGCAAACTGATGCAGAAATGTGGAGAATTTAAGACTGGAAAAGATGAAGAAAAGAGAGAAAGGGAAAGTGATGGATTTGCCCGTCCCTAGATTTCGGACTGAAGGTAGAAGACCTAGCTCAGTCGCAAAATAGATCAGTCTGTAGAGCCTGAGATTCTTAATCTCAGGGTTGTGGGTTTGAGCTCCATGTTGAGTGAAAGATTCTTTCATTGCAAGGGGTTGAACTAGATGACCCCGTGGACCCTTCCATCTCTACTATTCTATGATTTTAAATAAGTGTAACACAAAATGCCCATGCAAGATCTGCACTCCTCATACAGTGGTACCTCGGGTTACATACGCTTCAGGTTACATACGCTTCAGGTTACAGACTCCGCTAACCCAGAAATAGTACATTGGGTTAAGAACTTTGCTTCAGGATGAGAACAGAAATCGTGCTCCGGCAGTGCGGCGGCAGCGCAAGGCCCCGTTAGCTAAAGTGGTGCTTCAGGTTAAGAACAGTTTCAGGTTAAGAACGGACCTCCGTAACGAATTAAGTACTTAACACGAGGTACCACTGTACTTAGCAGAGTGGGCCTGCTGCCCCACGCAAGCCTCAGGGCTCTTAGACCTCTCTCTCTCCCTCCACTCCAATGTTTCCCCCCCTATTCCTCCAACCAGGGGATGCTTTTCCTCCACAACAGCGTGATAAGCTACCATGGCAACCTGAAGTCCTCCAACTGCGTGGTGGACAGTCGCTTCGTGTTGAAGATCACGGACTACGGGCTGGAGAGCTTCCGTCAGGCGCCCGAGACGGATGATTCCCACGCGCTGTTTGCCAGTGAGGGATACGGCTGGGAGGGGAGGGGTCAGGTGTGGGGGGTTAGGGTTTCTGAAATTCTTATTTTTATTAACAAAATGTAGATATCACTTGATTGTAAGTGTGGGGGGTGGGGCTGGGAGGGGAGATCAAAGCGGTTTTTAAGAAGGAAACATAAAAACAGGTATTTTAAAAGCATCTGGGAAAATTATCAAGTAATAAACAATTAACTTTTAAAATCATCAGTAAGCTAAGAAGAGATTAAAAATGCACATTGGCATTCTGTAAGCCTGGATAGGCCAACCCTAACATCAAAATGATTTCAGACCCTCCCAGTCTCCCTATTTTCCAGGGACAGTCTCAGATTTACAGAAGCTGTCCTGGTTTCTGATTTGATCCTGGAATGTCCCACTTTTCCTTAAGATGTTCCTATTTACATCAGTGAAATGTTGGCGGGTATGGAGTTATGTGACCTATGAGCCAAGGAGACAAGTAACTGTACAACCTTTAGAAGACGTTTGAGGCACCCCTGTATAGAGAAGTTTTTAAATGTTTTATCATGTTTTTATATACTGTATGTTGGAAGCTGCCCAGAGTGGCTGGGGCAACCCAGTCAGATGGATGGGATATTAATAATAAAATTGTTTTGCTGTTGTTGTTGAATAGGAAGTCTCTATTTTCATCAGAGAAATGTTGGAGGGTGTGAGCTTTTAAGTAGGTACCAAAGTCAGTAAGGCAAAGAAGGTCCCTGCATGATGTCAATAGGCAGGGAGTTCCAAAGTGCAGGTGGCGCCGCAGTGAAAAATTGATTTCTTACAAGTGTGTTGCCTGTAGCAGATCCACGTGGTCAAGTGGACACATATGGTGTAAGGTGATCCTGCAATTTGTATGCAGTGTTACTAGGCCCATGGAAACTGGTCCATTATCTTCATCAGGTCTGTGCTGAGAAGGATTTAGCCCATACCTTTTGATGCTTGAAAAGCAATGTGACCCTTTGTAACTGTCCTGGCTCAAAGGCCTGTGGCCTTTGGCCTCCCCAGGCTTACCATGGGTCCCCTTCCAGGCAAAGATGATAGCGACTGACTCCCGCTCCCTTGCCCTGCTTGACTCTGCTTCTCCCCACCCCTTTTCCCCTTAGAGAAACTCTGGACAGCCCCCGAGCTCCTGCGCATGGAGTCAAACCCATTTCTGGGCACCCAGAAAGGCGACGTCTACAGCTTCGGGATCATCCTGCAGGAGATTGCCCTGCGGAACAGCGTCTTCTACGTGGAAGGCATAGATCTGAGCCCCAAAGGTAAGAAATTGGGTGAACGGAAAATGCCAATTTCTCCTCCAGGTCACTGCCAAGGTGCAGGAAGCTCCAGATGTCATTGGACTCCAATTCCCATCAGCCCTTGCAAGCATGGCCAATGTGTTGATGGGAGCTGTTGTTCAGCAACCTCTGGAGGGCTGCAGGTTCCCCATACCTCTGACTTTTGGGATCCAGCCACATTCCTCCACAGCTTCCCCTGCGCAACTGGTAAAGAAGTTGTTTTACACACTTTTCCAGTGTACTGTATTTGCTTCATAAAATGTTGAGGGTTGTTTCTTTCAATCAAGCGATATATACATTATAAAGAAAGATGAAACAACAAAATCACCAGTAAGAAAAATTAGCCATAATTTGAGACTTTCAAGGGACGCGGGTGGCGCTGTGGGTTAAACCACAGAGCCTAGGACTTGCCAATCAGAAGGTCGGTGGTTCGAATCCCCGCGACGGGGTGAGCTCCCGTTGCTCGGTCCAAGCTCCTGCCAACCTAGCAGTTCGAAAGCATGTAGTACAAGTAGATAAATAGGTACCACTCTGGCGGGAAGGTAAACATTGTTTCCGTGCGCTGCTCTGGTTTACCAGAAGCGGCTTAGTCATGCTGGCCACATGACTCGGAAGCTGTACGCCGGCTCCCTCGGCCAGTAAAGTGAGATGAGCACCACAACCCCAGAGTCAGCCACGACTGGACCTAATGGTCAGGGGTCCCTTTACCTAAGACTTTCAAAAGTAATAGTAGTAGTAATCAGTGCTTTTTTTCTTTAAAATGTTTAGGAGTACTCTCATTTTGACTCAAGAAAATCACCATTTTATAGCTTAAATCAGGAAAAATAAATACAGTAAATGGGCAAAAGTACAAAGATCCACAGTATGTTTAGGAGTATGCATACCCCTGCATCCCCCCCAGAAAAAAAGCACTGATAATAATGATGATGATGATGATGATGATGATGATGATGATTTGTACACTGCCCATCCGACTTGGTTGCCCCAGCCGCCGGGGGCGTCTTCCAGCATGTATAAAAACACAGTAAAACATTAAATCTTAAAAAAACAATATGTGAAAGCTTGCATCAATTTTCTGAACATCTGGGTAGGCTTGTCTAAACAAAAACGTTTTCAGCAGGCAGTGAAGAGTGCAGTGAAGGGAGCCTGTCCGGTAACAATAGGCAGGGAATTCCAAAGTGCAGGTGCTGCCACATTAAAATGTCTCTTTCTTACCCATGCACATGTCCCCTGACTATAATTTCTTTTCGGTCCCCCTCTCCCCTGCCCGTGTGCCGTTTTCAGAAATTATCGAGCGAGTAAAGAGCAGCGAGCGCCCCCCCTTCCGCCCCTCGGTGAACTTGCCGTCCAACCTCGAGGAGGTGGTCTTACTGATGCAGCGGTGCTGGGCCGAAGACCCCCAGGAACGCCCCGACTTCCACCACATCAAAGGCATGCTGCGGAAATTTGACAGGTACGCGCCCTCACTGCATCCCTCCCCACAAGCACCACCTGAGAGGCGGCCGTCGTTACCTGTTTTCACCCCAGTGTGCACAGGCGCCTTTTCAGAAAGGAGCTGTGTGATTAAATTCATCATTCCACCCTGATGAAAAGCGGGAAGGCGCAGCCCGAACACCAGGGCATTTACCTGGAAATGTGAAGGAGGGGCTTATGGCGGGAGTATGCAGCATGCGGCCCTTGACCTGATTTCCTGCGGCCCTCAGCAATCTCTGAGAACAGTGTTGTAAACTGTTACGGCTAAAATCTGAGTGCGGGGCTACTCTGCCACCCAGCTCATCGGACTAAGTCCGTGGGTCCCTGCGGAAGAAAATGAGCTCAGCCGGAGACAGGAGCAAGATGCGGAGATCCAAGGTTTATTGCGCAACAGGTTCAAGGCGAGATTGAACAGCGAGAAAGGGGTGACATGAACTTTTGAAACTCCCTCCATGTCCCAGAATACAGTGCAAAATACATCCCAGTTACATCATGAATACATTAAGGAGAGGTTGGGTTACACCAGATTAACATATGGAGGAGGGAGGGGGGAATATGCAGAGCTGGAGATATGCGAAGATAAGAGCTTCCTGAGTGCCGGTGATGGGAAGACAATGGTCCATGTATGCATAGTCTGCCACCTGGCATTGCCCGGAGGAAAGGCTTGGCAGAGCACCTTACTTGAGGGATTCTGGAGGACAGGGGAGGTGTCATAAAGTCCTAGAGAAATTGAGCAAATTGGCACGTTGATTTTCTATGGATTTTATAGATTTTAGTCCCTTTTGACATTGACAATTGGGAATAAATGGATATATTGTAGCGAAGAAGAAGGTGAAGAAGACATGCCCCCCCCTTCCGTAACAAAACAAAAATTGCCCTTTTCCCTTATGGGGTATCCAAGAGCCCATTACGTAGGACATGTAAGAGTCCTTACATAGGTTCCCTATTGGTAGGAGAGACTAACAGAGGCCAACCAGAGAATATTGAGAAGCAAAGCAGCTAGTAAGCTTGATCTTTATTGATCTGTTGCAACAGGGTGCTCCCCTCACCCACAGGAGAGGAGGAGGAACCCCGAAAAATGGTGTGCAAGGCCTTATAAAGACTTTTGAAATTGCCACCCGGTAGATCAAGACCACCCCCAGAAACATCATACATACATCACAGAAGGGGTGTAACCTAAGACCACCCCTCAGATACATCATACCTACATCACAGAAAAGGTGGTCTTAAAACAGAAATTTGAATGTTGTTTTTCTCCTGTCATTGTTTATCTCCTGTCTGGCAGGTTACTTGATTGGATTGCCCAGGGAGCCTGGGCAGTCTTTTGTAATGATAAATATTTAGTTCCTGGGCCAGGTCGCAGGCTCACACCCTATTCATATCTTAAATGTGCCCTTAAGACAGGATTTGTGAGGAAAGAGACAATGGGGAGGTTTCCCACTTTGATCTTGTAGAGAAAACATTTACTCAGTTTAGGAATCAAAATGGTTCCAGGTTGGTCTTCCTGTGCTGATCTATGTACGTGCTTGGTTGGTACACTTATGAACATTACCATATATCTAAGACCATAAAATTCCTATCACAACAGTGAAGGGTTGTAGCTGATGCTAGTACTACTCAGAGTGGACCCATTGAAATGAAGGCCCTTTAACTTCTGTGGGCTTACTCTGAATGGAATTAGCATTGGATGCTACCCAAAATGTCCCCCTCCTCCTTCCAGCAAGGGCCCGGGACCTCTGGGGCCAAATGTGTCCTTCCAATCCTCTATAGCCCTCAGAACTGTCTGTAGGCCACCCCCCCTCTCCCCAGACCACGCCTCCCGGCACCCCTGCTTTGCACCCTCCTTGAGTGCTTCTGCTTAGCTGAAGGATGGAGAGAGGTTTGGGGATGTATGTGTGGAAACCTCAGTTTTCCCCACTGACTGACCCATTGGTCAGAAAACTGGGAGGCAGGAGTTGGTTTGCTTCTTAGGGTGTAGGATCCTGCCTCCGCAAAACAGAGGGACTAGAAACTTTGGTTTGTGTTTTCTTCTAAATGAAAGCTGGAAATGCAGAGAAGCGCCCCCCGGAATATCCTTGGCAGAGGTGTCGGCGGCCTAGAATCTTGGTTGCTTTAATCTTTGACTGTCTGTGTGGCAGGGGCAACAGCTGCAACCTCTTGGATACGTTATTGTCACGCATGGAGCAGTACGCCAACAACCTGGAGGAGCTGGTGGAGGAGCGCACACAGGCATACCTGGAGGAGAAGCGCAAGGCAGAGGCCCTGCTCTACCAGATTCTGCCCCAGTAAGTCTGCCCCACACCAGTCCTCTACCAGTATCTGTTAGCCATGCTCCTTCTGTGGAGCATCCATGTTCAGAAGTGGTATACCCAAGGGCCCAGCCAATCAGCGCTCTGCACAGCCGAGCTGTTTCCTGCCTTCCCCAAGGGCCCAGCCAATCAGCACACTGTGCAGCCTGGCTCCGTTCTTTGCCTACCACAAAGGCCCAGCCAATCAGCGCTCTGCGTGGCCCATCCAATCAGCACTCCACACAGCCCAGCAATTTAAAAAATGTTGTGGGAGCAGGTTTCCTTCGTGACTGATAACAAAGGGCAGCAAAACAGTCTGGTCTGTGCCCTAAACAAAAATAACTCGTGTTCTGCACAGGTCCCTGCTCTGAGCCCAATCTGCAAAAGAAGGCCTGTATATGCGATAGCTATACAGTGAGCCCCACTTCTCCAGTGGACACAAAATGAATCAGGTCTGCCTTCACTCCTAATTGTGGTTAATCAATCGGTATGTGGAAATGCAGTGATGTGCGTTACTTTCCCTCTGGTGCAGCTCAGTGGCGGAGCAGCTGAAACGCGGGGAGACGGTGCAAGCAGAGGCATTTGACAGCGTCACCATCTATTTCAGCGACATCGTGGGCTTCACTGCCCTGTCGGCAGAGAGCACCCCCATGCAGGTAAATGGGTTGGACCGAGGCAGTGGTTGCAGTTGCGGCGCCGAGAACAGGAGAAGGTGTTTCTAATAGGGACAACAGTTCTTTTCCAATCCTCATTTTTCCAGTCTTCAATTTTATTCTCCCCATTTCCACATCAATCTGCATTTTTTTAAACATATAGAGAAAGAGAGTGAGAGAGGACTTTGCATTTTCTTTTTCGTTTTGTTTTTCATTTAGAATAGTTTTTTTATTGTATTGTATTATGAAAAAGCTTCAATAAAATCTTATAATGACAGAATAAAAAATAAAAAGGGGCCTGCTACTACTTGCCAAGAGTATGCCCCTTTAAGAAGTGTTGCCACCCAATTCCATCCCTCTCAATCAAATGTTTTTTCTTTTCTTTTCTTTTCTTTTCTTTTCTTTTCTGTCACACTAAGTTACTCAACACTCTGGCCATAAGAGAGTGTATGCCTTTTCATACACAGTGCTTGCAAAATTCAGAAGTGTGAGAGTGACTCAAAGGATGGCTTTGTTTCGGTTTGTGTACTGTTTCAGAAAGTGGGAGTTAGGTAGGTTCACCTTGAAGTATGAACTGAATTAAACTACCCACCCACCCCATCCCCGCAATACCTAGTTACTGGTATCGTGTCAGGGACCCTGGGTTTCAAACTCTGAAACTGTTAGGCTGAGCTGATGGCCTGCTCTTGGGCGCCTGTGCACAGAAGGGGATGCAACATCAGCACCTGGGGTTCCCCAGAAGTGTGGAGTGTCCGGACTGGATAGGCAACCTGAGGTCTGAAGGTGGCATTTGCCCTTGACCTAATTTCATGTGGGTGGGGGCAGCATGCAGGGTGGGGGCAGTGGGAAGGGGGTGGGGTAGGGTGAGAAACAGATGCATCAATCCACTGGGTGAGGAGGGGAGAGGGGTAGCAGAAAACAGGGAATGAGACAGGGAGAGAGAAGAGCATGGCAGTTTGCAGGGTGGGGGGTTACCTTCTGCTGGATGCAGCACTGAATTTTTTTTTTGGGGGGGAGTTCCCCATCCCTCAGCTAGGCCTTGTAGAAGTACTAGGAGCCTGGTCTCCTGCCCTCGCTTGATCAACACAACAGGACCTCCTGCCTTTCTGCACTTTTGGCCCCAGCCTCATCCCTCGGTAGGCAGACAGGGAATCAATTAGGTAATCAACGGCTACCGAGCCTTGCCCTCACAGGTGCTGCGGCAACTCAGGTAACCAGGACAACGGCGGTTAGCTCACAGAGGTAACAAGGGAAAGGACGGTGGGTGACCAAAACAGCGAAGAACTGGGAGGCACCAATCACCGGGGAGACGAGCGTGTCATGGAGGTGACTGGGTTGAGCAGGAGGGGAACAAATGTTCAGGTAATCTGGGGTGACTGAAATTTTCAGAAACAGAGAGGAACTGAAATGGACAGTTGCCCATCCCTACTGAAAACAGATTCAATCACCAGCATCCCTCAAAAAGAATCCTGGGAACTGTTTGTTTAGAGGGCTTGGAATTATAGCTCTTTGAGGAGTAAACTACAGTTCCCAGAATTCTTAGGGGGATATGGTGTGTCCATAGCCACAGTGGCCAACCAGGCTCCTGTGGGAAGGCCCCAAGCAGGGCATGTAAAATCATACTTCATTTGAAGCTGCATAATCGAGAATCTTTTATCCCACCACCCTCCAACCTTAGCACAATGTAGACCCAGTCCTGTCATTAAGATCAATCCCCTATTATTTCCCATTCACAGGTTGTCGCTTTGCTCAACGACTTGTACACCTGCTTTGATGCCATCATTGATAACTTTGATGTCTACAAGGTGAGAGGTTCTTGGCCTGGCCAGCTTGAGGTTGCAGGGCAGCAGTGATGTGCAATGAAATTTTTTGTAGGGGAATGGTTAGGGCTAGAGGCATCAGCTTGTGAGGGAGACTGTGGAGTGGGGACGGACATCATGATGTCATTCATGTGAGCATCATGCCTCTCTAAACCAGGCAGAAGCTTCCTGGGCCTTGGTAAGGAGGTGTTAGGCTTTTATACTGTAATACTCTAATTTGCTGGGAACATCTAGGGGACTAGCCCACATGCCACTGCGGGGCAGGGAGAGTGATTGGGCAGGGAGGGGATAAGCAAATGGGTTTGGCCATGAAGTCAGCGGATCAGGTGACTGACCTGCAAGAGGGGGCATTTGATCTGTGTTGAGTGCACAGAAATGCTTCTCCCTTCCATGAATCTCTCTCCCTGCCACATCTGCCCAGGTGGAGACCATCGGCGATGCGTACATGGTTGTTTCGGGCCTACCGGTGCGCAACGGACGGCTGCATGCCCGTGAGATTTCCCGCATGTCGCTGGCGCTTCTTGAGACCGTCCGCAACTTCAAGATTCGCCATCGGCCGGACCAGCAGCTCAAACTGCGAATCGGGATCCACAGCGGTGAGAAATGAGTGGGAGCGTGAAAAGAGGGACCGCTTTAAGACACCTTGGTCACGGGCAGGACAGCCATGCTTGCTTCAACGCTGAGATGGCTTAGGCAAAAACAAACAAACCATGGTTTGTTGTGACATCTGATGTAGTGCTATGATTTGATAAACCATGGTTTTGAGAGCAGGTGGCAAAAAAACAACAATGGGGTATGAAGCTGGTTTGCAAACCACGGTTTAGGCAGTGTTTGGCTTTACATTCACACTTGGAGGTGTTGCTTCACCCTGGGAGGCTGATCTTGGGAATGAGTTCCTGGGATTCTTTGGGGAAGAGAGAAACAGGAATTGCAATGGAATACTTCCTTTTGCGTTTGTAACAAAAATGATATACAGTCGTACCTTGGTTGTCGAACGCCTTGGTACTCGTACATTTCGGCTCCCGAACGCCGCAAACCCGAAAGTGAGTGTTCTGGTTTGCAAATGTTTTTTGGAACCCAAACGTCTGACGTTGCTTCTGCAGCTCCCGATTGAGTGCAGCAGGAAGCTCCTGCAGCCAATTGGAAGCCGCGCCTTAGTTTTTGAACGTTTTCGGAAGTCAAATGGACTTCCAGAACGGATTCCGTTTGAAAACCAAGGTACGACTGTATGAGCGAATCAAAGGCTGGCTCGGTTGTCAGTGGGCTGGATAGGATGTAGCACGGTTTGATGAACCATGTTGGTTTGCACAATCTACAGTTCAGATTTGACCTTCCACGTATACAGTCAGAAGCATGGTTCACATGGTTTTGTCGTTAGGTCTGCACAAACTGATTTCCAGGGCGGAGAGGGCCTGATCCTGGCAATTCAGGGAAAAGTGGTGGGAGCGGCTGAGGCTGACCCATTTGGGTGAGGGGGCAGTGCCCCACCAGACTCAGCCTGTCTCCACCTGCCTGCCTTTCTGCCTAACAGCCAGTCTAGGGGGCGGGGGGGGGCGGCCTTGACTGGCAGCTTCCTCTTCCTCAGTCTCAGCAGGGAAGAAGATGCCTGTCATTGGCTCTGGTTCCTTCTGCTATTGGGCTCTTCTGCCCCACCAGTCTTAATGGGCAGTAGCCATCACTGGATGGGAGCTGAAAAGCTCCACACTCACATGTCTTCATCCCATGACCGCTGTGTTTTGCTCCCCAAGGCCCTGTCTGTGCCGGAGTTGTGGGTCTGAAGATGCCTCGCTACTGCCTCTTTGGGGACACAGTCAACACAGCCTCCCGCATGGAGTCCAACGGGGAAGGTGAGCTGCTATTTTGGGTGGGGTGGGAAGGGGCAGGCGACCTTTGATGGCTTCACGGGCCAGATCCTTTTCACCATCTAGCCCCCGCCCTGTCACACAACTGGGTGTTCTGAATTTGGATTTTGAGATGCTGCGCGCAGCTTCCCACCTCACCTTATTTTGCTCACCGATACGCTGTCACAGTGAAACTTTGGAACTTACTCATGCGGTGCTGGACGCCGACTGGGACGGCTTCAAAAGAGGCCCTCCCCACCTCACATGTATGCAAAGGTTTGGCTGAAACAGTGCAAACCCGCTAATTTCTGTCTGCACCTTCCAGCTCTGAAGATCCACTTGTCAGGAACCACCAAGTCCATCCTGGAGGAGTTTGGGTGCTTTGATCTGGAGCTCCGTGGGGATGTGGAGATGAAGGTGAGGAACTTGGCAAAGTTCTTCTGTTAACCTTTGCCTTTTCATCTTTAAAGCTTGAGACCAGTCCGGGTACCCCAATATAGCCTAAACGGGCACCAGCCGCCACTGAGTGTATGTGTGCGCCAGATTTCTGTTCTTTGCCCGTGGGGACATCGTGGTGGGTTTGGTGTCTGATGTCTGAACAGCCCTCCTGTCTCATCTCTCCAGGGGAAGGGCAAACTCCGGACCTACTGGCTGTTGGGGGAGCGTGTGAGCAGTACACGGGGCTGAAGAGTTGCGGCCTTCCTCCGGGATTCCCAGGAGATCTCCTAACCCTCCTGCTTTCCTGAAGGCGGGTACGTCCGTCGTCTCTGCCCTGCCACCAAAGACCCTCTGTTTTCAGGGCACCCTCCGGGGGTCAGGGGGATCCCGGACTGAGCCCCCAGGACCCTACTCCCTTGGAGAACTCCCACCCTTCTCCACCTCGGGCCTTTTGAGCAGGTCAGCTGCTCTGACCCAGCTCTGAGCCCCCAAAGACTGGACAGTGCACCTGTGGCCTGGAGCAGCCATCGCTACGGATGTGTGTCCCCTGTCTCCTTTTTCCCCGTTTCACATCAGCTCCCTGTTGACCACGTCAACCAGACATAGGTGGGGTCCTTCACGATGCCTGGTAGACTCAACAAACTGCACCAGCCCTTCCCTCTGTGTAAGCTGGTTGGACATCTGACGCTCCTTTGTGAATTTGGCATCTGGAGCGAGGACGTCTGAGCATCTCGCAAGACCTCGTGCCTGTATATGACCCGCTGCTGATTTCACACCCCGCCCCCTGAAAAAAGCTCTAGCTTTATAATAAAATGAATGTATGCGTCACTCTCTGCCTTCCCTGAATAACAAGACGCGATCTGTAGAACCGTATTGAAAGTCCTTCCTCCGATGATGATCTCTCCGCCTCCCGCACCCCCGGATACATATAATCTGGTTGTGATGACTTTGTCGCGGAGGGGGAATGGCACTCTGCACATGCTCAGAGGCACTTGTTATTGCTACCTCGCATATCGCTGGGAGTGAAAATAGACTATATTGTTAAAACGGGGCGTTTGTGTGCATTTGTTGAGAGAGAGATAGGGAGGTATGGTTTCTGGAGCGAGTTATGTTAAGCAAGTTATGAAAAGCAGAGGTGGGGAGAGAAACGAGGGGAGGGTTGTTTTGTTTTTTGGCTTAACCCTTTCTGCACGCACATTATGGCAAAAAAACCACCTTCCAGATGCTTTTTGCGTTGGAGGAAAAGCTGTTGTTGACACAAATACCAGCTTCCATCCCTAGCAATGACCATTTAGAAAGAGAGAGTGAGAGTTCATCAGGGCTATGGTGCTTTGGGGGAAGCTACTTCCACCCCACTCCTCACCACACCCGCCATTTTACAAAACCAATGATGCAGCCGCCTATGATTGTGATAACGGATTCAACCTATTGTGTAGCTCAGCCCTTTAAGAACTAACTGCTGGAGCTGGCCAGCATGAAATCCATCTTCTCCACTGGTTATGTGCAAACAGGGGACCACGGGTGGGGGGGGGGAGATTGTGAGTCTGCCGCCGTGAATAACGTAAATAAAGGCTGACGTGAGCCCTTTCGGCGAGGCAACCTGTTTGGTCTCTTTGTGAGTTCCTGTTCTCTGGCTGCACCTCCTTCTGGAAGGAACCGCAGGAGCTGGGCCCCGGGGAAGGCAGTCTGGTCTTGCTACTTAACAACACTCTGAAAAAGCAGCTGTTTGTGGGAATACGAGCGGTCTCCCAAATTTCACACAGAAAGGAAGCGCTCTCTCCACTCCTGGGGACTGCCAAGGCATGAACTGGAAACCAGAACTGGTGTTGGCCCCAGGCATCTTGGGAAAACTGTCAGGGCTCACCACTGACGACTGGCCCGGGGGGTACCCTCTTTTTCTTTTTCTTTCTTTTAACAATCAGCCCAGTACTCTGAGCAACACTGGGAAGCTGGGACTGCCTGGCATTTCAAGTTCCTACAATGCCTCCAAAGACATTAGGAGCATCGGAGGGAATTGAAACTGCAGCCGCACACGTACAATAGCAAAATAAATAATTGTAGGGAAAGGTGGACCAGTCATCTGGCTTGGCCTTCCTGTACTCCTCATTTCCAGTCCCTTGGTGCTGCTTTAGAAGCACAACAACAAAATTAAAAAAATGTCAGGAGATCCAATCTCAAGATTCCCGCATCGCCCGTGCCAGATCTATACGTACAAAGTGTTTCATCACTCGAGACCTTAACATATTTTACGTCAGTCATCCCATCGTACGGTGTGCATGGCAGGGAACTACGTTTTTTTTTTTAATTTAAAAAATTCTTTTAATCTCCTGCCTGTTGCCTCCAGGAGAAAAAAAGCCGGATGTGGCTACGAGGAAAGGGTAATTAACAGATCGGCCTCTCATTTCCTCTGGGCTGCTCACAATCTTATGACTTAGTGTCTTGCATCAAATTTATTTCCCCTTCGTACGCGGAAAGAACGGTTGATACCTTAGAACCATGAGTCACGACCGAGGAGCGTGAAAACGACACAGGCGGCTTGGAAAGGAAAAGACCGATATTTTATTTTGATGGAGCGCCTGCTTCAGTTTTCCTGTGTAAACAACCAAGAGTCTTACAGCACTTTATAAAAACCAGCATGTGAATTATATGGTGCATAATATTGCTTAAGCCCAATTGAACACAAGTAGACATGCATAAAATTTCATTATTAGATATATTTTTTTAAAATTGCTCGGAAGGAACTGTTGTGGAGTTTCCGTGTAAATGTGTGTGTGTGTGTGTGTGTGTGTGTGTGTGTGTGTTTGTGTGTTGTGTGAACGAAACTGAATTTGGGATCATTGAGATCAGATAAAGGGCTTCTTCACGCAGTGCATAAACTATGGAACTCGCTTCCACAGGAGGCTGCGATGGGTTGGATGGTTTTATTTTATTTTAATTCTTTTTTATTTTTATCTTCCCATCCCATCTGCGATATTTTTCTCCTTTCATATCATAATTGTAACTCAGTAATCTCTCATTCTTTCTGTTGCTCATAGTTCAAACCCTGCTTGCGAATTCACCATATCATAGCATTTATTTAAATAGTCCTGAAAAGGCTTCCATTCTTCATTGAAACAATCCTAGTCACGTTCTCTTATTTTAGCAGTTAACTTTGCTGATTCATCACAGTCTGTTATGTACTGAGCTGAATAGGATCCAAACTGCAGCAGTCTGATTGGTCCTAGAACAATAGGATCCAAAAGGCAGCAGTCTGATTGGTCCTAGAACAATAGGATTCAGAATGCAGCAGTCTGATTGGTCCTAGAACAATGCAGCGGTATGATTGGTTGGCAGGAACCACCCAATCATGCTCCAGATAGAAGTGAATCCACAACCTGATTGGCTTACAGTAGAATTCCGGAATTAGCCAATCATGTGCAGCCCATTGTGTAAATAATGTATATAAAGCAGATACTTTGAGGGGACATTCATTCATTCCTCCTCACCACTATGAGTTGAATAAAGAGCATGAAATCACTTTGCGACTCTGAGTATATTTCACAGTCCATCACTCATCCATTCTTCTTTGGTGGGAGCTTCTTCACCTTTCCATTTCTGAACGTAAAGAATCCTAGCTGCTGTAGTTACATACATAAACAACTTAACCATCTTTTCTTTTGAACTTCTGTCCCTATAATCCCTAGCAGAAAAACTTCAGGGTTGTCTTGCATTTTGTCTTTTGTATAGTCACGTCAAACATCTTTTTTTAATCTCATCATATATCATTTCCCAAAATACCCTTGCTTTCTTACAAGTCCACCAACACGTGGGAAAAAAGAGCCATCCATTTGCTTGCACTTCCAGCAGTTATTAGGAACCTTCTTATACATTCTAGATAATTTATCAGGGGTTAAATACCGTCTATGCATCATTTTCATAGAGTTCTCTTTTAAAACACAGCAAGCAGTCCAGTATACCTGAAGGAGCGTCTCCACCCGCCTCGTTCTGCCCTGACACTGAGGTCCAGCGCTGAGGGCCTTCTGGCGGTTCCCTCACTGCGAGAAGCCAAGTTACAGGGAACCAGGCAGAGGGCCTTCTCGGTGGTGGCACCCGCCCTGTGAAACGCCCTCCCACAAGATGTCAAAGAGAAAAACAACTACCAGACTTTTAGAAGACATCTGAAGGCAGCCCTCTTTAGGGAAGCTTTTAATGTTTGATGCATTACTGTATTTTAATATTTTGTTGGAAGCCACCCAGAGTGGCTGCGGAGGCCCGGCCAGATGGGTGGGGTATAAATAAATAATAATAATAATTGTTGTTGTTGTTGTTATTTCCTATCAACCCTCCAAGGTTGGGTGGTTTTAGACAAAAAGTGGATTGGACAAACACAGAGAGGAGAAGGCTATCAACAGCTACTAGTAGCCAATAGTAGCAGCTTCCCCGGTTGAGGACAGCAGTGCTTCTGAATACCACTTGCCGGAAACCATAGGAAGGGAGAGCGCTCTTGTGCTCGGGTCCTGATTATGAGTTTCCCACAGGTATCTGCTTGGTCCCTGTGAGAACAGGAGGATGGACTACAGTAGGGAGCCAGTGTGGTGTAGTGGTTCAGAGCGGTGGACTCGTATTCTGGTGAACTGGGTTCGCTTCCCCGCTCCTCCACATGCAGCTGCTGGGTGACCTTGGGCTAGTCACACTTCTCTGAAGTCTCTCAGCCCCACTCACCTCACAGAGTGTTTGTTGTGGGGGAGGAAGGGAAAGGAGAATGTTAGCCGCTTTGAGACTCCTTCGGGTAGTGATAAAGCGGGATATCAAATCCAAACTCTTCTTCTTAGATGGGCCGTTGGTCTGATCCAGCAGGCTCTTCTTGTGTTCTTAACATCTGGAGCGTACCAGGTGGGGAAGGCTGATCTGCAGATATGTGAAGTGGATAGTGTGTTGGACTAAGAACTTGGCAGACCTGTGTTCAAATTCCTACTCATCTCATGAATCTGATTGTGTGAGGCCTTGGGCCCATCTTACAAACTTTGGAAGAGCTTTCTGGATCATCTAGTGACCAACATCTCACTGCGTCCAACCAGATGCCTGTACAGTGGTACCTCAGGTTACATATGCTTCAGGTTACAGACTCCGCTAACCCAGAAGTAGTGCTTCAGGTTAAGAACTTTGCTTCAGGATGAGAACAGAAAACGTGCTACGGCGGCAGCAGGAGGCCCCATTAGCTAAAGTGGTGCTTCAGGTTAAGAACAGTTTCAGGTTAAGAACGGACCTCCGGAACGAATTAAGTACTTAACCCGAGGTACCACTGTATGAAACCCAGGCACAAAGGCACTCCTAAACTCCCTTAAAGGATTGTTGTGAAGATAAAAGAGGAAGGGCATATACCACTTGGAGCTCCTTGAAGGAAACACCTCGCTTATTCGACATCTCGTTTTCTGTTTGGCTTTTAAGCCACGAATGTGGTTTGAATCTGAGACAGAAATATGTCAATCAGGGGTGGCGGCTGAGTTTTATATAACGGTCTCAGACAAAATTATAGCATGCTATGTAAGGATGATAAATGAGTCCTTGCGAATTGGGAAAACTGCCCAACTGTTGTGGTCAGAGGCAGTCGTAAAGGTGCTTTCAAAGGCAGGAAAAGTTATGACAATCCCACGGCCTCGTGGGCTAATCTCCCCAGTAAACCGGGATACAGAAATATGGAGCGCTATATTAGCAAAGAGGCTAAATAAACCCAGAGATATGTAGAACGAGACCAAAAGGCTTTATAAGGAACGGAAAACGACGATCAGCATATCAGGAAAGCTACAGATTGTATCGAGATATGCCCAAAATGGGGTGGTGGGGACCGTCCAATCTTCCTCTTTTTAGGTGCAGAGAAAGCCTTTGACAGAATCAGATTTTTTTTTACCAAGAATATTTAGGGAATGCATTTGAAAAAATGGGTTGATATGCTTGCTTTATTCCAACACGGTGTTCTGGCCTGGAGAAGACTATGAAATGATACAATGGCTAACTTCAGATATATGAAGATGTGTCACATGGATGGTGGAGCAAGCTTGCTTTCAGCTGCTCCAGAGAGTAGAACTCAAATCAATGGATTCAAATGGCAAGGATAGAGATTCTGACTAAACGTTGGCAAGAACTTTCTAAGGGTTAGAGCTGTTCAGCTGTGAAGAGTGGAATCTCCTTCCTTGGAGGTTTTTAAACAGAGTTCAGATGCTCACCTGTCAGGGATTCTTCAGCTAAGAGTCCCGCATTGCAGGGGTTTGAAATAGATGACTCTCAGCTCTACAATTCTGTGATTCTAGTGTATGCCAACAAAATTTAAAGAGGAACAAGGCGTGATGATTGCCCTTTATTGCCATTGTTGTCTGTATTCAGTACGTAGTTACATTATGTAATTTCTTTAATATAATGAGATCTGTAAGAAAGTCATACCACATTTCACGGTAAGTTAGTACATCATTTGTTAGTTTGCTTCGAAAAATTGTGATGATGAAAATCTGCATTATACGCCTATAACCAGAAGCTGTCTCTGAGCTATGTACAGTATATATTTTTTGTTGCTATTAAATTATGGTTGCTTCAAGACTGGATTATTGCAATGCGCTCTATGTGGGGCTTCCCTTGTGCTTGATACGGAAGCTGCAGCTAGGGCAGAATGCTGTGGCATGATTGCTGACCGGAGCGAGGAACCTTGTCAGGATCTAAAACCTCTGCTCAGAGATCTGCACTGCTTGGTGTTTTGCAAATGGGGCAAGTTCAAGGTGTTACCATTAGTACACAAATCCCTTTACAACTTGCAAGATCGCCTTGCCCCATGGCATGCCTGTTATGTACTGAAGTTCTCACCCTGGGCCAGCAAGGGGATACTGTAGATAGTTTTCACTCAGGTCCACATATGCAAATAAGGAATTGAAAGTGACGTTCAGTGATTGGATAGTTACAGAAAGTGGTTACTGTTGCGTTGTAGTGGAGCTCTGTATAAGCAGGCTGGCTGAACCCTTCAGTTCAGTTCAGTTCTGGCCTCTGAATAAACAAGAGCTGTGTGAAGAATCGCCTCTTAATTACCTCGTATGGGTCAGAGAGATGTTATTGTCGGCCATCTTCCAATGTGCCACCTGGTGGGCCCCCCGCCCACTTGACCACTTCAATCGGTGCAACTGGCGTTGTTCCACGTACCTATTCTGCATCGGTAAGAATCCAGTCTTTTAGTGTGGTGGAGTCTACACTTTGGAACTCCCTGCCTATTGACACCAGGCAGGCAACTTCACTGTATTCTTTTTGGTACCTGCAAAAAACATTTTTGTTTAGGCAAGCACAAGCCTACCTAAATATCTGCAATGCTAATGTGTTGTTTTTAGCTCATTGCTGGTTTTTAATTTTCTGAATGTTTTTATTATTATAATTTTATTGTTTTATTCTTTCTGCAAACCACTTTGAGTTGTGTGTGTTGGGTTTTTTAAAAAAAGAATCAGGCAGGATGTGAATATTGTGAAATAAATAAAATAAAAAGATGTCAACTGTCAGGTGTGGAGAAACTTTTATCTCCAGGGGTCGCAGAACTACATCTCCCATCATCCCTTGCCATTGGTCACGCTCGCGGGGGCTGATGGGAGTTGTAGTTGAGAAACAACCAGGCGTCCAAACGTTTCCTCACACCTGTGACTTCCGAGCGCAACTTACTCGGGAGTAAGCACGCACGGCACTCTTTGTGTTCGTGGGGAGTTACTTTGGAGTACTTATAAAAAAGGCCGAGGAGGACGACGAGGCCCAACGGGCGCCCTTAGAGGAAGAGGCGGGGAGGGAGGGGCCTTCGCCGGACAGCGCGGGAAAACCAAGCCGCCGACTCAAGATGCGGAGGGCGCATGCGCGAGGGAGCACTGCGACGGGGTGAGCGCCTCGCTGCTCGAAGCCCGTTCAGAAGCAAGAGCGGGAGGAGGGCCGCTGAGGGCGAGCTACCATTGCGCCTGCGCAAGACGGGAGGGACGCCAAGAGCGCCTTAGGCCTCGAGTCGCGCTGCCGTTGGGCTGCTTTGCCTCGCGCCGCTCCCACCCTTCCTTTCCCCTTTTCCCCATACAGTATAGACTTAAGAAAATGAAGACTCGAATACACAAGTCCTCGCGTTCTAGCTTCCGGGTTCGGTGTGGATTTTCTTCTGGCTAAATTCTACTGCACTCAGAAAAGCGGATTTATTTTTGGCATGGGGCAGAATTTCCAAACCGTCCAATCTACACTAAATTGGGCAGATATTGGGTGCATATATTGCGTGCATAATAATGCCCATTGCCCTATTTTAAAATGCTGTCCAAGCTAGACTTTTAAACATCATCTCCCTTCAGAGGTTGTGGACCTTTTAAGCAGAGGTTATATGGCCATCCGTCACGGATACTTTAGCTGAGATTCCCGCATTGCAGGGGGTTGGGCTAGATGACCCTTGGGTCCCTTCCAGCTCTAAGATTCTATGATTCTATATAATGACAGTCCTGCAAGGTAGGCCTCATTGAACTCAGTAGGCATGGAAAGGATTGTGCTGCAACTTTGGGGAATACACAGCAGAGTTGTTGTAAGTCTCTCCCTCGTATCGTATATGAATGAGGAAGCATGACTGGAGTACACGCCAGGGTTATTGTCTCAGCCTCACCTGTAACTGCAATATTAACCATGTGGGGACTACCCTGCCAGGCTGCCGTCTCTCTCTCTCTCTCTTTGGCGCCTTCCACTTTGAACCTAGTAAAGGTAAAGGGACCCCTGACCATTAGGTCCAGTCGTGGATGACTCTGGGGTTGCAGCGCTCATCTCGCTTTACTGGCTGAGGGAGCCGGCATACAGCTTCTGGGTCATGTGGCCAGCATGACTAAGCCGCTTCTGGCGAACCAGAGCAGCGCATGGAAACACTGTTTACCTTCCCGCCAGAGTGGTACCTATTTATCTACTTGCACTGGTGTGCTTTCGAACTGCTAGGTTGGCAAGAGCCGGGACCGAGCAACGGGAGCTCACCCCGTCGCGGGGATTCGAACCGCCGACCTTCTGATCGGCAAGTCCTAGGCTCTGTGGTTTAACCCACAGCGCCACCCGCGTCCCTTGGCAACCACGAAGGGACCTATTACGTGGCAATAATTATAACTACTGGCCTTGGCAGTCTTCAGGGCAATTATCCTAAAGTTTCAAAGCGAAAACCAGCTCAAATTATGTTTGAGTAGCACGTAAATAAACCCCCACTTATTTATTTATTTATTTAAATGTCTGTACCTTCCCTTTCTTTCCTTGGCACGTGAATGGTCATCGCTGTCTTGTAGCATGAGAACAGAATAAGGCGATAGCTAACATCAGCTATCAGACCTCAAGAGCTGAAGTCAATGGACATGACTAACTTTGGTCTTTTGGTTTCCATGGGTTTGCTCCGCTATGTACATTTAAAGCGCAGCTTCCCCAAGAGTCCAGGGAACTGTAGTTTGCCCACAACAAAGCTACAATTCCCAGCACCCTCAACGAAACCATGGTGCCTGGGACTCTTTCAGAGGAAGCCATGCTTGTTTAAAGCATCATTGTGGTGCTTTAATGGCACCCCCCCATCCTTTTAAAATGGCATTATTTCCTCCAGGTAATCCTGGGAACTATAGTTTTTTAAGGGTGCTGGGAATTGTAGCTCTGTGGGTGGTAAACTACAGTTCTTTTTTGGAAGGGGTGTTTGAAGCGAAAGGTGGGGGCCTCCATAAATCCATTTTCTTCAATGGGCCTACTCCGAGTAAGAGGCAGGACATCCTAAAAAAGAAAAACCAATTCCTTGTCTTATGGAAAGGCGGGGCCAGAAGTAAACTCGGTTGCTGCTGCCCAATAGCAGCCAGGCTACCATTGCCCTGCCATTCTCCCACCCAATGAACAGAGCGCTTACTTCTGCTCCTCCCCTCCCCCCGAACAAGAGCCTTTGAACCAGGAGGCCTCGCAAGAAGCCAACCCGGAAGCGACAAGCAGCCGTGTCACTCTGACCTTTTTTACTAAGTCTTTCCTCCGCTGAGAGGTTGGGGCCGGACTCCAAGCCTCCCCTCCTCCTCCTCCTACCCGCCCGAACTCCCAATCATTGGCTCGCTGGGACGGCTCCTGCCACTCACCGGCCTCCCTGGCCCCTGATAGGTCGAGGGCGAAGACGAGGCAGGAGGAGAGGCGGGCCCTTCCGGTTGTGCTGGAGGGCTGCGCTTCTTCCTCCGCCCGTTCCCTTCACACACTCGCTCATCCCAAAGCACCGACTTCCGGTCTTGTGCGGCTGGGTGGTGGGGGGCGAGGAGGCGCGCACGCTCCCCCCTCCCTACCCCCCACCGGAGCAGAGACTCCCCCCCACCCCTATCTCTATATATATCCCCCCCACCTTTTTATTTTTTAAAATTTGTCCCTGAAAGAGAGACACGCCTATAAAAAGAGTGTCACCCCTCGCCTCCACCCTTAGCTGCCCCAAGCCCCGCCCCCTGGGACTCAAGCCCCGCCCCCAGAAGACCCCCTCCCACTCCTTATGCCCCGCCCCTCAGAGCTAGGCGAGGGCCCCCCCAACTCACCTCCCCACTTAACCCCCACTCAAGTCTGACCACTTTTTCCCCTTTAGAGTTTCATTGGTCAAGCAAAAGTATCCCCTCCAAATTTGGAGCTGCAGGGATCCCCCACTCCCCACAATAGGTTTTTTTTTTGGGGGGAGACTTAAAAGTCCCCCCCGCTCCTCACCCCCCACAAAGTGTTCCCCTTAAATAGTGGGGCACCTATCACAGGTTGTGTGTTGTGGTGGTGACTTTAAATAGAGAGTCAGTTCCACCTGCCCCATAGCTAATCCCCCTGCCCCTTAGCCCCCTCCCCACATCTGTTTCTCTCCCTCTGCCTCCAAATAGGGCACTGAGGAAAGTCCAGGGGGGGTGAGTGTGGGGCTTCCCCATTGATCTCACCCCCCGCCCCACTTTGGTAAGGGAGAGAGAGAGAGAGAGGGAGTAAGGGGGTGTCTTCCCCACCCCACCCCCACCTGCTATGGAGAAGGGGAAAGGGGGTGCAGCAGCCACAGGAGGTGGAGGTGGAGGGAAATTGCTGATCTACACCAGCTTGGATGCCAAGGATGAGTTAGAGGAGGTAGGTGCCCGGGGGGTGAAGGTAAGGGAGGGTGTGGGTGACTGTGTGGGACAGTGCTTCTCCTTAGAAGGCATACAAAGAATATTTTTTAAAATAAAAATTGGGCCTGCTTTGCCTCTAGAGGAACAAGAGGCGTCTGTCTTCCTAGGCCCAACAACAGACAAGTGACATGGAAAGTTGCTTTTGTCTTCCTAATTGTGCTTTTTTAAAGCCTTGACCAGATCATGGCTACTAGCCACAATGGCTATGCAACAGTCTCCATAGTCAGAGGCAGTTATGTTTCCGAATATCCCATGCTGGACATCATGGCAGGTGTGAGCGCTCTTGGGTTTGCGTCCCTATCGTGGGTTTCCCAGCAGCGTCTGATAACAGGATGCTGTATCTATAAGAAGAGCCTCCTGGATCAGGCCAGTGACCCACCTAGTACAGTATGGGCCATTGGCCTGACCCAGCAAGCTCTTCTCATGTGGCCTGACAGCATCTGGCTGGGGGAATGCAGAATGTGCTCTTCGGTAACCATAAGTTAATGGAGCTCTTGTGGGTTATTTCCTGGGTTTGGGGACTGTGGCTATAATTAACATTGACAAAGTGCTGAGAGGTCTGCAGGCTGCTTTCTGAGCCTGCCTGTTCCTCAGTGCAATAGGGGGAATATGGTTCCCATTTCAGAGCTGGGAAGAGTGAGGCTGCAGCTTCTCTGAGGGCTGCCTAGCAGCGGTGGCAGATTTCCAATGGGACTGGTGGGGCAGAAGTGAGAGAGACCAGGAGTTGGAGACGATGATGGCCAGAGCTGCCCCCTTACTGGTTATATATGTAAGACCACAGGCAGGTGGAGAATGACTGCGGTCAGTGCCCCATTTGCCCTAATAGGCCGGCTTCCACTCCTAGCTGGTGAGCTGAGGTTGCTGTGCCCAGAGCGGCTTGCAAAGATGGCCTGGTGGCTTTTTTTCTGGCTTGGTAACTTGCAGGGACTTGTTTGGAAAGTTGATGTGGCCCACGCCTTTGCATGGCTGCAATACTTTTTCCACTGGGCTTCGTAGCCTCTGCACTGCCTGAGGATTGCCCCCGTTGTCAGGAATGGGTCATAGAATTGAAGAATCGCAGAGCTGGGTCCTTGACGGTAGCTCAGTGGAGATGTCGACCTGGTGTGCGTCAGCTGTGGGAAAGGCAAATTCCATGTTAGGGATTGTTAGGAAAGAGGTTGAGAAGAAAGTTGCCGCTACACAGATGCCGTCGTTCCAAGTCTATGGTGTGACTGCTCTTGGAATATTGTGTGCAGTTTGGGACAAGTCAGAAAGGATATTATGGAGTTGCAAAGGGTTTAGAGAAGGGCGGCCAAAATGATCAATGTTGCGGCGTTTGGGGCTTTTTTTAGGTTAGACAAACGGTGAGTAAGAGGTGCTAGAAGTTTATAACAGTTTGCATGGTTTGGAGAAAATGCATAGAGAAAAAGTTCTGGCCTTCTCCCACAACAACTCTAGAACTTGTGAACACTCAGTGGAGCTGAACGTGGGAAGATTGGGGACAGATGAAAGGAAGGACATCTTCACAAAGTGCCATAGTTCAGTGATGACCACCAGCTTGGATGGTTTTATGACAGGATTGGACAAATTCATGGAGGCTAAGGCTGCCTGTATGGGACGCGGGTGGCGCTGTGGGTTAAACCACAGAGCCTAGGGCTTGCCGATCAGAAGGTTAGCAGTTCGAATCCCAGCAACGGGGTGAGCTTCCATTGCTCGGTCCCTGCTCCTGCCAACCTAGCAGTTCAAAAGCACGAAGTGCAAGTAGATAAATAGGTACCACTCTGGCGGGAAGGTAAACAGTGTTTCCATGCACTGCCTTGGTTCTCCAGAAGTGGCTTAGTCATGCTGGCCACATGACCCGGAAGCTGTACACCGGCTCCCACGGCCAGTAAAACGAGATGAGCGCTGCAACCCCGGAGTCGGCCACGACTGGACCTAATGGTCAGGGGTCCCTTTACCTTTAAGGCTGCCTGTGGTTACTAGCCACGATGGCTATTTTCTGTGTTCAGAATGATCAAGTGGTTGCAGGAACTCCTCTACAAAAGATTAAATCTTGTTTTTTATGTTTGGGGGAGTGGGGAAAGGCAAGTAGCAGAGGCCTTGATAGAGGTGTATAAGATTCTGCTTCATGTGGAGGGAGATTCTCCCTCATAACATGAGGGATGATGAAACTGAGTGCTAGAAGATTCAGGACCGACAGAATAAATTACAACTATACACAATGCATGTTCAGACTGTGGAATTTCCTCCCAAAAGATGTAGCGATGGCCATCAATTTGGATGGCTTTAGAAGGGCGTTAAACAAATGCATTGAGGATAAGGCTTTCTGTGGCTTCTGGCCACGATGACTGTTCTCCCTCCACTGTCAGAGACAATGTGCCTCTGTTGCTTGCAGGTCCTGTTTTCGGGTCCTGTTTTCAGGCTTCCCACAGACATCTGGTTGGCCACTGTAAGAACAGGATGCTGACCTCACTGGACCTTTGGCCTGATCCAGCTGGGTTCTTCTCCTGTTCATCCCTGCCCTCACCAATGTCAGGGAATTATATAGTGGCCTGGTTTGGTCATAACATTTAACCATGGTTTAAATAAACCTTAGTTAATGAATCTTGGTTTTGTGTAATTTGCTAGCCCAGCACTTTAGCCATGGTTTGTTTATAGGCATAGAATTGTAGAGTTGGGACCCCTGGGGTCATCTAGTCCAACCCTCTGTAATGCAGGACAGCTAAAGCATCCACAACACATGGCCACCCAACCTCTGCTTAAAAACCTCCAAGGAAGGAGAGTCCCTCACCTTCTAATGTGTCCGTTCCACTTTCGAACAGCTCTTACCATCAGAAAGTGCTTCCTGATGTACAGCTGGAATCTCCTTTCTCGTAACTTAAATCCATTGGTTCTGATCCTACCCTCTGGAGCAGGAGAAAACATGTTTGCCCCATCTCCCATGTGGCAGCCCTTTAGAGATCTGAAGATGGCTATCAAAGCTCCTCTCAGCCTCTCCCAGGCTAAGCATACCCAACTCCCTGTTTCTAATAAGGCTTAATTTCCACACCCTTGACCATCTTAGTTGCCCTCCTTGGTCCACACACATTCCAGCTTGTCAATATCCACACACATTCCAGCTTGTCAATTGTGGTGCTCAGAACTGGGCGCAGGACTTCAGGTGTGGCCTGACCAAGGCAGAACAGAGCAGTAATATGACTACCTTTGATTGGGATGCTATACTTCTGTTGATGTAGCCTAGAATAGCATTAGCCTTTTTTTTTGCTGCTGCATCACACTGTTGACTCATGTCCAGCTTGTGGTCTACTAAAACCCCTAGATCCTTTTCACGTGTACTACTGGCAAGCCAGGTGTCCGCCATCTTAGATTTGTGCAGCTGGTTCTTCCTGCCTAAGTGCAGAACCTGACATTTGTCCATCTTGAAATTCATTGTGTTAGTTTTGGCCCAGTTCTGCAAGGTCATATTGAATCCTAAAGGTATATGTGTATGTACGTGTGTATGCACATGTACACACGCACACACACACAAATGCACACATTTCATCCAAGTCATTTATAAAACCGTCAAACAACAGCGAGCCCAGAACACAACCCTGTGGCACCCAGGGTTCTGTTTGGGTTCTGTCAGTCAACCAGCTACAAATCCATCTTGCCCAGTCCACATTTTACCAGCTTTCCCACAAGAATATCATGGGGAGTTTACTGCCTTTAACTATGGTTTAGCCCCGTGTGTGATCATAGGCAGTGCATGACTTCTATGCAACTTGTCTGTGCATCTGTCAAGTGTACAGAATTAGTGCCCCTGAGACCAATTCAGCCACCTGCACATGCTCAGAATCCTTTCTGCGTTGCCATGTTTCCTGGGCCCAGATCCAGCGTTGGGCCACCTTACCCCCCTCCTCCAGGTGCAGTGTCCGTAAGGGGTGCAGCATGTTAACAATTTACCTCCTTGGGAACATTTCCTGGTAAAGCATTTCTCAGACTTCCTTCCCAGTAAAGGCATCTCTGCTAGGAAATGCAATCAGAGGTGTCTTGGCCGCTGCTGGACACCCTCAGCACATCTTATGTACGAATCAATTATCACCTGAAAGTTCAGCGGTGAGGAAAAGCATGCAAAAAGTCACAGGGTGGCAGAATCTTGGATTTGTGCTGTCTTTGGTAGCGGTACTTGTGTGGCCAGTTTTATTCTTCCTGACAACGCCGTCACGAGCCAGATCTGTTATGCTTCTCTAGTGTACCGATGCAGGGGCCCTCCTCTCAATGTGCCATTGAATATTCCTTGCTGAGCCAGGCAGCAGGAGTGCAGAGAGGGAGAGGCAAGCCCAGAGACCCCCATGCTAGGCCAGCAGTGATGTGACCTGCCAAGCCAAACGCAGCACAGAAGCCATTGGCTGTGTTCCGTTTTGCCGGGTGACGGACAGCCCCCCTTTTGCACCGGCAGGCAGGAAAACCAGGAGGTGCCTTGAGCCCCCGGTAGACTGCAGTTGATCTTGGCGGTGTCGCAAGAAATTTAAGAAATCAGCCAGGTGCGATTTGCGACAGGCGCAGGTCCAATTGCAACCACATGGAGATCTTTGGGTGACTGACATCTCCATCTGGCTGGCCCCTCCAGCTTTCTTAAGCTGGTGAGGAGAAGAGCTTGTCTGTGGCATTGATCTCCCACCCATGGTTCACCCCCCGCCTCAGTTAATCTCTACAACAACCCTGCGAGGTAGGCAAAAAGGAGGCTGGGACTGACTTCAAGGTCACCCAGTGAGCTTCATGGCTGAGCAGGGATTTGAACCCTGGCCTCCCAGGTCCTAGTCCGGCACTCTAACCATTACACCACACACCTAGAGTCCTTCTGCTATGGGGCAGCTGTATAAATGAAGTACCGTATTTTTCCGTGTATAAGACGCCCCCATGTATAAGACGTCCCCTATTTGGGGGGACACCAAATTAAGAAAACACCTCTCAGCACTACCCAAGTATAAGACCAATTTTATACCTAATTTTTTTTGGAGGAAATCTAGTCTTATACACAGAAAAATACGGTAGGTAAATAAATATGGGGAAAGCAATATGCCACATAGGGAAGGATCTGAAATACTTTCCTTGAAGCTTGAATTTGTTTTATGAATTTGTTTGAATTTGTTTTATTTGGTGTTTCAATGTGTTGTGAAACCGCTATGAGATTCCCCCCCCCCTAAAATAGAAAGCGCTACAGTGGTACCTCAGGTTAAGTACTTAATTCGTTCCGGAGGTCTGTACTTAACCTGAAACTGTTCTTAACCTGAAGCACCACTTTAGCTAATGGGGCTTCCAGTTGCCACCGCGCCGCCGGAACACAATTTCTGTTCTCATCCTGAAGCAAAGTTCTTAACCTGAGGTAATATTTCTGGGTTAGCGGAGTCTGTAACCTGAAGTGCATGTAACCTGAAGCGTATGTAACCCAAGGTACCACTGTATATAAATGAAGTTAATAATAAGAATTAGAATAAACTCCTCTGGACGAAAAATGGTGCCTAGGCATTCCTAGGTTGAAGGTGCCATTCGGTACTTAGCTTATATATCTGAGTTTCTAACACTGGGCACAAGCTATTGGAGGAGGAACGTGGGAAGCTGCCTTATTACAGAGTCAGACCATCGGTCCATTTAGCTCAGAACGGCCTATGCAGACTGGCAGCTGCTCTCCAGGGGTTTTATAACAGGGTCTGTCTGTCGGCCCTCCCGGAAGATGCTGGGGATTGAAGCTGGAACCTTCTGCATTCAAAGCAGATGTTCTGACGCTGAGCTGCGGCCCTTCCCTACAATATATTTAGGGAAATAGGAAACATGATGATGATGATGATAATAATAATAATAATAATAATAATAATAATAATAATAATTTATTATGTATACCCTGCCCATCTGGCTGGTTTTCCCCAGCCACTTTAAAAGAGGATTAGATAAATTCGTGGGGGATAAGACTGTCAGTGGCTACTAGCCAGGATTGCTATGCTTTGCCTCCACAGCTAGAGGCTTGTGCTTAGGTCTCTCTGCTTAGCCACTGTCAGAACAGGATGCTGGACTAGATGGGCCTTTGGCCTGATCCTGCAGGGCTCTCACTGCAGTATTGCTGTATAAGAAAGGGTTTTTTTTTAAAAAAAATTATTGTACAACTTTTTGGAGAAGGAGGATTGTTTGTCTCATGGTCCTGAATTATTTTTTGTTACTTTTTAAAAAAACAAAAACAAAGCCAGGGTACAGTACAACACATTTCGTTCCTAAAATAGTAACAAGATTGACAAACATGGAAAATGATGCAATTCAAGCCACTTAATTTGCCAGAACCTCTGCTGTTGCTTTTCCGCGAGGGCTAGGGGTCCGTTTGCTCATAAATGTCCCGGACTTAACTGCAAGGCTGGCTTGTGTGTACAGCGACCTTGCGAAGTAGGTTAGGCCAGAAAGGGCCATGTCACCACCGTGACTTTCTTCCATGTAGAATACCAGGCCTCAGGAGTGATTAGTTGTACCTGTGATATCTTGATTTGGGGGTTGGGAATATGGTTTAGGGTGGGTGGGCTCAGGCTGGTGGTGTCGCCAAGTAAGGGGAGTGTGTGTTACTAACCACTGTGCCAACTGAATGTCACAAGCGGTGACGTTAAGTGGAGGCCAGCTTGCCAGAACAAATGTTTTGAGTCTGAGACTCGGAGATTAGCTCAGGGGAGGCCTGAGTGTAGTGGTTCTGTATTCCCACCCACTTCTGTGTCTGACTTCAGTGTGCTGAATCGAACGGCCTTGGACATCTGCCCTGTCCAGCCCACAGCATATTGGGGCACTGTTATACGGTGGTTCTGCTCCTTCCGCCTGGGCTGTGTCCAAAACGTGGTGTCAGGGGATGAGTATTCAGACCCCTTGTGGGTTGCCTCAGGGCTCCGTCCTCTCCCCCATGCATTTAAACATCTATATTGGGTTTCCTCAACCTCGGCCCTCCAGATGTTTTTGGCCTACAACTCCCATGATCCCTAGCTAGCAGGTCAGGGATGATGGGAATTGTAGTCTCAAAACATCTGGAGGGCTGAGGTTGAGGAAGCCTGATCTATATGAAACCACTGGGAGCAATCACCAGGGGGTTTGGACTGGGTATCCATCAAGATTTGGATGGTACCCAGCTTTGTTTCTCATATAAATCAGAACCAGCGAAGGTGGTGAAGATCCTGTGTGAGTGCCTGGAGGTGGTTGGAGGATGGATGGCAGCTAACAGATTGAGATTGAATCCTGACAAGACAGAAGTACTTTTTGGGGGGAACAGGGGGCAGGGTGGGTGGGGGGGACTCCCTGGTCCTGAACGGGGTAACTGTGCCCCTGAAGGACCAGGTGCTCAGCCTGGGAGTCATTTTAGACTCACAGCTGTCCATGGAGGTGCAGGTCAATTCTGTGTCCAGGGCACCTGTCTACCTGCTGCATCTGGTACGCAGGTTGAGACCCCACCTGCCTGTGGACTGGCTTGCCAGAGTGGTGCATGCTCTGGTTATCTCCCGCTTGGACTACTGCAATGCGCTCTACGTGGGGCTACCTTTGAAGGTGACTGGGAAACTACAACTAATCCAGGATGCAAAATTCAAAGTGTTGGTGCTCCCCTTTAAAGGCCCAAGAGGCCCTGTATACCTGAAGGAGCGTCTCCACCTCCATTGTTCAGCCCAGACACTGAGGTCCAGCTCCGAGGGTCTTCTGGCGGTTCCCTCACTGCGAGAAGCAAAGTTACAGGGAACGAGGCAGAGGGCCTTCTCGGTAGTCACACCCGCCCTGTGGAATGTCCTCCCAGCAGATGTCAAAGAGTTATATAATTTTTTCTACATAATCTGAAGGCAGCCCATTTTTGGGAAGCTTTCAATGTTTGATGTTGTTGTTGTTACTTTCCCCTTTTCCCCGCACGTATTTTTGTTGGAAGCCATCCAGAGTGGCTGGGGCAACCCAGTCAGATGTGAGGGGTATAAGAAATTGGATGATGATTATGATGTCCTTCTGGTGGGCTTCCCAGAGACGTATGGTTGGTGGAAACTGAATGCTGGACTAGATGGGCCTCTGGTCAGATCCAGGAAGGTGGTTCTTATGTGCAGAATCCAGCTGTCCTGGCTGCCACCCCAGGCTAGAGACCTGTGATAATGGAATGAGTTGGAGGAGGAGGCCCAGAGGCTTATCTTTCCACATCAGCTCACATTCTCTCACCCTCAAACTATGGACAGGTCTAGCACATGGAAAGCTGCCTTATGTTGAATCAGACTGTTGGTCCATCTAGCTCAGTACTTCCTGCACTGGCTGGCAGTGGCTCTCCAGTTTTTCTCCCAGCCGGGTTTGGAACTGCTGTCGGCTGGTCCTGGGAGGCTCTGCGTGCAAACCATTTGCTCTACCCACCCAGCTGCAGCTTTTCCCCAGTTCTCCACTCCTGCCTTTCGCTTCCTTTGGGTGACAAGACTCAAGGAAGCTCTGGTCTCTTCTTGACCTTCCTGGACCCGGTGCGTTAATAACTTGGCGCGAATGAAAAACAGATGCCTCTGAAACAGCCGTGGCCCAAAGGCTCCTTGAAAATCTGCCGTGTGGTGTGGAGTGATCAAAACGTGGTCTTCAAAGGGAGGTGGGGTATTTTATCTCTCTCGCTCTCTTTCTCTCCCCCTGGAATTCTCCTGGCCCTGACTCAAGGGGCATAAATGCCACCTCCAGAATCTCAGCGCAGCTTTCCAAAGCGGATGTCAGCTTGGCCTTGGGCTGGCTTGTGGAGATAGACGGAAACGTCAAGGCTCTTGGAACGTCAGAGGGATGGAACCTTGAAACGTCACCAAGGAAGCGTTCCCCTTTGCACAGCTGGGGGATGGAGGCATGGAGACCACCAAAGGCTTGCCATGAGTGTGTGCTGACTGGAGAAAGCGTAAGGATCAGGGAAGCTCCAGCCCTCCAGAAGCTGTGGGGCTGCAGCCCCCAGTGGCCAGCATCAGGAGGAGTCATAGGCCACATTCACTCCATGCAGATAGGTAAAGGTAAAGGGACCCCTGACCATTAGGTCCAGTCGTGGCTGACTCTGGGGTTGCGGCGCTCATCATGCTTTATTGGCCAAGGGAGCCAGCGTACAGCTTCTGGGTCATGTGGCCAGCATGACTAAGCCACTTCTGGCAAACCTTCCTGCTGGAGTGATACCTATTTATCTACTTGTAGTTTGTGCTTTCGAACTGCTAGGTTGGCAGGAGCAGGGACCGAGCAATGGGAGCTCACCTCGTCTCGGGGATTCAAACCGCCGGCCTTCTGATCGGCAAGTCCTAGGCTCTGTAGTTTAACCCACAGCACCACCCGCGTCCCTCCATGCAGATAAAGCACCACTTTATAAACCGTCACAGGTTCCCCCAAGGAATTCTGGGAGCTGTAGTTTGTCAAGGCCGCCAAGAGTTGTTACGAGACCCTTATTCCCCCTCCTGAACTACAGTTCTCAGAGTGGTTTAACAGTCAATCCCTCTTCACGGGGAACTATGGGAACTGTAGCTCTGGGAGAGGAACAGGGGTCTCCTTTCAGCACCCTTAACAAACCGCACCTTCCATAATTCTTTGGGCGAAACCATGGCTGTTTAAAATGGTATCATGGCGCTTAAAATGTGACCATTGTTCTGCTCAGTGTGGATAGGTTCATTGAAATGAATGGACATGACTTCATTGAAATTAATAGACCTAAGTTAGTCATGTCCATTCATTTAAGTGGGTCGACTGAGCGGAACCTAGGCTGCATTCAGACCATCCATTTAAAGTGCTGGGATGATACCACTTTCAACAGTTGTGCCTTCCCTTAAGGAATTCTGGGAGTTGTAGTTAAGTGCATTGAGAGTTGTTAGAAGACCCTTATTCCCCCCCCCCCCCGACCTACAATTCACAATGGCTTAAAAATCAATCCCACTTCCCAGGGAACTCTCTGCAGAAGTGTCCGGCTCGCCACTGTGGGAACAGGATGCCAGACTAGATCAGAGTTTTCTGCCACAGTGGCTGTGCTTTTCCTCCCCTGTCGGAGGCAGTATACCTTTCAGTACCAATCACAGGTGAGGATAACTTCGGTATTGCTTTCCATCGCAGCACCTGGTTGGCCACTGTGATAACAGGATGCTGGACTAGATGGGCCTTTGACTGACTCCCAGCTGCAGGGTTCTCCTTGCAATTCTACATTCAAAACAATGCATATGTCACATGATAGAAGCTTATAAAATTATACACCGCGTGGAGAAAATTGATAGGGAAAAGTTCGTCTCTCTCATAGCACTAGCAGCTGAGTGTCGGCAGATTACAGAAAGTCCTTCTACACACAGTCCATAACTAAACTGTGGGATTCACTGCCACTGCTAACTTGTGAGCCTTTAAGGGAAGGTTAGACAAATCCACAGCAGGCTGACTAGGTTTTCCTTCCAGAGGCGTGGCATCAGGTTTCGTGTTTCTTAGTTCCTCCTGGTCTTTTTTGCAAATAACATTCCCTCGTCGCGCACCGCTGTTGCGGCAAGATAGGACATAGAAGCGACTTAAAAGCTTGCAAACACCATCACTCACGCAGAGGGGGGTGTCACCCCGTGGTCTGACCCTGACCCCTTTCCTTGCATGCTCTGACCACGACATGCAGGGCACACACTCTGCAATATTAATGGGCCTGTGTGTGTGTGTGTGTGTGTGCAGGCTGGCCAGCTGGGGTGGGAGGCGAAGACTTGCTCGCTGCTCCTTTTCAACAAAGCAGGCAGCGCTCCTGTCCCTGGTGAGAATTTTCCGCGCCCCCTTCAAAAGGATGAAAGCCGCCTCTGGATGTTAGGAAGTGTGACTCGGAGGAGGGGCCACATTGAAATTACGGCGGCCCCTGGGGTCTCCCGAGGAGGAGACGGCAGGGACTTTGGGTGTCCTCTCTCATTTCAGCTGTCACAACTTAGGGACATCAAAGGGCGCTTTGATGAGGCCCTTCCAGCGGCAGGAAAAAGATCTATGGGGAAAGACCTTGGATTTGCTAACCCCCCCCCCCCATTCCCAACACAGACACGCGGGTGACAAATGACATATGTCTCTAGCTCTTGGCATGCACGTGGTGTTTTCCCTGTCAAACCCACTCCCCCCCAATAGAGAAACCGGCTTGATTCTCAATGGCTGAGATCACAAGGGCTGGGAAACTAGAGTCGCTTCCTCTTCATCCCAGGGAGCAAAAACAAGCAAATGCATTTCTAGGCAGCATCAACAGAAGAAGTAGAGTCTCCAGAGCAAGGAAAATAATAGTACTAGTCTCTTCTGCCTTGGTCAGTTCCCACCTTGAATACTGTGTCCATTTCTGGGCAGCATTTTATGGGAATTTGCTTTAACGGGCAAACTAACAGACTGTAGTTGATGCAGCCCTGTAGAGATTCTGCGCGCTCTCTGCCCAGCTGAGTCCAGAGTGTTCGTTCCTGGTGTTGGGTAGCCAGGGCAATTCTGCTGGTTTACTGCCTGCCTGAGCTGACAGCTGGTGTTGAGGACTCCCAGACTGCTGGTGTTGGGGGGCTTCCAAGATCCATGCCAAAGCAGTTAGCTCCTGGGTGGCTCAGGACTTCACGGCAGCCGTGACAACCATGGGGCTATCCCAACACGTCATCAGCCCAACGCATGTGGCAGGTCACACTTGTTTTCTTGGCTGGGCAGGAAGAGGGTAATCTGAAAATGGGGGGATATTTGCATCAGTCCCTTGTCATGGTCAGATCACTTCCTGTTGAGATTCTGGGTCTGAACACCCTTCTCCCTTTGCAGAGGTGGGGAACCTCTGGGGATGGTCCGCCCTCGGAGGCTGATGGAGCCGTTGGGTTTCCAGACGGCCCTGGGTGATTTCTCGGCTGATGTGACCGATGCTGCTTTAAAAGCCCTGGCCGACTTGTGGAACATCCGGGGGGTTCATGCTGTTGACACAATCCCTCCTGAGCATCCTCTCCTTCTCTGTGGAGCCCACTTGGCTCCCTGGTATACTTCAGAGCTCAGAGTGAGGAAACAAGCTGGGAGGCGGCTTGGACGCAACTGGAGAAAAACTCTGGTTGAATGTAATCAAACACTGGCGAGGGCTCACCATCGAGCCTACCTAAGGGCAGTCAAGGCAGCAAATAAGGCGTACTTTGCTCAGTCCAGTATACCTGAAGGAGCGTCTCCACCTCCATCGTTCTGCCCGGACACTGAGGTCCAGCGCCGAGGGCCTTCTGGCAGTTCCCTCACTACGAGAAGCCAAGTTGCAGGGAACCAGGCAGAGGGCCTTCTCAGTAGTGGCACCTGCCCTGTGGAACGCCCTCCCACCAGATGTCAAAGAGAAAAATAACTACCAAACTTTTAGAAGACATTTGAAGGCAGCCCTGTTTAGGGAAGCTTTTAATGTTTAATAGGTTATTGCATTTTAGTGTTCAGTTGGAAGCCGCCCAGAGTGGCTGGGGAAACCCAGCCAGATGGGCGGGGTATAAATAATAATAATAATATATTATTATTATTATTATTATTATTATTATTATTATTATTATTATTATTGCTGCCTCCGTTGTATCCTCATTGTTCCATCTGGCAGAGCTTTTCCGGGTGTTGCGGGGCCTTTAACAGTCAGGCCCGAAGGCTTTGACTTGTTTGCAAAGCACTTTGAGGGTAAAATTGCTTGCATCCACCGGGACCTTGGCTCTGCTGTTTCAGCAGATGACTCTCAAGGGTGTCTCAAGCACTGTCTGGTCTTGTTGAGTGAGTTTTGATTGGTAAGGCTCAAGATGTGGACAAGGTGCTTCAGTTGGTCAGGGCGACCGCTTGCGCTCTGAACTCTCACCCCTTTTGGCTGATAAAAACCGGCAGGGAAGGGATAGCTGGCTGGGCCAGGGACATGATTAATTCCTCCTTGCCTGAGGTGGTGCTCCCCTCCCAGTTTAGAGGAGGCAACGAGAAGACCAGTCCTTAAGAAGCCCTCCCTGGATTCAGAAAATCTAAGGAATTACTGACCAGTTGCCAGTCTCCCCTTCTTGGGCAAGGTTCTTGAGCAGGTGATCCAGGCACTGTAGGATGAAACTGATTTCCTAGATCCATTTCAGTTGGGGTTTAGGCCTGGTTTTGGCGCAGAAGCTGCTTTGGTTGCTCTGTATGATGACCTTTGTCGGGAGAGAGACAGTAGGATTGTAGGTTAATTCTTCTTGACCTCTCAGCAGCTGCCAATACCGTTCATTGACCGTGGTATATTTCTGGGGAGGCTGTCCAAGTTAGGGGTGTGCGGCATCGCTTTACAGTGATTCAAGCCCTATTGGATGGTCGTTTCCAGAGGGTGATGCTTGGGGAGTGTTCTTCAGCCCTGTGGAGCTTTCAATGTGGGGTTCAGTTTTATCTCCTGTGCTGTTTAACGTCCACATGGAACTGCTGAGCTTTGGAGTATGTTGTCATCAGCAATATGCTGATGATGCTCAGCTCTATTTCTCCTTTGCATATGCAGGTGAGGCAGTGGAAGTGCTGGACCATTGTCTTGCCTCAGTAATGGGCTGGATGAGAGCCAACAAACTGAAGCTCAGTCCAGATAAAACTGAGGCACAGTTAGTGGGTGGTTCCCTAGACTGCATGGGTGGGAGCTTGCCTGCTCTTGATGGAGTTACACTCCCTTTGAAAGTGGGGGTACGTAGCCTGGATCCTTTGCTGTTGCTTGAGACTCAGGTGGCCTCAGTGGCACTGAGTGCCCTCCATGAGCTTCAGTTGGTGGCCCAGCTTATCTGGAGAGGGATCGTTTAACTTCTGTTTTCTTTGCTCTGGTAAGCTCTAGGCTAGATTACTGCATCTGAAGACAGTTTGGAAACTTCAACCAGTGCAGATTTCATCAGCCAGGTTGCTCACTGTGGCAAATGCTAATCCTGGTCCAACCGCACTAGATGACAGTTTCCAGACCCAAATCAAGTGCTGGCTCTGACATATGAAGCCTTAAATGGCTCAGGACAACAATAGCTCAAGGACCACGTCTCCCCATATGCAACAACCCCGACCTGTGATCATCACCTGAGGTCTTTGTCTAGCTCCTCCACGAGAGGACCGGATCGCGTTAAAACGAGAATGGTCCTTCTCTGGGTGGGCTCTCCATTTGTGGAATGCTCTCCCCATCCATATCTTTAGGCACCAGGCAGAGGTGTTTCTCTAGAACCGTTCAATGCGTTTGTGGGAGGGGAATTTGTGGTTTGCTTTTGTTTTATAATGTATTTTGTGTTTTTCTTTTGTATTTTTATGTTGTGAACTGCCCTGTGATCTTCAGATGAAGGGCAGTATGCAAATGTAATTAATGATGATGATGATGATAATAACCATAACTCAAAGAAGGCTATGGACAGATTATCTTATTTAACATATGTTTTAATAAGTATTTTTTTATTGAATATCTCTTGCAATTGTTCCCATGGGGTGTGTCTAGGACTTCTTCTTTTCCCTTTAACTCTTCCCTTATACTTGAAAAAACATAAACATTAAAAAAACTCCCTGTGTTCATCATTTGTAGCAGCCTAAAAGAACTAACTTTGGATGAAACTTCCCTGTCTGGTTGCTTGGAGACAAGTTTTGCTTGCCCCAGGTGAGCAGAAGTAGCTGTCTGTAAGAAACAAAAAGGAACCTTCTACCATATGTGGTGGACATGCCCCAAAATTGGGAAATTTTGGAGCATGATCCACGAAGAAATAAAATACTAAGAATATCATATAGTAAAAGGCCAGAGGCATTCCCTTTAGGAATTTTAAATGATGATATTCCAAAAGACAAAACTAAACTTTTCCTATATGCGACGTCTGCAGCAAGAATCCTGGTGGCTAAGTATTGGAAAGGGAATCAGTTACCCACTAGGGGAGAGTGTTTATGTAAGCTATTATTATGTAAGTATTATGGAATACTTAGAATTAGCCAAATTGACAGACGTAATAAGACAAAAACCAAAAAGTGAAGTAAAAAAAAAGAATGGGAGTGCCTAAATGAATACCTTAAAAGTCAAGGTTCGAGAACAGAAATCTGGCTGAGTCTGGAATAGCCTTGTGAAGGGAAAGGATAAGAAAGAGGGATTTATATCTAGATGTTAGGATAGAGATGATCAGGAAAACAGGGCTGCCCCTGCTGTTCTCCCCCCCCCCCACTCACCTGGGATGCCAAACCATTGGTCAACCCCTGGGCCTCTACATTCACGCTTTTCAACACCTTTCACCCATTTTTCCTTTATCCATTTTTTCAGAGGCTCGAAAGATGCATGGGCACCGTAACATCACTGACCGGCGGGGTCTCCGAGAGGGAAGCCAACGACGCCCTGAACGCTCATGTGAGTATCTCAGTGCTGGAGTCGCCTTGCAGAGGGTCGCCGCAAAATCCGTGCCTCTTGCATTCAAGAGGGGCTGATGGCTGCATTTGCTAACCTCAATGGCTGTGCTCTGCCTCCGCTGTCGAAGGGAGCCTGCCTCTGACTACGAGCTGCCAGGAATCGCCAGTGGGCAGAGCTGCTGCTTCTGTGCTCAGGCCTTGCAACTGGGGAGAAGAACCTGTGAGAACAGGATGCTGGACTAAGATGGGCCATTGACCTAATGCACCTGCAGGCCTCTTGTGTTCTTACCTGATTGGAGAAGTTCGTGGTGGAGGAGAAGGCCGTCTGTGGCTTTCAGCCACAATGGCTCTGTTCCTCTTCCACTGTGATGTGCCTCTGTTGGGAATCGCAAGCAGGTAGCGCTGCTGTTGTACTTGGGTCTTGCTTGTGGGATTCCCATTGGGGAAGCTATTTACGGAGAAGCTCTTTACGGAGCCTCCATAAGGCTTTTTATTTAAAATAATAAAAATTCAGCCTATTTTCAGGGTTGAATATTGTTCCTGCTGCTTTAACAGATGGATTTAACGCGCTCTTAACTGTTTTAGCTTTCCGTTCTGTTTTTAATTTCTCCTTTTTTTTTTGTACCGCCGCCACAATATTTCCAGTTTACAACTTCTTTAAATAAAATAAATGATTGGCACCTTAAAATAGGAGAGTATATATAGAACTTGCCAGCATGACAGACAGATTAAGGAATAAAGATGATAAGAATTTGAAAGAAGACAGACATTATATATTTAGATTATATGGGGGAAAATATCACAATAAGAAAATAACCGCAACAGGCTGACGAAAAATACTTGGTGGTAGATGTTGCAAAGTGGGATAGTGTAAGGTAATGAAAACAACTTAGTGGAGTAAGAAAAGATAGCATTTGAAAAGATAGATAGGAAACCAAGGAAAGAATGGGAGGGGAGTAAAAGTTAAGGTTTATGAGAATTAAATAAATTATTATTCAAATACATATGTCTTATATTTATGTTATTTCCGCCCTCTCTTATTATCCTGTGTCTGATTGTAACACAGTAGGTGTTGATGATATGATCAAACAGAAAAGCAAATAAAAAATTATTTAAATAAATAAAAGTAAACAATTTGCTTCCAGGCATCCTTAATTGAAGTCAGCTTGGAAGGACTCTGAAAGCATCTTGATTTTATTTTAAATTGTTGCTGCTTTGGGAGTCCTTGCTTGCTCTACGGATTCCTTCCTCCCTCTCCCCGCACCTTCCCTCTGAGGTTTGGCCTGCCGTTAGATAAACCTTCCGGTCTTGCTCCTCCAGGTGTGCAAAGGAGCCCCTCAGCACGAAGAGATATGCCTGGGCCTTTTCATGCTGATCCTCACGGAGCCTGCTCAAGCGCAGAAGGTAAGGGCTCCCTTTTTTCGCTCTGAAATGCCTTATCCAATGCTGTATCCTATGCCAGTCCTACTCAGAGCAGACCCATGGAACTCAACAGACGCGACCGACTTAGCTCCATTGGTTTCAATGGGCCTACTCAATGAGTAGATATTTTAGTTGGATGCAACCCTGTGCCCAGAAGGCTGGGAGAGGTGGGAGACAGGATTGGTACCTTTCCGCTTCTGATTCCCTTGTTTTGTTTCACTTCCTTCAAAAGTGATAGTCCAGCCCCACTGTTGCATTTGGAACCCCTGCTCCTCCTTCTGCTGCCCTGATGGCGCCACTGTGCCGCTGAAGTTAGGGTTACTGCATATGTCTTTCTTCTTGGTCACCCTGGGAAGGGGCCTGGTTAGGGTTGGGTTGAGCCCCAGAACCTCAAATTTCCTATCTCCTCCTTTTTTAAAAAAAACAAACCAAAAACACCAATATTCTAAAAATGCGTGGACTAGGCTTTCTGTAACTTGGGTCTCCAGCTGTTTCCCCCGACTACAACTCCCATCATCCCTAGCTAGCAGGACCAAGTGGTCAGGGCTGATGGGAACTGTAGTCCAAAAAACAACAACTGGAGACACAAGTTTCGGAAACACTGGTTTAGACGGTGGCTGGAAGCAGCACTGGCAAGATGCCAGCCACCCACATCCACACCAAATACAGCGGTACCTCGGGTTACAGACGCTTCAGGTTACAGACTCCACTAATCCAGAAAAAGTACCTCGGGTTAAGAACTTTGCTTCAGGATGAGAACAGAAATCATGCTCTGGCGGTGCAGCGGCAGCAGGAGGCCCCATTAGCTAAAGTGGTGCTTCAGGTTAAGAACAGTTTCAGGTTAAGTACGGACCTCCAGAACGAATTAAGTTCTTAACCCGAGGTACCACTGTATGTATTCTGACAAGAATTACAAACTCAAATAGAGATTACAAACTCACACTCATAAACTCTAATCCATAATTAACTTCTGACTTCTGCTCTATGATTGAAACTGAGTCTCCATCTGCAAGCTGATAAATTATAAGGATCAACATTAATGTCGATTGAAAAAGAGAAAATCTTTGTAACGAATTATTGTGTTATACATATGTTTGAGTTTGTAATCTCTATTTGAGTTTGTAATTCTTGTTGGAATACATACTTTTGAATGGATTAGTTTTTGTTACTATTGACTATTGACTTGTGAGTTGGGACCACTCCCACTATTGAAACTTTCATTGGCCTGAGTTCTTGGTGTGCTTCTTACATCTTGAGCACTGCCTCTTCTACTAAGAGAAGGGGCACTGCTCTCCCTTAGGGACAGTAGGAGTAATAATAATAATAATAATAATAATAATAATAATAATGATGATGATGATGATGTATTATTTATACCCTGCCCATCTGGTTGGGTTTCCCCAGCCGCTCCGGGAGGCTCCCAACAGAATATTAAAAGCACGATAAAGATATCAAACATTAAAACTTCCCCAAACAGGGCTGCCTTCAGAAGAAGCTGCCTTTTAGCAAAGCAGACAATTTGGCCTCTCTAACTCAGTATCACCCACGCTGACAGGCAACAGCTCTCCAGGGCTTCAGGCAGGGGGTCTCTCCCAGAGGATGCCATTGGGGTTCTTGAACCTGGGACCTTCTGGGCTCAAGTCAGATGCTGTGCCGCTGAGCTGTGTTCCCCCCTTTTCGCCCTCCATGCTCTGGACGCGGATTGGGTCTGCCGAGCAGCCGCCCTCTTCCGAAGCCTCTCAAAGAATGCCTCTCCTGGCCCCCCTCGCAGGAAATTAGCTGCGTGCCGAGCCCGTCCAGCTGTGCGCTGGAGACCCTTGGCTGCGTCGGGGCCGTCGGGGTGACAGCCAGCTGATGAGTGTGCGAGGCGGCTGCCTCCTCCGCTCGGCTGGCTCTTGCTTTTAATTAAAGTTCCCAAAGTATGGAGGGAGGGCCTTCTGCTCTCTCCCACCCCCCTTCCAGCTTTTTATCTTTCACCCAGACTTAAAAGCCTCCTGTCTCCTTGACATCTCCCTGCTGCTTGCCTCTTGCGCCCATCTCCGGAGCCTTACGCCGGCGGGGTCTGCTGGCGGGTGCTGATTTATTCATTGGCGTGACACATTTTCATCAGGCTGCAGACTCTTTCCTTGCCAGTGACATGGGCCGTGTTGCTAGACGCTTGTTGGGTGTGTTTCGCGGCAAAAATAAGAATGGTTTACTGTCAAGCATAAGGAAGCCATGGGACGCAGCTGGCACTGTGGGTTAAACCACAGAGCCTAGGGCTTGCCGTGAGAAGGTCGGCGGTTCGAATCCCCGCGACGGGGTGAGCTCCTGTTGCTTGGTCCCTGCTCCTGCCAACCTAGCAGTCCGAAAGCATGTCAAAGTGCAAGTAGATAAATAGGTACCGCTCCGGCGGGAAGGTAAACGGCGTTTCCGTGCGCTGTTCTGGTTCGCCAGAAGCGGCTTAGTCCTGCTGGCCACATGACCCGGAAGCTGTGCGGTGGCTCCCTCGGCCAATAAAGCGAGATGAGCGCTGCAACCCCAGAGTCGTCCACGACTGGACCTAATGGTCAGGGGTCCCTTTACCTTTATAAGGAAGTCATCTGAGCCGTCCTGCCCTGCATTGCCACCCTGGTTCTGCTGCCACCCCAGGTCCCTTTCAGGAGGACAGATTCCAAAAGGTGCCTTAGATCAGGTTTTAATTTGATAGGCACCTCCCCTTCTTCCTATGGGCCCTGCACCCTCCTTCAGCATTCTGCAACCTGGTGTCCTTTAGGTGTTCTTCTGGACTACAACTGCTGGCTGGGGCTGAGGGAGCCAAAAGGCCTGGAGGGCACCAGGTTGGGGACAGCTGAAATAAATGCATAGCATTTTCCTGTACCCTTCCATCTTCCCCCTCTGCCCATCTCCCTCTTTGCTGTGTTATTATATCAGCTGTCTCATTAGCAGTATATTATATGCCAAGCATCTGGGGCCTTAAGATTGGCAAGGGAGGCCCTGTGGGTGGCTGCGCCCGGCTGGCATTGACAGGTCCTTCTTGGCACCTTCTCGCTGTTTGTGAAATGCCTCCCGGGTTGGAACCATGAACTGGAGCCCTTCATGTTTTCAACATGTTGTTGCAGGTGTAACGCTATGAATATTGTATGACATCACAGTGATAAGAATTTGTCTGGGATTGGGCTGGAATGGAGTATCCTGGGAAAGGGCGTAGCTGGTTGGAACCCTGAACTGGAGCACTCCACATCACCAGCATTTTGTCACACTTGTGAATATCGTAATGTGGATAAGAAACTTGTTTGGGCTTGTAAGTTATCCTCCACCAGGGCCAGGGCCTTTTCACTGATGGCTCCAACCTGGTGGAAAGCTCTGTCCCATGAGACCAGGGCCCCGCAGGATTTAACCTCCTTCTGTCGGGCCTGTAAGACACAGCTATTCCGCCTGGCCTTTAATTTGAATTCAGCCTGATCTTTTATTTCCCTTCTCTCTCTCCTCCCCTTTATGAAGATCACCCACTCTGAGACCCCACAGCTAATTCTCCCCTGGCCTCCTCGCTGGCCCAAGAAGGACCAATTCAGCCAGCTAGCCCTGGGGATTATCTAATTGATTTTTGATTTTTATTGTATATTCATGTTTTTATACTGTATTTTATGCTGCTTTTATAATTAAGTGTTTTAAATTTGTTGTTAGCTGCCCTGAGCCCGGTTTGTGAACCGGGAAGGGCAGGTTATAAATATTTTTTTATTATTGTTGTTGTTGTTGCTACTACTACTATTATTATTATTATTATTATTATTATTATTATTATTATTATTATTGTAATGGAATGGCACATCCTGGGAAAGGGCTGACTGGCTAGCTGGCTGGGACCCTGAACAGGAGCACCGTTTTGTTGCAAGGGGCCAGAATTTGAGCCAGGATTCACCTGCAGAACGCCACTGCCTTTATATAGCCTTTTGCAGTTTGGGTGATAATAAGACACCCCAAACGGAGCACCTCTTATAAACCCCATCGGTTCCTAGGAAAAGAAATAGGAGGCCAAAATCTTGGGGCCTCCGCACTAGCCTCTCTGTCCTTTCAAAACACAGGAAATAAGAGCACCTTCAAACATGGGCAGAGTGCTTTACCTAGCCCTGGAGGGACTGGACCCTTTTGCAGTGACATCCCTTCCTCACCCTCGCCTCTGCCTTCCTCCTGCCCTCTGAAACGCCTTCTGTGATCCCTGTTTTGTGGCTTCGGGAGAATTGCCCAGGGCGCCAGGGCGCCTTGGCCCCAATTGTACCACGCGGCACCGGGTCAGGGGTTATTTCACCCCTCCTGCTCGCCGGCCAAGTGCGGCTTTTAACATTTGGAAAGCGCCAAAAGGCCGAGCCAGAGACCTCACCTGTTGCGAGCGTGAGGTTGCTGAGTGCTTTGCGAGTTCAATCGAAAGGGCGCTTTCAGGGGCCTCATTAGCCTCTCGGAGGGAGAACGCGGAGAGCAGATCCCTCTTTGCTTCCGCGGCGTGACATTTAGCAGCACAAATTAACATCCATGCAGAAGTGAGTTAACAGATGATTTCCTGGTTCCTCTGTCCCCTTCCCTCCCTTCTGCCAACCTCACAGGGCAAGAGGGAGCAGGCAAGAGATCTCACCTCTCTTCCACCCCACCCATCTTGCGTCTGAATACCGTAAAACTTCGCAAGAAGCCTCACTATTCATTATTATTTTTATTATTAACTGGACTTGCTAGTTGCTTTTGAAAAATGAAACGTAAACTCATTTTACTGTATACCACAAGCATTAAAACCAGTATAAAACCGAAACAAAACGAGAGCTCAAAACACGGATGGATGTAAAAAGGCTGTCTAATAAACCCCACAAAGCAGTTGCAGTATCTAAAACTCTCCCAAGATAAAAGCCAAAAACCTGGCTGAAAAGTAGTGTTACTGCTGGGCTCCTGAAAGTAGCCATTGATGGCACCAGCCAAGCCTCCCTGGGGAGAGCATTCCAAAGGCAGGGAGCCACCACCAAAAAGACCCTGTTCTCATGTCATCACACTCCAGACCTCCCATAGAGAAGGACCTCGGATGTTGGTTTCAGGGTCCGGGGTGGTGGGTCATGATCAGCTGATCTGCTCCAAGTCCTCCCAAATCTGAGCCTCTGAGCACTTTCCACCGCCTCCTTCCTCCCCCAATCCCTCCACCGCGCCCCCCCCAAAGTTCTCCCACACCGCCTGCACTCCCCAAGCTCTGCCTTTGGCTCCCGAAACGTTTGCACGGCCATTTGCAGGCTCCTCTTCCGCAAGCATCTCCTTGCCAGCTTTTGGCAGATTGAGTCCCGGGGGTGGGGGGTTGTTCTCTTGGAACTTGACAAGCGAGCAAAATTTGGACACGGGGAATATATTCTCTGCTTGTACATTTTGGACGAGCCGAGTCCCAGCTGATTTACGACCGTCCGACACACTTGGCCGTACTATTCGTGTATGTTCTGCATTATGTGTCGCCTGGAATTATTTTCATATGTCAGATGGTTGGGCTTGCGGTGCCATATAGAAACAGCGACCCCTTTCGCTGCTTTCTGGTTACTGATGCGTATATATGTCTATTCCTTTCCTTTGGTCGCCAGTGGCGGGGAGCAGCTCACCCCCAAAGCAGCCAGTGCTTTGGCTATTCCCGATGTACCACCTTGGCTTCAGGCACTGTCTCCTTCTGTTGTTAGAGCACGGATGGAGAGCCTGTGGCCTCCCAGAGATGTTGGTGGACTACAACTCTCGTCACCCCTGACCAATTGGCCTTGCAGGCTGGGGAAAATGGAAGTTGGAGTCAAACAGCACCTGGATGGCGGCTACGGGTTCTTCATCCCGGCTCTAGGTAATAGAATATTACACCTCTATAAGCGCATTTCATACGTGATCCCTGATTGTTTGGGATGTGTGTCTGGAATAGGGCTGGAGAACCCATGACCCTCTGGAGGGCCTTGTGGACTGCAGTTCCCGTCAGCCCTGACCATTGGCTGCACTGGCTGTGGCTGATGGGAACTACAGTCCTGCTGGAGTCCGGCCAATGGGAGCTAGAGTCCAGCTGGAATCCGGCCAATAGGAGCTAGAGTCCCGCTGGAGTCCGGTCAATGGGAGCTGGAGTCCTGCTGGAGTTGAACCAATGAGAGCTAGAGTCCCGCCGGAGTCCCGCCAATGGAACTAGAGTCCCGCCAGAGTCCAGCCAATGGGAGCTAGAGTCCCACTGGAGTCCAGCCAATGGGACTAGAGTCCCGCCGGAGCCCTGCCAATGGGAGCTAGAGTCCCACTGGGGTCCCACCAATGGGACTAGAGTCCCGCTGGAGTCCAACCAATGGGAGCTAGAGTCCCGTTGGAGTCCAGCCAATGGGAGCAGACCTTCTAAGATGCTGTAGGGCTCCTGCATGATGATGGTGATCAGGGTAATGTGAATCAGCCTTCAATGTGCCAAACCAGTTATCCGTTCAACCCAGTGCTGTTAACTGACCAGCAGCATCTCTCCAGGGAACTGCACTTGGCCCCTGGGATGGAGTCTCCCCACCCGTTTACAGAATCTGTATGCCACCCACCACCCACCCCAGAGCAGTTTCTTTCTAAGTTATATGCTGTGACTGCACTCTGTGCAGCTGACACATTCTCTCATCTCTCCCCTGCCCTCCTCCGTGGCCACAGTGTTACCGGGACCTGGTGCTGGTCAGCCGCGACGGGATGAGTGCCGTGTTGAACAAGATGAACCAGATTCTGATGGAGAAGTACCTGAAGCTGCAGGACACGTGCCGTACGCAGGTGGGCCATGCGCTATGCGCCGCGTCTTGCCTATGCGCATTTTATTTTCTCTGTGTGCCTCCGCACTTTAAAGAACCGTGTGTGTGTGTGTGTGTGTGTGAAGCAGGAGCTGCGATCAGCCCGCTGTTTGTCTCAAGCCCGGAGTGCAGTGCTGCCAAGGCATCTCTGTGCGGCATTTTGAATTCTGCAACCTGAAGATCCAGATTCCGCAATCGGCACCACATCTCCAAATCTGCAAGCTGGGTTTCAGGGGCATATGTAATGCGGTCTGCAGTTGCGGGTACTTCCTCCCCCCCGGCCCCTTGCTTCCAAGCCCCAGTGCCAGAATTAGAATTTTTATATGGAAAAGGTGCATTGAGGCATACAGGGGAAATCAAGGGAAGTACGGTGCTGTAAGCTTGGGGGTGGGTCACGAAACACAAATTTGTGGTAGGTGGGCTTGGTGGCTGTGTTTGTAATCCAAACCTTCTACCCTGCTGCTAACCCCGGGAATCCCCGCATAGACACGATTCTATAACTTAAGTGGTGTTTGGGGTTCCCTCCGCAACCACAAGGACTAGAAACTTGCAGGATGTTTTTTTTAAAAAATGAGAGAGCAGGGAAAAATCCCGATCGCGGGTTCTTCTGAAGGAACCATATTCTATGAGCAGCGAGTTAGGACCCTGCCATCATCTGGCTGGCGCAAATGCTTGCATGCAATGCCTTTCTTCTGCCTGGACAAGGCGTCAAAGAGGCGGGAGAGGCTGGCTTTGTCCATGTCGTTTGAAGGAGCCCTGAATTCTCTTTTCTCCCACGCTTTAGTTGGTTTGGCTGGTGCGGGAGATAGTGCGGAGCGGGATTCTGGGCATCGAAGGCGTCTGCATGACCTTCATGAAGCAGATTGCAGGTGAGTGCGTTGGGGGGGCAGTATCGCTGGAGAAAATAGCCCCATAAAGCATCCCATAGGAGGCGGAGGAAGGCTGTGTTGATGGCTGCTAGCCTGAGTGAGTGCCTTTTCTCTATCAACCGTTCCTCATAAGCAGGGCCAGAGTTACCGTATTTTTTGCTCTATAAGACGCACCAGACCATAAGATGCACCTGGTTTTTGGAAGAGGAAAACAAGAAAAAAAATATTCTGAATCCCAGAAGGGCAGCCCTTCTCCCTCCACAAGGAAAAGCCCCCAAGAGCCTCACACATGCTCCACGTGGCTCTTTAAAGGGAGTGCTGAGCAGAGCCTCCCGCCTGCATTCGCTCCATAAGACGCACACACGTTTCCCCTTACTTTTTAGGAGGGGGAAAGTGCATCTTATAGAGCGAAAAATACAGTAGGTTTGATGAGGCCCTCGGCTACTGAAGGTAATGGGGCCCTTTATGTGTCCAGCTGTCCTTTGTCAACAACAAATTGTCACTGTTTTTTGCGTTGAATATATGCTATATGGTAGTTTATGGACCTCATAGGTATCTAAAGCCATTCGCACATGTCAAAATACGTATTTTATCAAAGTAATCGCTGAAGTGAAGTACAATTAAGAAGAAGTATCCAGGGTTTTTTCCCTTTGAATTTTTTTGGGGGCTCCAAGAGAGTGGGGCCCTAAGCTATAGCTTGTTTAGCTTATACGTAAATCCGGCACTGCTCATAAGGCTTGGTTTCTCATAAGGGAGCCAGTGTGGTGTAGTGGTTCAGAGCGGTGGACTCATATTCTGGTGAACTGGGTTCGCTTCCCCGCTCCTCCACATGCAGCTGCTGGGTGACCTTGGGCTAGTCACACTTCTCTGAAGTCTCTCAGCCCCACTCACCTCACAGTATTTGTTGTGGGGGAGGAAGGGAAAGGAGAATGTTAGCCGCTTTGAGACTCCTTCGGGTAGTGATAAAGCGGGATATCAAATCCAAACTCTTCTTCTTCTTAGATGGGCCGTTGGTCTGATCCAGCAGGCTCTTCTTGTGTTCTTAACATCTGGAGCGTACCAGGTGGGGAAGGCTGATCTGCAGATATGTGAAGTGGATAGTGTGTTGGACTAAGAACTTGGCAGACCTGTGTTCAAATTCCTACTCATCTCATGAATCTGATTGTGTGAGGCCTTGGGCCCATCTTACGAACTTTGGAAGAGCTTTCTGGATCATCTAGTGACCAACATCTCACTGCGTCCAACCAGATGCCTGTATAAAACCCAGGCACAAAGGCACTCCACTGTTTCTTAACCTAAACTCCCTTAAAGGATTGTTGTGAAGATGAAAGAGGAAGGGCATATACCACTTGGAGCTCCTTGAAGGAAACACCTCGCTGCTCCTCCTCCTCCTCTTCTTCTTTGCCTCTGGCGGAGGCAAAAATGCTTCTGATTACCAGCTGCTGGAAGCTGCCGCAGGGGGAGAGCTCTTGGGGGCGTCCCATTGTGGCGTCTGGTTGGCCACTGTGAAAACAGGAAGCTGGGCTAGATGCAACCAATATGACTCTAATTTCTTAAGGTGCCCAGTCCTCATCAAGCAACCAGGCCATTCTGAGTAGCCTCTTGAGCATCACTGCCCCCGTCCCCGTCCCTAAGCTGTTATTTTTGCTGCTGCCTGTGTCTAATGAAGGGAGCATATTGTGGCAGTCAGGGTTTGCCCGTGGTAACACTGGCATGTTCCAAATGAACCGCCTGTCATCTAGAGCTGAGGTGCCGAAGGTCCAGGTTGCCAACAGCTACAGGGAGAGCTCTGGTTTAATTGTGTACAGCCGCCTTAAACCGGAGCCAGGCAGGGCCAGGAGAGAGGGAGGGGTGGTTGATGGCAGGAGGGTTGCCCTTTTCAGGTAACGAGGGACGAAATGAGTTGCTCAGTTAGCAGCAAGGTATATTGGAGCAGCTCTCTCTAAGGATTGCAGGATTGCAGTGGGCGCAGAGTTTCTTTATTCCGCATGTTTTGATTACACCCAATTTAAAAAATCCCTGGTGTGTTTAGGGTCATTTTGTTTTATTTTTGTAGAGAACAACCATTACTCGGGAACATTATTCTGTAATTATAGATCCTTTTAAAAAAGGAAGAGTTTGGTAATGCAGCTGCCTTAAATTGTTCATGTGCCATTGCAGATATAGAACGTTGTCCAATTTAATAAAACAGATTTATCCCTAAACCATTTTTTATGCAATTATGGGACACCTGTTTTTGTTTTTAAAAGATGCAATAACTTTTCCAATAACTCTTGGAAGATTTCCTTTTCACTTTACATTAAAGTGTGTGTAAATATTACGCACGTAGGATTTATCTTCCATTTTTAAAGCTATAAAGAAGTCTCGTCGCCAGAGATGCGTTTGTATATAGCAGGACTGAGGAACCAGGGGGTCCTCCAGCTGTGGCTGGACTATAACTCCCATCAGCCCCAGCTTGCACGGCCTACGATTAGGGATGATGGGACTTGTAGTTTGGCAGCATCTGGAGGGTAACAGGTCCCCCACCCCTATCCTGGTCACACCTCCCAGCCAATCAGGGATCTCTCATTAAATTGCAGTAATAGGATGCCTCTTGGCCAAACAGTCCTCATCTCTCCGCCCCACCAGTTCCTTCCCTACCAAATCAGGTATGGTCTTGATAGGGATCTCGAGAACTTCTGGCACACTTTTGTGCCGGGCTGACATCAGGAATTTGCCGCAGTGGAAAATCTGTCATTTTGTTTTTTTAACCGCCAGCATCTGCAATGTGGAGTTGGGCCTGTATGAGCTCAGAGCTTGCCAGCTCCCGCCCCCCTCGCCCGAAGGACAGGCTCTAAAAGATATTTGTTTGGGGGGGGGCAGGAAGGACAAAACCATAGTGGACCAGCAAACTACTGTCTTTCTCCTTTCCTTGGCACCCGTGCCAAGTGTTTGCAGACTTCTAACTTACGGGAAACTTCTTTTCCTAAGGTACCTCTGCCGCCCCCTCACCCTGATAGGTTTTTTCTTCTTCTTTTTACGAGGATTCGGTTGCCATGACTACATCTTTTGAGGACCCCCCCCCACTCCCCTTCTCAAGGACAGGCATCCAAGAATGGCTCAGCCTGACTTTTTAAAGAGTACTCTGGTGGAGAAAGGAATTTGCCCCGCAATCGCTCACAGCAACCAGGAATTTACAAGCCTCGGGGCTCTTTGTTAGCTAGCTTGCATGACAGCCTGACCTTGGGTGCCCCTAGTCTAGAGTTGGGGGGTCCCTGCGGCCCTCCAGATCTTACTGGACTCCATCATCCCTACCCATTACCCGCGCCAGGGGTGGGGTGGGGATCTGATGGAAATTGGAGCCCAATAACGGCTGGTGCGGGATGCGGGTGGCGCTGTGGGTTAAACCACAGAGCCTAGGGCTTGCCGATCAGAAGGTTGGTGGTTCGAATTCCCACGACGGGGTGAGCTCCCGTTGCTCGGTCCCTGCTCCTGCCAACCTAGCAGTTCAAAAGCACGTCAAAGTGCAAGTAGATAAATAGGTACCGCTCCGGTGGGAAGGTAAAGGGCGTCTCCGTGCACTGCTCTGGTTCGCCAGAAGCGGCTTAGTCATGCTGGCCACATGACCCGGAAGCTGTACGCCGGCTCCCTCGGCCCATAAAGCAAGATGAGTGCCGCAACCCCAGAGTCGGTCACGACTGGACCTAATGGTCAGGGGTCCCTTTACCTTTACCTTTAACACCTGGTGGGGGAGCTGAGTTAGGGGAGGGTGCCCTGGCCAAATAGCCCTCCTTGCTGTCTTCTGGCTGGCATCACGGGTGGAGAAAGCCCTGCTTGTTGTGCTCAGGCCTTGCTTTCAAAGGTCAAAATTGGGTGTCAATATCCCTTCCGCTGAGCATCTCTCACTCCTCCATTTGGCAGGCCGAGATGACCATTCGCTTGCTCCCCAATTTTGGCCTCACTGAGTCAGGCCGCTGTGATTTAATTTGGGTCCCTCAGCGCTGCATCAATAATCAATACCAGCTGCTGGAAGCCACAGGAGGGGAGCGCTCTCTTGTGCTTGGGTCCTGCCCTGAGGGTTTCCCTAATGGGCCATTGGCCTGATCTTGGGGTTTGCAGTCAGATTTATTGAGGAGAAGGCAATCAGTGACTACTGGCTCTTCCTCCACATTTGAAGGTAGTAAATGTGTCTGAATAAAATCATAGAGTTGGAAGGGACCCCGAGGGTCATCTAAGTCCAACCCCCTGCAATGCCAGAATATGCAGCTGTCCCATACAGGGGTCAAACCTGCAACCTTGGCGTTAATCAGCACCACGGTCCAACCAACTGAGCTGGAGACTTCTGGTGTCCTTCTGTTGCGCTCAGGTCTTCCCTGCAGGCCTTTACAGAAGAGGCACCTGGCTGGCTGCTGCGAGAACAGGCAGACCATTGGCCTGATCCTGCAGGGTCTTTTTACATCCTTATGGGTTACAGGGAGAGAGGGCTCTTGCCTTCACGCCCTGCCTGTGCACCTCCTAGAGGAATCTTGAGTGGCTGGTGTCAAAGGCTTTTGACCTGATCCGGAACGGTTCTTCCAATGTCCATTTGGTCATTGGTTTCCAGAAAGCACCTGAGCTGTCCCATTGAGGAAAGGAGGACGGGGTTCTCCTAGGTTGGGTGGGTATGTCGGTGTACAGGGCAAAAACAACAGCAGCAAAAAATTTGGTATCAAGGGGCAGTTTGGTGCAAACCTGATGCTGGAGGAAATTGCAATCCACAGTCTGAACCAGCCTCCTCCCAACCTTCTGGTCACCTGTTTGTCTCCTTGCAGGCGGAGACGTAACGGCAAAGAATATCTGGTTGGCAGAAAACATCCTTGATATGCTTACTGAGCAGAGGTATGTATGCCTGGTTAGTCGACCATCGCTGGCAGCCAGGGGTCATTGCCTGCTCACAATGGAGCAAACGGACGGTGCTTGCCTAGACTTGCTCCAAAGGCTTGTTCAGGTGGACTGCCTGGCTAGTAGCTTTGTTTTGCCTTTCAAGGCTTGGGCTCAGCCGTGTCTGACCTTGTCCAGTGTGGACTCTGAAGTTCGTTTTCACGCTACCGAGCCTTGCCAGGGCTGATCAGTCCTGACTTTCCCTGTGACCAAGATGAAGAGAGCCCCGAAGCAGCCCTGCATAGAGACCGCGCAATTAATGGGGCATGGCTTTCTGCTGGGACTTATTGCCAGGAGTGAGGAATATTTATTGCCTTGGTACGAACCCGGCCACCTTCTCCAGACACCCTCTGCAACATGCTTGAGTCACCGAGGCTGATCTGACTTTGTTTACACCGAGTCTTGGTTGCCCACGCCGTTCCTTTTCTGCAGCCCCTTTTTCTTTGCACGGATGCATCCCGAGTGCACCTGTCATAATATTTCAATGCGCGGTTCCCTCTCTTAGGATGGCATGTGTAGTAGCTGCAATGTCTCTTTGAAATTGCTTATTGCTGTGGTGAACAATCAAGTTGTTAAAGCGTTTTACTTCATGGGGGACGGACGGACACATAAAGAGTTTTTCAAGTGTGTTTATTTCCCTTTGGCAAGGAACAGTTTGATTCCAGCTGCGTTGCCCCACAGTGCCATCTAGTGCGCTCTTCGGAGAGCGAGCACGTTTTCCGCGGCTGGACGAGCCAGGGGGCTGTAAATCATTGCTTTCTGCCTGCTGGTTCTTGCCTAGACAGTCTTTACCTAGTAGTTTGTCTTGTTTGTCTTCTGCAATGCCTTACCTGACACAGATTCTTGACAACCCTCATCTTAGGCTTAACACACACAGGGTCAAGTTTCTAGCCCACTTGAAGGCTTCCCTCTCCTTCCTTGGTCTTTGAGTGTGATGTTTCATGCCAAAAGAAGTCCAAATTCTGTGCTCAGAGGAACTTTGCACTTGCAACAGTCTCTCCTGCCTCCCATTTGTTGGGCTCATTTGGAATTTATGTTGGCAAGGGGGAAAGAGGAACGGGATGTAGCAAAACTCTGGGCAAGAATGTGTTTTTTGGCCTGTGACTGCCTAGTGGCATCTCACATACAGAGTTGGGCACCCCGAGTGGTACTGGAGTTAAGCAAGTGCTTAGCCCTTACGATGGTAGAGTTGGTGGACTTTTGGTCTGACCGAACGGGAGTCTTCTTCCCTCCTTACGAGAGAAGTTTTGAAGATTTAGCAGAAGGACCTGTGGCTTCCAAAGGGCTGCTGCCGGTCAGAGTGGACAATACTGGGTTCAATAGGAACACACAGTGTTGCTGTTTGTCTCCGAGGTGAAAAACGGGGAGCCGTACAGATGGCTGGGATGCCATCTTCATCGCTCTTGAAAGAGAATTGGACAAATCCATGGAGGGGGCTGAGACGGTCAGTGGCTGCTGGCCACAATGGCTGTGTTTTCCACTGTCGGAGGCAATATGCCTCTGAACACCAGTTGCTGGGCATCACAAGGGGGTGTGGCCTGGGGAGAGGGGGTGTGGCTAAGGAGGGCGTGAAGCAAGGCCAGCCAGGGGCGTGGCTTGGGGAGACTTGCTGCATTTGCACCCCCCTCCTGAGAGCCTGGGACATTCCAAGGAGGGGAAGGCTACTCCTCAAAAGCTTAACTCCCCCCCACATGGGGGGCTTTGTGCCACAGCAGAAAAGGCCCTACCCAAAGTCCCAGGGCCTCATTGGCAGTGTTGCTCAGGGGTTGACGAAGAATGAGGAAACAGGCCCATTGCCCCAGGGGCAGTGTTTCTCAAACTTGGGTCCCCGGCTGTTGTTGGACTCCCACTCCCATCATCCATAGCTAGCAGGACCAGTGGTCAGGGATGATGGGAGTTGTTGTCCAACAACAGCCGGGGACCCAAGTTTGAGAAGCACTGACTGCTCTAGGGGATGGTTCCTGGCCTGGGAATTTCGAGGATTGAGGAGAAAACTCATCTGAGGTCAGCAGAATGGAAAGCAAGGTTTTAATTAAGCAGCATAGTTGGTTTTTTAAAATGTGAAACCAAAACCCTCCCGCTTTGGCTGCTTTAATTGGGAGCAGAAGGTGTTGTTGCTCAAGCATCCGGATCAGGGGGTGAGCCAAGCCCACCACGTCGCGCGTTGGCCCTTTCCGGCACTCGGTGGCGTAACGAGCTCCAAGCTGCCTCTGGAGCACCCTCAAACCTTTCCTCTGCATCACCTGCCAGATCAATTACTCCTGAGCTCAGGCTGGAGGGCAGCCCCATGCACAGACCCCCTGACATCGGCTGCCCCCTCCTTTGCCACTCCTGCCCTTTCGCTGCTGCTGCTGCTGCTGTTGTGCTGCACATCCAGTAAATGGACCGAAAGCCCTTTTGCCCCGCAAAGACCTTCTTCTTTGAGATCTTTTAAAAAGCATAACTAAAACAGATCTCTGCTTAGGGTCAGGATGGGGTGGGGGGGGCAGGATGATCTGACCATGTTGTTGTTGTTGTTTAGTTGTTTAGTCGTGTCCAACTCTTTGTGACCCCATGCACCAGAGCATGCCAGGCACTCCTGTCTTCCACTGCCTCCCGCAGTTTGGTCAGACTCATGCTGGTAGCTTTGAGAACACTGTCCAACCATCTCGTCCTCTGTCGTCCCCTTCTCCTTGTGCCCTCCATCTTTCCCAGCATCAGGGTCTTTTCTTCTCTTCTCATGAGGTGGCCAAAGTATTGGAGCCTCAGCTTCAGGATCTGTTCTTCCAGTGAGCACTCAGGGCTGATTTCCTTAAGAATGGAGAGGTTGGATCTTCTTGCAGATCTGAGCATGGAGGGCATCAAAGCCTCCCCTCTCCCTCCACCCCCCAGTCTGAAATCTTAATTCAGGCTTCCTCCCAGGTTCTCAAGATTTGCCACCTTCAGCAACCAAATACCCGTTGCAGGAGGGGGAAAAGGCTCTTGTGATCGGATCCTGCTTGCGGGTTTTCTGCAGGCATTCGCTTGGCCTCCGTCAAAACAGGACGCTGGGCAAAATGATCCAGCAGAGCTCTTTTTATATTAGTTGTGAACAGAACCTCCATGTCCTAAGGCAGTCTACCTCTCAATGCTCGATGCTGGAGACAAACAACAGGGGAGGGCTCTTGCCTGGGGGCCTTCCTGGGAGAATCTGACGGGCCGCTGTGAGACCAGGGTGCCAGGCCTGATCCCGCGGGGCTACTTGTACATGTTCTCAACGCCCACACTGGTTCTGAGCAGTTGGAAGGGCTAGCGTTTGCGCCGGGTTGTGGCGTGGAACTAAATGCTCCCTTCTTTGCAGGGAGTGGGTTCTGAAAAGCGCCATGCTGATTGCCATGTCTGTGTACACCTACCTCCGCCTGATCGTCGACCACCATGGCTCGCCTCCCCTGCACGCCCTGAGGCAGAAGGAGGTGGAATTCTGCATCTCCCTGCTCCGCGACCGGGTAAGGGAATCTGGGAAGTGTTGAGCTGCCTGGAGGCGTGTGGGAGGGTGCCATCTCGGAGGAAGGCACTTGAGGGACAAGTGACAGCCGCTTTCCAGACAGCCTCCTTTGTCGCCGCAGACACACTCGGCTCCCACTCTCCTTGTCTTCTCTGTGGGGGCCGACTTTGAAACAACGCAGCCCATTGTGACTTCCGCCCGGATGAGCTTCTCTCTTCGCGTTTTGTGCCTTTGCTGCTTGTTCCTCTTAAGGAGCTGAAAGCCCAACCAATCAGGGATCACACATTAAAATGCACTTAACAGAAGAGAGAAGCTGGGCTGGGGAGAACTGCAGCCCTTCAAATCTTGCGGGCCTTCAAGACCAAGCAGCCTTGGCCAACATAGCCGATGGTCAGGGGTGATGGGATTTGGAGTCGAGCGACATCTGAAGGGCCACAGGTTCCCCATCCTAGCCCGAACCCCTGCCCGTAGCGACACAGGTGACCCAGTACAACAAGATCCCCATTGAGCTCTGGTTCCAGCAACATCTGGAGGGGCCGCAGGTTGCATGAAAGTCAAGCAGGGAGGAGTAGTTTCATGCGTTGCCGTAGAGTTGTGGGGCAGCTGCAGGAAAGGCCCTGCAGTCGGGGAGAGCAAGTTATGCTCACATACTGCCTGAAGCACAGCCAGGAATCTGATCTGACTCTCCAGTGCTGCTAGCAAGAGTAGTAGCGTTCATGATTGCACCCCTGTTGCTGTCGGCCATTGAATGCAATTGCACCCCTATTCATGGCAGCCCATGAATGTGATCGCACCCCTATTGCTGGCAGCCATGGATCCCGATCACTGTTTGCGATGGTGTCGACTGCCAGAGTTAGAAAAGACTCAGCCTTGACCACTGAGCTTTGAGAAGTCCACCTTTTGAGTCTCCCTCCCAGGTCGTGATCGAGGGTCAGGCTCAGAATTTATAGCGCGGCCTGTTTGTTTGTACAACAGCAACCATTTCTTTTTTTAAATTTATTTTATCTTTTTAATGCGGCAGCCGACCTTGCTTGTCACCCTGCCTCTTCATAACCTGCTATCTTCAAAGGGGGGCAAGACCATCTGCCCGAGGAAAGGCCTTTTCAGCCGACGGGTTGGATGAATCATCCTTTTTTTGGGCTTTGCCAGGGTTTTAGGAACTGAACGTTCCCCAAAGCGCACACTCTGTCCGTATCCCTGTGCATGAGAACAATAATGACTCTTCCCCCCCGCTTCTCCTCCCTCTTCCTTCCTACCCCAAGTTTATGGATTGCCTTATGATTGGCCGAGATCTGGTGAGGCTTCTGCAGAACGTTGCCAGGATACCCGAGTTTGAACAGCTCTGGAAGGACATTATCCACAACCCACAGGTGCTGAGCCCCCAGTTCACAGGTAGGTGATGAAGTTCCGGAACATTATGGACCAGCTCCTTCCAGAGGCTGAGTGCTTTTTTTAAATTTCCCTGTTATTTGTCAACAGTGAGTTGAATCCAATGTCAGTCCTGCTCATGGTAGTCCCTTTGAAATAGAGGAGCGTGACTAGCTCAGGTCTGGTGGGTCTACTCTTGAGTAGAAGGTAGTTGGCTCGAACCCAGCGTATCTGTGCCGCCCCGGAACCAAAGTTTTCTGCTGCCCGCTGTGCCTTGTTCTGGAAAAGGAGCCCCTACGAGTTTTGAGGGGTTTGCAAATTTATGTATTTGTTTCACAAAATTTATGTACCACTTGATTGTAAGGGGGGAGAACCACGACCCTCAAAGAGGTTTTGAAAAAGAGTAAGGAGGAAGGGACGCGGGTGGCGCTGTGGGTTAAACCACAGAGCCTAGGACTTGCCGATCAGAAGGTCGGCAGTTCGAATCCCCGTGACAGGGTGAGCTCCCGTTGCTCGGTCCCTGCTCCTGCCAACCTAGCAGTTCGAAAGCACGTCAAAGTGCAAGTAGATAAATAGGTACCACTCCGGCGGGGAGGTAAACGGCGTTTCTGTGCGCTGCTCTGGTTCACCAGAAGCGGCTTAGTCATGCTGGCCACATGACCCAGAAGCTGTACGCCGGCTCCCTTGGCCAATAAAGCGAGATGAGCACCGCAACCCCAGAGTCGGCCACGACTGGACCTAACGGTCAGGGGTCCTTTTACCTTTAAGGAGGAAGAAGCTGACAGGCAGTGCCACCCCCTGGTGATTCACCCCCTGAATCACAGAAATGAAGAGTTGGAAGGGAACCAAAATGTCATCTGGTCCAACCCCCCTCACACCCCCTCAATGCAGAAATCAACAGCTGAAGGTTCCCTGCCTCCAGGATGGGAGCCAACAGTGAGGCCTAGTGGGTTGGCCTCAACTGGGCAGGGGACATAGAGCTTTTTGGTCTGGCAGATCAGAGTTCGGTGCATCTTTGCTGCTCTTTGCAGAGAAGATTCCTCCACCCAAGAGAGAAGGCAATTTAGGCTGCTCCTCCCTTCTGCCTCCCATGGCTGCGGAGAACTTCTTAATCAGTGCCCCAAGGGCCGTCAGTTACCTCTAGCAACCACCCGCCCCCGGCTGCCTTTCGGCCTGACTCCAGGCAAATTAAGATGCAAAGCCCTTAGCAGCGCTCTCTGAATTGCGCCTCTGGGGGGCTTCTTCGAAGGGCCATATTCAAGACATTCTGGGAGGGGTTGACCCGTGGGAGATCTCAAGCCGCGTTCCTCCCGACGGGTGGTTTTTGTTTCTTTCCCCACGGGGGAAGCGTTTTAACTAAGCAAGTTTTTTTAAGGGGGAGCCGGCCGTCCTTCATCCAAGGAGCTCCTTCCCACATGGCCCTCTGTTGATAAGTGGAATGGTTTCAATACCGCCGGTTCGGCTTTGAAGAACGCAGAACTTTCCCCTGCTCTTGACAGCCCTCCCGAAAGGGTGGCAGCCCCACAACAAGTCTTGAATGAAACGCGGCGCTCCCTTGGACCGGGAGAACTGGGTTTGCAGATTTTGACCCTAACATGTCGGCTTGGCTCAACTCCCACTGTTTATGTATTGAGCTGGGTGGGAAAGGGAGGCAAGCAAAAGACCCTTGTACGAAGGCGAGCGAGGAGGCGAGAGCCATGCATAAAACGATGCACACTAAGGAGAAAACGGATAGGGATAGATTTTTCCTCCTTCCCATCACTGGGATCCATTGGGGTCATCCAAGGAAACTGATGAAGGAGTCAGGATAGACGAAAGGAATAATAATAATAATAATAATAATAATAATAATAATAATAATTTTTATTTATACCCCGCCCTCCCCAGCCAAGACCGGGCTCAGGGCGGCTAACAAGCAATAATAAAAACAAGTTGATTAAAATACAATTTAAAAAACAAGATTAAAATACAACATTAAAACATAAGGATGCGGCCTCTTCACAGGAGGAGAAAGTAAAAAGAAAGAGGGGGAGGGAATCAAACTGATTCTAAGCCAAAGGCCAGGTGGAACAACTCTGTCTTACAGGAAAGCATTGGCACAAAGTTAAACTGTGGAATTCGCAACTTTAAACCTGGTTTAGTGATGGCCACCGACTTTGATGTCTTTAAAAGACAAAGCTCATGGAGGATGAAGCGATCGACGGCTGCTAGCTGTGATGACTATCGTGGAACTGTTGGGAGCCTCTGAAGACCAGTAGCTGGGGATCACATGTGGCTGGGCACTGTGGAAACAAGAGGCTGGGTGGATCAGCCTTTGGTCTGATCCTGCGGGGCTCTTCTTATGAGCTTATGACCTGTGTTCTGGGGCTGATCCTTGCTTGTAAAGATGCATCCCTCGCTGTACGAGACGCCTGCTGATTGAGTAGCTTTTGTGGCTGGCAGTGTGCCGTAAATCTAATTTTCCTTTTCTTTCTCTCTCTCCCCACTTCCCACTCCCCTTCCTGCCTTCCCCAACGCAGGTGTTTTGCAACTCTTGCAGTCTCGGACTTCGCGCAAGTTCCTGGCTTGCCGCCTCACGCCCGACATGGAGACCAAGCTGCTCTTCATGACCTCCCGGGTAACACCTTTTTTTGTTGCCGTTGGTTGCACTTTTGGGTATGCTAGCTTCCCGAACCAGTTTACAACAACCCATTAATATTTAACACTTACAGAGCAGGGGAAGATCTCAAAAGGGCACCGTAGCGCCCACGGGTGCCACTCTGTCAACCCCGGCCTTATGTGGTTACCACAAATTCCGTCCCCTCTTATTTCACTTCCCATCTTCACACCAACTGAGTTCATGCAGCTTGATGCTTATAGGACAGCCACTACAGAGCAGTATAGCTCAGTTCTAGAGGACCTCCTTTGCAAGCAGAGAGTCTCAGATTCAAATCCCTGGCATCTGTGGTTAAAAGGGGCTTAGGCAGCAGGCGAGGTGGAAGCCAGTCAGAGTAGACAAATAGTAGGCTAAATGGACTAATAATAGTAATAATAATAATTTATTATTTGTACCCCACCCATCTGGCTGGGTTTCCCCAGCCACTCTGGGTGGCTTCCACAGAGACCAAAAATAAACTAAAATGTCACACATTAAAAACTTCCCTGAACAGGGCTGCCTTAAGATGTCTTCTGAATGTCAGGTAGTTGTTTATCGCTTTGACATCTGATGGGAGGGCGTTCCACAGGGCGGGCGCCACTACCGAGAAGGCCCTCTGCTTGGTTCCCTGTAACTTCACTTCTCACAGTGAGGGAACCGCCAGAAGGCCCTCGGCGCTGGACCTCGGCGTCCGGGCAGAACGATGGGGGTGGAGACGCTCCTTCAGGTCTACAGGGCCGAGGCCGTTTAGGGCTTTAAAGGTCAACACCAACACTTTGAATTGTGCTTGGAAACGTACTGGGAGCCAATGTAGGTCTTTCAAGACCGGTGTTATGTGGTCTCAGGGGCCGCTCCCAGTCACCAGTCTAGCTGCCGCATTCTAGATTAGTTGTAGTTTCTGGGTCACCTTCAAAGGTAGCCCCACATAGAGCGCATTGCAGTAGTCCAAGCGGGAGATAACTAGAGCATACACCACTCTGGCGAGACAGTCCGTGGGCAGGTAGGGTCCCAGCCTGCGTACCAGATGGAGTTGGTAGACAGCCGCCCTGGACACAGAATTGACCTGCGCCTCCATGGACAGCTGTGAGTCCAAAATGACTCCCAGGCTGCGCACCTGGACTAATGGTCTGAGTCAGTATATGGCAGCTTCCTAAAGGCTGCTAATCACCTGCTTCCCCATCTACAGACACCAAAGGCAGTTCTGCTGTCGCGTTCACACCGACCAACCAAAAACGGTTGTTTCCAAGCACTACAGAGAATAAAGCAGGGCTGGACATACACTGTTTTTCCATGGAATGGCTGCAAAATTCCATTTTCCAATAGGCTGTGTGTGGTTTGCTTGTTTTTTAAAAAAAACAAATTCATACTTTGTGCAAGTTTCTAGCCCTCATGGCTCGGAACCATTCATGGAATCGTGTGGGTTATGCCAGGTGAAAAACCAGGAAATGTAGAAGGATGCCTGAATTAAGAGTTCAGGGGTTGATGGGCCCAATGGCATGGCACCTTCCGACCTCCCTCTCTCCCTCTCCTCCTTCCAGGTGCGCTTTGGCCAGCAGAAACGCTACCAAGACTGGTTCCAGCGGCAGTACCTCTCCACCCCGGACAGCCAGTCCCTGCGCTGCGACCTCATCCGCTACATCTGCGGGGTGGTCCACCCGTCCAACGAGGTGCTGAGCTCCGACATCCTCCCTCGCTGGGCCATCATTGGCTGGCTGCTCACCACCTGCACGGTAAGGCGGCTCACTGGGACAAGAGCGCAGGCAACTCCGGAGGGTTTCCTCCCAGGTTTTGCAGGCAGAGCTCCGTCGGACTGGAAGAGCTGCGTGTGGGTGTTTGTGAACATTCTGCATCACCCAGAGAGCACCTGTTGGCTGCCTTGCTGTCCCCAGCATCCTGTTCCCACAGTGGCCACCCAGGTAGCCCCAGTGGGAAACCCTCAAGCCACCAACCTAGACGTCTCCGAAAGACGATTAGACGAATTCGTGGAGGGAAGGGCTATTGATGACTATTGACTATGCTCTGCCTTCCACAGTTGGAGCCAACAGCTCTTCTGAATACCAGTTGCTGGAAACCAAAGGTGGAAAGAGCTGCTCTTAAGCTTGAATCTTGCTTGCATGTTTCCTATCGCGCCATTCGTTTGGCCACTGTGAGAACAGGGTGCTGGACTAGATGGGCCCTTTTGGGCCTGATCCTGCAAGGCTGGCTTGCCCCGGCCACTCTGGGATACTTCCAACACATATAAAAACAGAATAAAACCCTAGAGATTAAAAACTTCCCCATACAGAGCTGCCTTCAGATGTCTTCTAAAAGTTGTATAGGTGTTTATTTCCTGGACATCTGATGGGAGGGCATTCCAAAGGGAGGGTGCCACTACCAAGAAGGCCCTCTGCCTGGTTCCCTGTAACCTCACTTCTCGCAGGGAGGGAACCACCAGAAGGCCCTCAGCGCTGGACCTCAGTGTCTGGGCTGAACGATGGGGGTGGAGATGGTCCTTCAGGTATACAGGTCCGAGGCCATTGATAGCCTTAACAATGGCAAGAATAGACCTAGCGCTACTCAGAGAAGACCCATTGAAATTAATGGACCTGCTTAGCTTAGGCCCATTGAATTTAATGGATCTACTCTGATTAAAATGTGATTAGCTACAATCCAACACCATTATTTTTTCTAAAACAACAGACATTACTCGGACACCAACCCCTCCTAGCTTTTCTTCAAAATCTCATTCCTCCAGGCGCTCTGGCTGTGATGCCCCAGGAAATGTTTCTGGATCCTGCTACTCATTTCTGTAATCTCCCTGTTCTTTTAAAATGAGGTTTGTGTCTGGGAAGCCAAGAACAACACTGTCGAGACCAGCTGCCGCAAAAAAAAATACGTGGTGATAATAATCGCAGCAATAATAGATTTCCAAGAAATTCAAGAGTGGGTATTTTTAGCTCTCCAAATCCAACCGGTGTTATTTATTTGCTTTAACGCAGCAGAGATGTCTAACCTGGGCCTAGCACCTTACAAGGGCTGCATTGATACCTGTGATGGCATCCAGCTGCAAATGCATCTCTTCCCTCACCTGAACGAGCCAGTTTCCATTCAGGGTACACTAGGAAAGCCTTCCTGGGTCAGACCAGAGACCCATCTAGTCCAGTGTCCTGTTCTCACCGCAGCAAGCCAAGTGCCCAAATGCAGTATTTTCCAGTTAACTAAGTGCTGTGGAAGGGATGCGGGTGGCACTGTGGGTTAAAACACAGAGTGTAGGACTTGCCGATCAGAAGGTCGGCGGTTTGAATCCCCGCGACGGGGTGAGCTCCCGTTGCTCAATCCCTGCTCCTGCCAACCTAGCAGTTCGAAAGCACAAAGTGCAAGTAGATAAATAGGTACCACTCCGGTGGGAAGGTAAATGGCGTTTCCGTGCGCTGCTCTGGTTCGCCAGAAGCGGCTTAGTCTTGCTGGCCACATGACCCGGAAGCTGTACACCGGCTCCCTCGGCCAAGAAAGCGAGATGAGCGCCGCAACCCCAGAGTCGGTCACGACTGGACCTAACGGTCAGGGGTCCCTTTACCTTTACCTAAGTGCTGTGGACCCCCCTACTTTTGAAAACATTGATATCTCGGCGGTAGTCACGTGTCTTCCGGGCCTCGCTCCCGCACAAGTCACGTGACCCACAAGAGAGCACAGTGCATTTGGGGGTCCCATGATCTCTCATGTTTTTTGGGAGCCCCCAAAAACATGATGTCCCAGACAGTTGATGGGTGTGTGTTGCCCCTGTGGTGTGCGGACCCCCAATTCGAAAGCACTGCACCTAATGGGAAGCTCACGAGTGGGAGCCGAACGCAAGGATGCCTTTCCTTTTGGTGGTTTCCAGCAACCGGCATTCATGGCCACAGCACCGCCTCTGGCAGTGGAGGTAGAAGTTAGCCATCGTGGCCTGTAGCCATTGGCAGTATTGCCCTCCATGAAGCCGTCCGAGTTGGTAGCCATTCCCACCTCCTGAGGACGAGGGGCGGGGGAGAGACGTGGCCATCACCTGGCTCTGCCGGTGGCAGATCTGTTGTCGTCCCCCTCCCCTCGTTCGCTCGCTCTCACACACGCACACATTAACATTCCCAGCCCCTCTGACTCTGCCGCTTAATTGCCACTGGCTTCCCAGCTAATTAAGGTCTGCAGCCTGGCTTGACTCGCCGACAACGCAGACCACATTTCATTTGCCTGATGGTTATTGGAAGGGATGGAGGCGAGGCAGCTAATGAACAAAGGGAATTAAAAGCTAGGGCTTTGGAACGTCCTCTCTGAACAAGTTTGGCAGGGCGCTGCTTCTAGGGGAAAGGCAAAGACCGCCCAGAGTGGCATGGCGCAACCCAGTCAGATGGGCGGGGTACAAATAATAAAATTATTATTAAGGCTTTTTTTCTGGAACCCCCCTTGCAAACCTTTAGACCTTTAGGTTTCCTCGTTTCCTTAACGGGAGGCTAGATATCCCTAATAAACTGCCTCTCTCCCAGGGAAATCAGCGGCCGGGTTTCCTGCTATGTTTATGAGCAGGTTGCCATTTCTGAGGCTTTGAAATAGTGTTCCCCTCTTCCAAATCAAATCAAATTGGCTGCCGACTTTGGCTGCAGCCTCTTGACCTCGGCCACTCGCTCGAGTCACGCGATGACAATTTAGCTGCAGAAACCTCACGCTCTCCGCTCTTGCAGTCGTCCTGGTCGAGGACACCAGGTACACTGCCGCTCTGCTCTGGATTGCCATCGCAGGCCGTTTGAGCAGAGTGCACTTTTGGCATCCCCGCTGCAGGAGAGCTTGCCGATATTCCCATTTCGCAGATTTGGAACCCAAAGCCGAGAAGTCGCAGGCGCTAGTTTACAGCTGCCCAGCGTGCCTGGAGCCCAACAAGGATTTAAACGCAAGGCCCACGTTCCTTCGGAAGTCTTGTGGTCAAGCCACTGAGCTGCATGGAAGGGGCTCCATGGCTCCATCTGTGGGGCATTTCATGACGTCAGAAGGCTCTTAACGATTGGGGACCAGAAAGCCACATGGGTCGGCCTACCCCTCATGTCCCCAGCCGATCTCTGAGGTCGGGTCACAGTTATTGGCCCCATACATGGCTCTGATCTGCTGTGTGTTTAGTATTGTGGGCCCACTTTGATGAAACTCCCTTCCAGCTTAGGTCAGGCAGGTCCCCTCTCTCTGTTGAACTTCTGACACCTACCAAAGACTTTAAAATTCTTGTTACAGATAGGTAGCCGTGTTGGTCTGCCATAGTCAAAACAAAAAATTTTTTTCCCTCCAGTAGCACCTTAAAGACCAACTAAGTTAGTTCTTGGTATGAGCTTTCGTGTGCATGCACACTTCTTCAGATACACTGAAACAGAAGTTCTATATAGTGAGAAGGTGGGGAGGGGTATTACTCAGAAGGGTGGTGGGAATGGGTGATTGGCAGATAGCTGTGATGAGCCTGTTGACGACTCTTAACGACTGCAATAGGTCTTACAGGAAAAAGCAAGGGGTGAGAAGGTGAAAAATGGCTTTGTGAAAAATCACAAGACAGAGAAACCAGTAGGAGAACACTTCAATCTCCCAGGACATTCTATACAAGATCTCAAAGTAGCTGTTTTACTACAAAGGAATTTCAGAAATAGACTGGAAAGAGAAGCTGCTGAATTGCAACTCATTACCAAACTTAAAACCATGGAGAGACCTGGTCTGAACAAAGACATTGGATTCTTATCTCATTATACATGACAAAGCCATTTTTCACCTTCTCACCCCTTGCTTTTTCCTGTAAGACCTATTGCAGTCGTTAAGAGTCGTCAACAGGCTCATCACAGCTATCTGCCAATCACCCATTCCCACCACCCTTCTGAGTAATACCCCTCCCCACCTTCTCACTATATAGAGGGATCTGGCAACTTCTGTTTCAGTGTATCTGAAGAAGTGTGCATGCACACGAAAGCTCATACCAAGAACTAACTTAGTTGGTCTTTAAGGTGCTACTGGAAGGAAAAATATTTTTTTGCTTTTAAAATTCTTGGTACTGTGGTAAACCGCTTGGAAAAAGTTGTGGTTAAGTGGTATATCAGTTGTTTAAATAAAAATAAATAGATTTAGTCACCAGGCAAAGATGTTCTAGGTGATAGTTTTGAATCTTTCCAGCCCTTACACTCCTCACTCCTGTCCAGGTTTTGGGGATGAGGCTGTCCTTGATTCCTGCCAGCTCTGGTTTTTGTGTTGAAACCAGCCCAGATCTTTTTCTTGGAAACAAAAGACTCAGTTATATGTGAATAGCCACCTTTCTCAGTGCCGTTCGGAGGTGTGTGTGTCCCCTCCTCCAACTCTTATTCCTTCTTGTGTTGTTTATTTTACTTCTTCTATTCAGGCGCTTCCCCCCATCCATTGATCCTCTGAGCGGCTTAACAAAACTTCAATAAAACGTATGAGAAATAAATAAATTAGAACAATACCATCCGTAGAAATAATCACATTTTTAAAAAATGAAAAATCGACAGCACAGTGCAGGGTCCAGGGTCTGTCTGAGATCATGTGAACATGTGTGTGTGTGATGTCATGATGCCTGAAACGATGACATCATCAGACATCGCCTAATGCATTCCCTTGAGCATTGAGTCAGACTCGGCGACACAGTGTCCTCGCCAAGGGCATTTTAAATAAGTAAACCTCTTTCCCAACATTGCCGGAAAGGAGAGGGGCGTGTTTTGGCACCACTCATGAAAACTATTAAGTCCTTTGAACATTTTTTACTTTCACAAACTCTGAAGGTAACTCCGGTGTGGTTTCCTGAGGCCCAGGCTCTGCCGTCTTGGTGGCTGCCCTCAAGGCAACTGGGGCTTAGCCCAGCTGGCAATTGGAGAAGGGTGAATACGCGGCTGCACATCCTTGTTCTGCAGCAGTCCCAAAACAGGCAGCGGCATCGCTTATCCTGAAACAGAAGCAAGCCCTGTGGGATGTCTGCGAATATTGTCCCTGCCTCTCCAATAACTAACCGTAAAGTTGGCAAAAATGTACAAAAATCCATCTAAGTTATGCTGGAAATGTAAGCATAGCCAAACAACAACAACAAACCTATGGTTACGTGAAACATACTCAATAAACACACAAGACGTAACCGGCTGTACTTTTGAATAAATAAGGTATCCTTTTCATTGTATCAATTGTAGATATTGGACTCTATGAACAGACAGGTGGAATAGACACTTATATATGTATGGACCTTATGCATGAACTGACTAGAGAATGAACTGATCCATTGGGTCTTCTGCTTTTTTCGTTGAACTTTATGAGACTTCCGTTGAAATCTACAATTGATACAATGAATAGTATACCTTATTTATTCAAAAGTACAGCCGGTTACGTCTTGTGTGTTTATTGGAAATGTAAGGATATGTGGTGGTCATGTAAAGGGCTTCTGGGAAATGATATATAATGAACAGAAAAAAACCGTTTAAGATAACGTTTACAGTGGTACCTCGGGTTAAGTACTTAATTCGTTCTGGAGGTCCGTTCTTAACCTGTAACGGTTCTTAACCTGAAGCACCACTGTCAGGGAACTGCCATCTGAGACTAAGGAGGTGAAAGGGCTCATGGAGGGTGAGAGAGACCATTCAGCGGAGGAGGGGACCAGCAGGGGGAGAAGTGGAGTTCCAAGGGAAAGTGAGTCGGAGGGAGGGCTCAGAGACACTTCAAGCGGGAGCAGCGGGGAGATTTCAGGACCTCCTGTAGGGACACCCACTCCTCGGCGGAAACTGTCACGCCGAGAGTCCAGAAGACGCGTTTCCGTTAAGGAGCTTTTATGCTGGAAGAAGTTCCGTAAACGCCCACTGTCCGATTCAACGAGCGATTGATGGAGTCATGTTTAAGGAGCTCCATCACAGACAGAGGTTTGGGGACTTAGCCAAACTCTGAGGGATTAGGATTTTACGCACAAGCAGCTCATCATCCCATCACAGCAATCGGACAGTCCCTGAAAGCAGCTTGTGCAGAGAGGCATCATGAGTAACCCAGCCGGAGCCGGAGGAGCAGCAGGAGCTGGAGAGGGTCCAAGCCTGGAAGAAAGGTACAGAGTGTTGGAACTCCAGCTAGCAATGCAAACGGCGAGGCTAGAAGAAAGGAGGGCGCAGGATGCAGAAAAGGCAAAAGGCGCTACACTAGCAAGAAAGATGCCAGGAATGGTGCAGAAGTTTGGGGGGGACCCCAGGAACTACCAAGCCTTTAGGACAGAGATGCAGTATGCTCTTGAACTGCAGTTTAATGACTTTCCCGACGAGGCATCGAGAGTGGCGTTTGTGATTGGCCATCTCGAAGGAGGGGCGAGAGATTGGGTCAGACCCCTGATGGCAGGGAACAGTGACATGCTGAAGGACGCGAGGAAGTTTTTTCGCGCCATGGATTTGATGTTTTCCAGCGAGATTGAACAGGGGCTGGTGCGCAGACAATTGATGGCGTGCAAACAGGGGAGCCGATCGGTTCGTGAGTACTGGATTGAGTTTACAATGTTGATACATAGATTGGGGTGGGACCTTTCGGCGGAACCCATTCAAATGCTCTTTGAAGAGGGGCTTTCTTCGGCGGTGAAAGATGAACTTTCCCGGGCGCCCAGGGCGGAGTCTATGGACCAGCTGACCAAATCAGCGCTGACCATTGGAGCACGCCAGGAGGCAAGAGCCTTGGAGAAGCGGGAGGGGAAAGGAGAGCGTTGGAGGGATTTCCGCATTCCAGAGATTCCAGAACCAAGTTTCCCGCCAGGAGAGCCGATGGAAGTTGGAACAGCGCGCGCGCGCGCAGTTTCAAATCCCAGTGAAGGGAGGAAGAAGGAGGGAAAGAGCGCCAAGAAATGTTATCTCTGCCAGCAGCCAGGTCACTTTGCCAGAGTCTGCCCGCAAAGAAAGGAATGGCAAGGGATGGCTGGAGCTGTTGGGGGGAAGGAGGAGGAAGTCCAGGAGCCAGTAAAAGCCAACGCCTGTCTGCCTCTGTCAGGGCACTGCAGACAGGCCAAGGAGCAGTAAAAGTGCCCACTCCGGAACCTCCAAGACCAGCCCTAGTAATAGAGGTGTTGCTAGAGCTGGCAAACGGATACCCACTAAAGACTAAGGCGCTGCTGGACTCAGGCAGCTCCTGTAATTTTATGAGCAAGGAGTTTGCAGCTGAACACCAGATACAGACACTCCCTTTAAGCAACCCCCTGCAGGTCACCACGATCGATGGGAGGGAGCTGCTGGGAGGAGAAGTCAGCCTACAAACCGTCCCAATGGTTATGAGGGTGGCCAGGCACACTGAGAGGATAGCGTTCAATGTAGCCACCCTGGGAGGGGCTCCAGTCATTTTGGGAATGAGCTGGCTAGCGTTGCATGACCCGCTAGTGGGCTGGCATCAGAGAGTGGTCTCCTTTGGGTCAGCACATTGTCTGGAACACTGCAGAGAGGGAAAGGTGCCAGAAGGGGCAAAAGCCTCTCTAGCAGGGACGGAAGTGGCGGACAAAGGGAAGGTGCCCAAACAATACGCTGACCTGAGCAAGGTCTTCAGTGAAAGGGAAGCAGATAAATTACCACCGCACAGAGACTTTGACTGCCAAATTAATCTGGTCCCTGGGGCCCAGCTCCCCGTGGGCAAGCTGTACGCCATGTCAGACAGGGAAATGCAGGAGTTAAGGGAGTTTATTGATAAAAACCTGAAGAGGGGCTTCATCAGAGAGTCCAGAGCGGTGGGGGGGAGCCCAGTGTTTTTTGTGGACAAAAAAAACACGGATAAACCGAGATTGGTCGTGGACTACCGGGCCCTAAATGCCGTGTCAGAACCAGTGACTTTCCCCATGCCCAGGATTGATGACATTTTGACCAGGGTGAGGAAGGGAAAGATATTCACGAAACTGGACCTGAGAGGAGCATACAACCTGATACGAATAAAGAAGGGGGATGAATGGAAAACCACCATGTTCACCCCTTTGGGGGCGTTTGAATATCTCGTTATGCCATTCGGATTACAATCAGGCTCCGCCTGTTTTCAATCGCTCATGAACCACGTACTGGGACCTTTGCTCTACAAGAATTGCGTGGCCTTCCTCGATGACGTGCTGATATATTCAGAGAATGAGGAGCAGCATGTAAAGGATGTCAGGGAAGTGCTGAGCCAGCTGCAAGCAAACCAGTTGTGGGTGAAATTGGAGAAGTGTCAGTTCCACACCAAGGAGGTGGAATTCCTGGGGTACCGCTTATCAGATAAGGGATTAGCCATGGATCCAGGGAAGGTCCAGGCGGTGCTGGAATGGAAGACACCGAAAACGAAAAAAGATGTGCAAAGGTTCTTAGGGTTTGGGAACTTTTACCGTAAATTCATCAAGAACTTTGCCCACTTAACGGCTCCCATCACGGACTGTCTAAGCAGCAAGAAGAAATTCGTTTGGACGGCGGAGGCGGAGCATGCTTTTGAGGAATTGAAAAGGGCATTCGCTTCGGAAGAACAGCTCCTGCATGTGGATTTACAAAAACCCATGAGAGTGGAAACTGATGCCTCAGACCGGGCGGTGGGGGCGGTGCTGCTTCAGCCAGGGAGCAATAAGTCGGAATGGAGACCGTGTGCCTTCTTTTCGCGTAAGCTGAACAAATCCGAGAGGAACTACACGGTATATGACCGAGAACTACTCGCCATTCACGAAGCGTTCCGGAGATGGAGACACTTACTAATTGGCGCACAACATAAGGTGCAAGTGTGTACGGACCACAAGAATTTGGAGTATTGGAGAACGGCACGGGTGCTCAACCAACGACAAGTGAGATGGGCCCAGGAGTTCTCCAGATTCCATTTTGAAATTTGCTATGTGCCAGGTCCAGAAAACATCAGAGCGGACGCTCTCTCTCGCAAACCTGAATATTTGGAGGGGGAGGGAGCGCCGGAAGAGAGACATATTATCCCAGAGGACCACTGGGTGTGTGGTGCGGCCTGGGTGGGGCAAAGAGAACTGGTAGAGGGAACGGTAAATGATGAGTACGCCCAGGACAAGCTCAGAGGTCTAAGGAGAGAGGGAGAAGACCCCGGGGGTTTTGAAGAAAGAAACGGGGCATTGTATTACAGAGGGGCGCTATATATACCCGAAGGGGAATTGAGGGGGAGAGTACTCAAACAGCTGCACGACAATCCCACAGCGGGGCATTTTGGGCAACACAAGACCATGTGGTTGGTGACCAGGGAGTTTTGGTGGCCCAAGGTGAGGGAGGATGTACGGGAGTATGTGAGAAGGTGTGACCAATGCCAGAGAGCCAAAGGAGAAAGGCGGGCACCAGCGGGGTTATTAGAACCGTTACCCACACCAGAACGACCGTGGGAGGCGGTGTCGATAGATTTTATGACTGATCTGCCCAAATCCCAGGGGAAAACCGCCATACTAGTCGTAGTAGACCTGTTAACTAAGATGGGTCACTTTGTAGCTTGCTCACATGCAGTCACGGCGGAAGAAACAGCGAAATTGTTTGTAGAACATATTTTCAGACTGCATGGCGCCCCCTTGAGGGTGGTTTCCGATAGAGGGAAACAGTTCACGTCCAGATTCTGGAGGAAACTTATGAGCTTATTGCACGTAGAGGTCAACTTTTCGACTGCCAGGCACCCTGAGACCAATGGGCAGGCGGAGAGAGCAAACGGTATTCTCCAACAATACCTGAGGTGTTATGTCAATGACAGAGAGAACGATTGGGTCGAAAAGTTGGCACTAGCGGAATTTGCTTACAATAATGCTGAGAATGTGTCCACCGGGATGAGCCCCTTTTTGGCTAATTATGGGTGCCACCCCAGGGCGTTTCCAGGGGAAGGAGGGGAAAGATGGAGTGTTCCGGCCGCGGAACTTTTTGTAGAAGAAATGGAAGCGATCCATCGTCAACTCCAACTCAACTTAGAAAGGGCCAAGGAAGAATATAAGAGGCAGGCAGACAAGAGCAGAAGGGAAGGTGAAACAATTAGGGTGGGGAGTCGGGTCTGGCTATCAACCCAAGGGTTGCCGTTCAAGGGGGGTTGCAAGAAATTGAGACCCAAAAGATTGGGACCATTTGAGGTCATCCAACAGGTCAACCCAGTGGCGTTCAGACTCCGGTTACCGAACCACATGAAACTGCACCCAGTATTCCACAGGTCATTACTGTCACCATACAGGGGGGAAGGTGAAGGGGTATCCACACGGGGGCCAGCCATAGAAGAAAGGGAAAGCCGCAACCATGTGGCAGAAATCATCGACTCCAGGTGGAAGGGTAATCAGGTGGAGTATTTGGTCGCGTGGGAAGGGGAACCGGAGTCGGAAAACACCTGGGTGAAGGCAGAGGAGGTCCGTGACGAGATCTTGATCGAAACGTTTCACCAAAGGTTCCCCAGGAAACCTCAGCCAGTAGCGAGGTTTCGGAGGGAGTACTTTGGCACCACCGACGATGAGGAGGAACTGGAGGGATTCAGGGAATCGGAGTTGGAAGGAGGAACAGACTCCGATGAGGAGGAGTACTTGGAAACCGGAGACAGCAAAAGGTGGAGGGAAGTGTTCGAAACTTCGGAAGATGAGGGAGGTTCCTTCAGGGGTTTTGCTCCCTCGCCTCCCGCAGAGGAGGGGAGGGAAGGGGGTGAAGGGGGCCCTGGAGGGGAGGTGGATGTCAGGGAACTGCCATCTGAGACTAAGGAGGTGAAAGGGCTCATGGAGGGTGAGAGAGACCATTCAGCGGAGGAGGGGACCAGCAGGGGGAGAAGTGGAGTTCCAAGGGAAAGTGAGTCGGAGGGAGGGCTCAGAGACACTTCAAGCGGGAGCAGCGGGGAGATTTCAGGACCTCCTGTAGGGACACCCACTCCTCGGCGGAAACTGTCACGCCGAGAGTCCAGAAGACGCGTTTCCGTTAAGGAGCTTTTATGCTGGAAGAAGTTCCGTAAACGCCCACTGTCCGATTCAACGAGCGATTGATGGAGTCATGTTTAAGGAGCTCCATCACAGACAGAGGTTTGGGGACTTAGCCAAACTCTGAGGGATTAGGATTTTACGCACAAGCAGCTCATCATCCCATCACAACCACTTTAGCTAATGGGGCCTCCTGCTGCCGCCACGCCGCCGGAGCCCGATTTCTGTTCTTATCCTGAAGCACTATTTCTGGGTTAGTGGAGTGTGTAACCTGAAGCGTATGTAACCTGAGGTACCACTGTATTAAAAAAAACCAGAAGCCTTTTTACTAGGTTTAACAGGAGAAGAAATCCCAAGAGACCTAAAAAGACTGTGTATGCGACAACAGCTGCAAGAATCTTAGCTCAGATGTGGAAGGAGGAGAAGGTCCCAACAAAAGGGAGAATAGATTACCAAAATGATGGACTATGCCGAAATGGCAAAGATGACAAAAAATGTAATCAAGAATGGGAAAATATTGTAGAATACCTTAAAAGCCACTGTAGTTACTTAGAAACATGAGCAGGATTGATATAACATGTCTGAAGTAAAATGATCTAAAGTAGTAAATAAGGAGATGAAATAGAATGGATAAATATATTTACAGTGGTAACTTGGTTTATGAACTTAATCCCTTCCGGAAGTCCGTTCTTAAACCAAAGCGTTCTTAAACCAAGGTGCACTTTCTCATAGCAGCGGGGGAACCCAATTTACAAATGGAACACACTCAACATGTTCTGCTTCCAAGGCAGAGTTCACAAACCAAAACACCTACTTCTGGGTTTGCGGCGTTCTTAATCCAAGTTGTTCATAAACTAAGCTGTTCTTAAACTAAGGTACCACTGTATATGCAAGAAAAGAGGGTAAAATATGGAAACCGGGGGGGGGGGGACAGGGGGAAGCGCAAGGGGTTTGTATAATCCCAGTCCTGTATATATGAAAAATGTTTGTTTGTTTTTTTAAGATAATTTTTATTACAGATTTTTATAACAACACAAACATATAACAAATACATAACCAAGCAAAAAAAACAAAAACAAAAACAGAACAAAAAACATGTACCATTTCGTATCTTAGTTTCTTATACCTTACTTCCCCGACTTCCTCATGCCTCCCTTTTCTGTATTCCAAGTTCTTATCAATTACTCAGCAAATCTTCCCTTATTTTAATTAAAATTTAAACTAATTTTCCTTATTCTCCTTGTCTTAACCATTGCTAATAGTAACCATTTGCTTTCCAGTCCAACATCATTCTAACTTTCATTAATTTTATAATATTTCTTTAAATAGTCCTTGAACTTTTTCCATTCTTCTTGCGCTGCTTCTCTTCCCTGGTTTCAGATTCTGCTCGTCATTTCTGCCAAGCTATATGAAAAATGTTTGGAGAGTATGGAAATAATGTGAATATAAAAAACTGAAAGGGGGAACAAAAGAACGAACCGCCTAGCTCTGCAGCCTCTCTTGGCTGGCCATAGAGGGGGAATTTAATCTCTGGGAGCCAGGATTGCTCCCTCAGGCCCTCCACACTGTGCAGCTGATCTGACAGGCTCAGACGAAACAGGTGTTGCAGTTGTCTTCATAGTCTCTCTTTTCCACCCCTTCTAGTCCAACGTAGCTGCATCCAACGCCAAGCTGGCCTTGTTCTACGACTGGCTATTCTTCAACCCCGAGAAGGACAGCATCATGAACATCGGTATGGAGAAGCCCCTTCTTCCTCCTTCCCTTCCTTGCTTCCTTGGGGCTGGCTACATCCCTTCTCCTCTCTCACACAACTAGGTTCCTGCCTCTTTCCAGCCCAATCTAGAACGGAAAGGTTGCTTCAAGTGGCGTCCAAGGGATGCGTAGCAAATGTTTTCACCTTCTCTAAATTATCAATGGGACGCGGGTGGCGCTGTGGGTAAAAGCCTCAGTGCCTAGGGCTTGCCGATCGTCAGGTCGGCGGTTCGAATCCCCGCGGCGGGGTGCGCTCCCGTTGCTCGGTCCCAGCGCCTGCCAACCTAGCAGTTCGAAAGCAACCCCGGGTGCAAGTAGATAAATAGGGACCGCTTACTAGCGGGAAGGTAAACGGCGTTTCCGTGTGCTGCGCTGGCTCGCCAGATGCAGCTTTGTCACGCTGGCCACGTGACCTGGAAGTGTCTCGGGACAGCGCTGGCCCCTGGCCTCTTGAGTGAGATGGGCGCACAACCCTAGAGTCTGTCAAGACTGGCCCGTACGGGCAGGGGTACCTTTACCTTTACCTAAATTATCAATATCATCATCATCATCATTAAAAACAGCTATTATTTTTATTATTTTTATTATTATTTTATTATTAGGTATTTGTCTCTTTTTTCCACAGGAAGCCACCCAAAACAGCTTAAAAAGCCAAACACGACCCCCATCCCATCTGCACTGTGCATTTCAAACACTGTGGTACCATGTTAAAACCACGACTCCCTCCCCCTGCAAAGAATCCTGGGAATTGTCGTTTAAGGGTGCTGAGTATTGGTAGCAGACATGCACCCCATTCCCCTACAGTTCCCAGAGTTACCTGGGAAGAGGGTTTGATTGCTAAGCCGCTCTGGGAATTGTAGCTCCGGGAAGGGCATATACCATAATTTTCTGTGTATAAGATGAAAATAATGTTCAAAAATTGAGGTTGTCTTATAGTTCAGAGTGGGGAAGGGTGATTGGTTGTTGCTGCGAGTAGGAGATTGTCAGTGGTGGATTTTCTGGTGATTGGCGGCTGTGATTGGCGGCTGCTGGCGGCGAGCGGGCAGATGATTTTTGGCTTCTGCTACATGTGCTAGTGGCAGTATTGGGCAGGCGGGTGAGCGATCTCCCCCCCCCCCCAAAAAAAGTTCAACAACTCTGGGCAATCTCCCCACATTTTCTTAATTTTGAGTCTCCCCAAAAATAGGGGGCGTCTTATACGGGGAGGGGGCGTCTTATACACGGAAAAGTACGGTACTTGCTTATCTAGTTCGCTATTTTCATTCCATGTTGAAACTGATTATGTTTACCCTGTGCCCTAAATATTGACGTGAGCAAAACCGCCGGCCCTTTGTGCTTCTAATACAGGCAGCGTTGTTCAGAAAAGAATTAAGCCTTTGTATTTGGCTCCTCAAATGTAACGCCGGCTGTTCTTTTCCTTTGCAGAGCCAGCCATCCTAGTCATGCACCATTCCATGAAACCTCACCCGGCCATCACCGCCACTCTGCTGGACTTCATGTGTCGGGTAAGCCACCCCACCCCAGGACATCTGATGGTAGTCAAGGCGATGTGTGGTCCACCCTTGGCCCCATTTCAAAGTCAGATCCCTAGTAAAGCGGTGATCTCCCGATTGGACTACATTTCCCATCAGCCCCAGCCAGCATGGCGACTGGTCAGGGATGATGGGAGTTGTAGTCCAGCAACACCTGGCGGGCCACAGGTCCCCCATTAAAGCACCCACAGAGACATCCAATGCATCTCCGTTATATATTTTCTCTTTTGCCGATGATGCTTCTCTGTTATCCTATCCTAATATTTGTTCATCCCGGAGACTGAGGTCCAGCTCCCAGGGCCTTCAGGCGGTTCCCTCACTGCGATAAGCAAAGTTACAGGGAACCAGACAGAGGGCCTTCTCGGTAGTGGCGCCCTCCCTGCGGAATGCCCTCCCACCAGATGTCAAGGAGATAAATAACTATACGACTTTGAGAAGACATCTGAAGGCAGCCAGATGGGTGGCATATAAATTTATTGCTGTTGGTATTCCATCCATCTGACTGGGTTGCCCCAGCCACTCTCGGCAGCTTCCAACAAAATATAAAAAGCACAACAAAACACAGCAAAACATATTTAGGGAAGCTTTTAATGTTTGATGCATTACTGTATTTTAATATTTTGTTGGAAGCCGCCCAGAGTGGCTGGGGAAGCCCAGCCAGATGGGCGGGGTATAAATAATACATTATTTTTATTATTATATTATCAGACATTAAAAGCTTCCCAATACATGGCTGCTTTCAGATGTCTTCTAAAAGTCAGATAGTTGCGTGGCGAGTTCCCGCCTCCCCCCCAAGAAATAAAGACACAGGACACAAGAATTCAGGTTAATGGGTCAAATTAGGCCACAGCTTTATTGATTACGGGACGCGGGTGGCGCTGTGGGTAAAAGCCTCAGCGCCTAGGGCTTGCCGATCGAAAGGTCGGCGGTTCGAATCCCCGCGGCGGGGTGCGCTCCCGTTGCTCGGTCCCAGCGCCTGCCAACCTAGCAGTTCGAAAGCACCCCCAAGTGCAAGTAGATAAATAGGGACCGCTTTCTAGCGGGAAGGTAAACGGCGTTTCCGTGTGCTGCACTGGCTCGCCAGATGCAGCTTTGTCATGCTGGCCACGTGACCCGGAAGTGTCTCCGGACAGCGCTGACCCCTGGCCTCTTAAGTGAGATGGGCGCACAACCCTAGAGTCTGTCAAGACTGGCCCGTACGGGCAGGGGTACCTTTACCTTTACCTTTTATTGATTACAGGAATTGAGCGGTATTGGGCTTAGGCATTGGTCCTAACTACTAACCGGCTAAAAGCCGGAAGAGTTAATCACCAGTGGGAGGAGTTCTGCTGAGGCACGTCAACTAGGACCTCCCCCCGGTGTCACCGTGTGGGGGCGTGCAGTGGGCCCACACCTCCTTAGGCTTAGGACAAGGCCACGCCCCCCGGAATCCTTTACCGGACTACCCGTGATGGCGCTCCTTCCCCCCCTTCATTTGCATAACAATAGGACTGTACCCCCACCAATGCCTAACCGCCAATACCGAAGAGTTGTGACGGTTTGCTACGAGGTAGGCGAAAACCAAATGGCTGGTGCCAATCTGCCATTTGGGAAAATTCCTACCAGGCCCCTTGACGGCGACCAACCGTAGTTCATAGCAACGTCAGGGAACCTAGCCTAAAGGGTGGGATGGGAGGGAAAAGCTGTGTCAGCTGTAGGGAAGGAAAGAGGAGGGCCCTCGGCTGCAGCTGGGTTAAATAGCCGAGGCCCTGCCCCCCGGCGCCAGCCGATTGGCTGGCCCAGGGTATGAGGTGGACGGGGATTCCCTTGTTATCGCGGGGGGGGGGCTGGAGCCAGCCCCCCGTGTGTGTGGGAGGGGCGTGAAGCCCGCAACCCCACCTCCTTGACATCTGATGGGAGGGTGTTCCACAGGGCAGGCACCACTACCGAGAAGACCCTCTGCCTGGTTGCCTGTACCTTTGCTTCTCTCAGTGAGGGAACCGCCAGAAGGCCCTCGGAGCTGGACCTCAGTGTCCAGGCTGAACAATGGGTGTGGAGACGCCCCTTCAGGTATACTGGGCCGTTGAGGACTTTAAAGCTCAGCACCAACACTCTGAATTGCACTCAGAAACGTACTGGGAGCCAATGTAGGCCTTTCAGGACCCGTGTTACATGGTCCCAGCGGCCGCTCCCAGTCACCAGTCTTTGGCCTTTGAGATTTGTGTTGCCTTTGTGACACCACTTCTGTCACCCATGATTCTACATGCAATCTTTGCTTTGCTTAATTGTTTCAATCAATGGCTGCTAGCCATGATAGCTGTGTCTGCCTCCGTGGTCAGAGGGAGTGATGCTTTTGAAACAGCAGCAGCTGAAAATCCAAGGAGAGAGGTGCTCTTGTGCTCAGGTTCCTCATCTGGTTGGCCACCGTGAGAACAGGATGCTGGACTAGTTGGGCCCCTGGCCTGGGTTCTTCATATGTTCTCTACTGGGGAGCTTGTAAAAAATCTCATAAATAAAATGAAATTTCTCTCTCCTTCTTTTCAGATCATTCCTAATTTTTACCCCGCGTTGGAGGCCCATGTGCGGCAAGGAGTCTTCAACTCCCTCACCCACATCGTGGAGAAGCGAGTCCTGGCGTAAGGAGATGGCCAATTTTCCGAGCTGTTGGCACCAACATGAGTCCCCAACTACCCGCCGGTCCTCAAGCCACCAGTTCCCTCCAGAGGCAGACTGCCTCTGTCAGCAAGGAACCTTGGGTTTCCAATGGACCAGGGTTCCAACTGCTCCCTGCCTAATTTAATTAGCCCCTGTGGATAATTAGTTGGCAGAGCGTGAGACTCCTAATCTTGGGGGCCGTGTGTTCGAGCCCCACATTGGGCAAAATATTCCTGAGTCATAGCGGATTGGACTTGATGACCCCTGTGGTCCCTTTCGGTTCCATAATTCTAATGTTTTACTGCGTTTATTTCTGGCAAGGGTGGATTTGATTTCAATCAAACCGATTTAAATCACTAGTCAGTAAGACTTGATTTAAATCATTATTTTTTTTACCGAAAGACATTCCTGCTGGTATAATCTTAATATTTACAACCAGATGAAGGTTTCCTTTTTCCAGAGTAGTTTCTAAAGTTCTATCAAAAATGACTGATTTGGTTATACTATTAGAAATACATAGATAATTATGAAATTATTGTGAGGTTTAATAAGTTAACTGTTTATATTTGGACCAGTTTCTGCTGTACTTCATTGGAAGGAGGAAAACAATCATTTCCTTAATAACAATTTAAACACTTTATTTAACTAAAACAATAACATTATAGTATAGAATCATAGGGACGCGGGTGGCGCTGTGGGTAAAAGCCTCAGCGCCTAGGGCTTGCCGATCGAAAGGTCGGCGGTTCGAATGCCCGCGGCGGGGTGCGCTCCCGTTGCTCGGTCCCAGCGCCTGCCAACCTAGCAGTTCGAAAGCACCCCCGGGTGCAAGTAGATAAATAGGGACCGCTTACTGGCGGGAAGGTAAACGGCGTTTCCGTGTGCTGCGCTGGCTCGCCAGATGCAGCTTTGTCACGCTGGCCACGTGACCCGGAAGTGTCTCCGGACAGCGCTGGCCCCCGGCCTCTTGAGTGAGATGGGCGCACAACCCCAGAGTCTGTCAAGACTGGCCCGTACGGGCAGGGGTACCTTTACCTTTTTATAGAATCATAGAATCATAGAGTTGGAAGAGACCACAAGGGCCATCGAGTCCAACCCCCTGCCAAGCAGGAAACACCATCAGAGCACTCCTGACATGTGGTTGTCAAGCCTCTGCTTAAAGACCTCCAAAGAAGGAGACTCCACCACACTCCTTGGCAGCAAATTCCACTGTCGAACAGCTCTTACTGTCCGTAGTATACTGTAGTATACATTACTGTAGTATATGCATCCATGTTTGTTAACTGATGTATTTAAACTTTTTTTTAAAAAAACCCGCAACTTAGACGAAGTTTCAGCACATGAAAAACAAATCCTTATTTCCTGATGAATAGCCTCTGGGCTATAATGTAACTTAAATAGAAAACTATCTTTAGAAAGATATTTTTTTTCCGCCATGTGGAACGCCCTCCCATCAGATGTCAAAGCGATAAACATCTACCTGACATTCAGAAGACATCTGAAGTTTTTAATATGTGAAATTTTAGTGTATCTTTCATCTTTGTTGGAAGCCGCCCAGAGTGGCTGGGGAAACCCAGCCAGATGGGCGGGGTACAAATAATAAATTATTATTATTATTATTATTATTATTATTATTATTATTATTATTCCTCCAAAAGTATTTTATTTTAAATATCCAATTTAAATTTAAAAAAATTATTTAAATAAAATCTGATTTTTTGGTTTGTTTTTTTAAAAAAATCGTTGATTTTTATCCACCCTGATTCCTGGGCTCCTATGGGTGGAGAGGTGGGATATGAACGTAATAAATAAAGCATTGCCTGTTTCGTCACCACCATCACTTTCCGCTTTTTGCAGGCACCTGGCTCCTCTTTTTGACAACCCAAAGCTGGATAAAGAACTCCGGGCCATGCTGAGAGAGAAATTTCCAGAGTTCTGCAGTTCCCCTTCGCCTCCCGTCGAAGGTAGAATCGAGGCAGATTGGTGGAGGGGGGTGGATTAGACGACACCTTCAGGGCTGCCTCAGCATAGCCTATCAGCACCCTAAGGAATTACTAAGAAAGGCAGTCCGTCAGGGCTGCAGAGCCCGACTGCCAACAGCCGGCATGCCCAGTGTCTGGGGGATGATGGGAGTTGTAGTCCAGCAACATCCGGAAGGCATTGAGTTCCCCGACCAATCAGCGATCACGTATTAGATGTCGTGGCTGAAAGTTCCGGGCAGGAGCTATGCAGCTCTGTTGAAGCAAAACCATGTTGCACTAACCCAGGGGTCAGCGAACTTTTTCAGCAGGGGGCCGGTCCACTGTCCCTCAGACCTTATCGGGGGCCGGACCATATTTTGAAGGAGAAAAAAATGAACGAATTCCTATGCCCCACAAATAACCCGGAGATGCATTTTAAATAAAAGGACACATTCTACTCATGTAAAAACACGCTGATTCCTCGACCGTCTGTGGGCTGGATTTGGAAGGCGATTGGGCCGGATCCGGCCCTTGGGCCTTAGTTTGCCTAACCCATAGTCTGTTTTAAAACTGTGGCTTAGCTATCAACATCTCTCCACCTCACTTGTGGTCTTGTGGTGAGCCCAGAGCAGTAGCCCAGGAATAGGCCAAGAACAAACCTCAGTTTATTTCTGGCTTACAGCTTCCTTATTTGGCCAACCACGTTCTGGATTCACACGACAATACGAGCCATTTAATGCCGGGTCGTGCTGCTCACAACACCCATGGGTGCGAGGGAAAGCCGTCCAGGGGTGTCCCGATTCCTGATGAAGGGTAAAGCCACCTACCAGACAGCTGAGAGTTGGGAGGCAGCTTAAGGACAGAACAAATAGATCCATGGCACCTGTTATTTGCGGTCTAGGTTCCCTGTTTCATTTGATGCACAATCTTGGAGGGCTGCTGCCAGCCTGAGTAGACAGCACTGGACTAGGTGGAGCAGTGGTATGGCTCAGGATTGGGCAAGTGCCTCTGAAGATTGCACTGAAGTCGGGGCTGGGGAAGGGCAACTTTCCATAGGAGAAGCTGACTTATACCGGGTCTGGCCTTTGGTCCATTTTAGCTCATACTGTCTACACTGACCGGCAGCAGCTCTCCGGGAATTTGGGCGGAATAATTCCTAGTCCTTCCTGGAGATGCCGGGTATTGAACCCGGGACCTTCTGTGTGCAAAGCAGATGCTCTACCACTAAACCAAAGCCTTGCAGCGTGGAACAGGACAAAACAGCTTCTGGGAACCCAGGATTCCTTGCCCCGCTGCCAGCCACTTCTCTTTCTGTTCCTCCTAGCAGTGAAAATTGAGGAGCCGGTTTCCATGGAGATGGACAATCACATGTCCGACAAAGATGACAGTTGCTACGACAACGCAGAGGCCGCCTTCAGTGACGACGAAGAGGACTTGAACAGCAAAGGTGAGGAAGTCCTCAGCAAAAGTTGCGTTGCGTCCCCACAAATTTCTTGCTCCCCGGACACAGTTGTGTGGTCCATGTGGAAAGGTTCTTGCAGATGCAACAGAGGAGGAGCCGCCACGCTCACACACAGTCTTGTTTTTCAAAGAGTCTGTTTCCAGCCAACTGTGGCCCTGGGCAAACACAATAACAACAGCAACAGTGGTTTCTGCAAACTATAGTTTGGGTCTTATCCTAAATGTTGCATGAATCCCTGCTTTAAGATTCCAAACCACACCCGTTCCCCAGCGGGCATGTTTAGGGCCGAGAGAGAGAAAAGAAAGCCTTATCTCAACCATGGTTTGCTCGGCGCAACACTCAACCGTGGTTAACACAAACCAGGGCGTAGGCCAAAGCCACTTGAGAGCATGGTTTTCGTCCACCCCTTAACCGTGGTTTAGGTGTTCAGAAAGAAACGCATAACCATGGCTAAAGAGGACAAACCTGGTTGAGTGGTTTGCTCACTCATATTTTGTGCTGGCTTGCTTGGTGACTCTTGCCTACGGTTTCTGAGAGGTCTTTCATGCCTTTCAAGTCCGGCCCCACATATGTGGGGAGGGGTTGTTGTACCAGCAAGAGCTGAAGTCCAAGATCTAAGCCCAAAACATTGAGAATGTCTGGCTTCCTTTTGAATGTGTTCTCTTGCTGCCCACTGACAGAATGAGGGCATTCCATGTTTGGGGTTCGACTCCTTGAATATGCAGGGAGGCAGGATAAGGGCATCAGAAGAGTCTGGCTGTGGGATCAGGCCAAACACTTACCTGGTCCAGCATCCTGTTGTCATGGGGGCCAACCTCTGGGAATCCCGCAAGCAAATCTCCTTGCGGAATCCGCCTTTCTGATTAAGCGAGGCTTAACATTTCTCATGTGCATTTCTGTGGCTTCGTCTCTGAGCCCGGCTTGGTGTTCCTCCCTCCCTCGCAGGGAAAAAGCGGGAGTTCCGGTTCCACCCAATCAAAGAGGCCATCGTAGAAGAGCCGGTGGATATCACCCCTTTCCTGGACCAGTTGGACGAGACCCTCAAGGACAAAGTCCTCGTGCTGCAGAAGGGGAGGTCAGTACAGAGGCTGTGGGTCTGAGGAGCATGTGGTTACGTAAGGCAGACACACAAAAACAGAAGACGAGTCTGCTGGATCCGGCCAGCAGCCCACCCAGCCCAGCACCCTGCTCTCGATGTCGCTGACCAGATCTCTCAATGGGAAACCCACCTGCGTTTCCCAGTGACTGGTATCTCTGTGACCCTGTCCCCATGCAGCTGGTCTTCAACTCCCAGCAGCCAGCAGAGGCTGCGGTCAGAGGTGATGAAGGATGTTGAGGTTCCCTTTCCCAGGCTATCGCTGAAGCCAGGAGAGCGAGAGGGATCGGTGCGCACCAATCCCTCTCGCTCTCCTGGCTTCAGGGATAGCTGCACAGCCTGCATTCGCTCCATAAGACACACACACATGTCCCCTTACTTTTTAGGAGGGGGAAAGTGCGTCTTATAGAGCGGAAAACACGGTATTTTGAGAGCGTGTGACTTGCCCGAGCGAGCATTTGGTGACAAAACATGAATTTTTGAACCCTAAACTGCAGTGCCTCTTTGTCCCTCCCTGTTCCTTTTGACGCTTATTGCCCTCCCTACATAGGAAGAGCACCAACCCCCCCCCAAAAAAGCTTCATTCTTTCCTGCCTTCTCCAGCCAGGCCTCCTGGGTCCATTTCTAGCCTTGATGTGACTTCCCAGTCACCAGTGATGGAATCACAGAATTGTAGAATTGGAAGGGGTCCCGAGGATCATCTAGTCCAACCCCCTGCAGTGCAGGAATATCAGCTAAAGCATCCATGACAGATGGCCACCCAGCCTCTGCTTAGAAACCTCCAAGGAAGGAGACTCCGCAACCTCCCGAGGGAGACCATTCCACTGTCAAACAGCTTATTGTCAGTCCTGGGCGTGTTTTACTGCTGTTTGTTTCTGTGACTCCCATAGCATCAGTCAGCGTTAAAGGCAGGCTCTCCGTGTCAGCCCTTTCCTCCCCTGCCCTCGCGACATTAGGAAGAACTTCCTGACAGTGAGAGCTGTTCGACAGTGGAATTTGCTGCCAAGGAGTGTGGTGGAGTCTCCTTCTTTGGAGGTCTTTAAGCAGAGGCTTGACAACCATATGTCAGGAGTGCTCTGATGGTGTTTCCTGCTTGGCAGGGGGTTGGACCCGATGGCCCTTGTGGTCTCTTCCAACTCTATGATTCTATGATTCTATGACAACCCTGCGGAGTTGGCTGCTCAGGGAAGCATCTTTCCAAAGACCACCAAGGCAGGCTGTGTGTGTGTGTGTGTGTGTGTGTGTGTGTGTGTGCAATTGTCTCAGCCATGTTTCCCTTCCCTCTCCCCACAAGACCTGGGACCTCCAAGCTTTCTCCTTCCCAGAGTGCCATTCGTAGCTATTGCTCAAGAAGGACAAGTGCAGAATCAGTCCGCCCTCTCCTTGGAATCGGGAGGCCCACAGCTGGGATTTTGGAGCAGGAGGCTTTTGGCCCTACACTCCCCATTAATTTTGCATGTCATGACTAAGTGCATTTAATAGGTTTGTTTTCCGCAGAGTCTGCAGGATGCATATTTGTGTTTTTTGGTGTTTTTTCCCTTTCTTTATGGCTGGGTGGGAGGAGGGAGACCCGTGGCAAAGGGGCGGGGCGGGGGGGCGGGGAGAGACTTGGCTGCTTGCAGGGAGACGTTGGGCCAGATCCCTGCCATTTGCCAATCTCTCCATGCTGCTGCGTGCTTCCCGTAGAGATAATTTCACTCCCCAGAATTTTTGGGATAGCAAAACTCCCCCGCCCCTCTGGGATCTCTGGTTCGAGAGACCCGTTGCTGGACTGCTGGTCTTGATTAGCGTCAGACCCATTGCAAATGACGAGGCTTCAAGTGAAGACAGAGAGGTCCCATGGATTCCAGTGCCTCTGCTTTTAATCCTGGCTCCCACCAGTTGCATTTACACCCTTGCTTTTTAGCCCAAACTGGTTGCAATTAAAATCCACATTAAGGTACAATATAATTAGTCCTTTGTTCGTCTCTGTGTGGCAGGTGGGACAGTTTCTCTTGGCCCCTGGCACTGCTGGTGATGCAGTCTATCTTCGAGGCTTTCGGCTTTCGTATTAAAAAATAAATTATAAGTGTTGCCTCCTTTATGGGCGCACAGAGGAGCTTTTAAAGTGTGTGGGCAACTTCCTTCATATGAGATCATCTTGCTCATGCGTTCTCGAGGCTACCCTCACAGGCGCAATTGCGGGAAACTTTACTCTTTAATGCTCCCCTCAAGGAAATATGCCTGGCAACATCATTACAGGGCTTTGGGTGCCTGGCTCAGGCACTCCTGTTTCCCCCTGGCATTTGGCCCTTCTTGCTGGATCGTAGCTTTGTGTGAATCTGCTGCTGTGTTCATTTTTTCAGCAGGGGTTAGGGCAGGATTTGTCCTTCTTTCATCCTATTCTTAGATTTCCTTTCACTTTTAATTTGTATGCCACCTTTCTATATTGCTGCTCACGAGCGGGTTTACAAGCTGAAGAAAACGACAAAACAGATGCGCCTGATAACCTGATCCCATACAAAAAAAAGGGTCATAATAAAATGATTAAAATAAACAATAAAATAAAAAAATATCAGTGCAGTGTGCGACAATACACAGCAGTACCTCGGTTTTTGAGTGTCTCGGAACCCAAACGTTTCGGAACCCGAACGCTGAAAACTCGGAAGTAATTGCTTCCGTTCTCGAACGCGCCTCGGAAGTCGGACGGCTTCTGCTGTGTGTTTTTTCCCTCTTTTTCTCCACTGACTTTGCTGACCGTCCTTTGCGCCCCAGTTGTTGAACGTTTCGGAAGTCGAATGATCTTCCGGAACGGATTACGTTCGACAACCGAGGTACCACTGTGTGAACAACAACCAAAAAAACCCATGAAGAAATAATAAAATGAGTACAAATATGTATTATACAGTGGTATCTCTGGTTACGTACTTAATTCGTTTTGGAGGTCCGTTCTTAACCTGAAACTGTTCTTAACCTGAAGTACCACTTTAGCTAATGGGGTCTCCCGCCGCCGCGTAATTTCTGTTCTCATCCTGAAGCAAAGTTCTTAACCCGAGGTAATATTTCTGGGTTAGCGGAGTCTGTAACCTGAAGCGTCTGTAACCTGAAGCGTATGTAACCCGAGGTACCACTGTATTTAGTTGAGCGTTTATAGCAGGGGTGGAGAATCTCAGACCCAGGGCCCGGATGCGGCCCTCAAAGCTGCTCTGTCAGGCCCCTGGGACTCTCCCCACACCATGCTCTCTGGCTGATGTAAGAAGAGCACATCAGCTGTTAGTTGGCAGGCCTCAGCAAATCCCTTCTGTGCCTCCAGCTTGTGAGGCGACCCTCCCAAAATCCTAAAAAGGACGTCCTCTCTGGGCTCTGGTGAGGGTCTGCTTGCGAGCCAGGAGGACTCTCCAGGGTGACTCCGCATTTCGCATTTCGGGGAACTGCTTCCGGGTTCCCGGCAGTGTGCGATCACACGCAGAAGTGGCGCACGTAAACGGGGAGCAGCCTGTATTCGAAAGCATTTCTGCCTCTGGCACCTGCAACTGCGACAGAGAAGGATGTGCAGGACAGGCGAAACCTAAGCAGTGGTTTGTTTCTCGATCCAAGCCCCTTCCTGCCCACGTCTCACACCTAGCGTTTCGGGTCCAAAACGCGGGGAGGCGTCTGCCAAAGCGTGGGAGCTGGGCTGCCAGCGAGTGGGGCCAACGCTGCTGGCGCCAAGACCTCCACTTGTTCCCGACCGTGTATCTCATCGATGATGGACTTCCAAGCCGGAGCCAATAACAACTTGGATGGCTTTTAAAGGAGGATTAGGAAAACTCGTGGAGAATCAGGCTGCAAATGGCTTCTAGCTGACGCAGATGCCTTTCCCCTCCTTTCCCTATCAGCTCCTGAGAACCACAAGCAGGGAGAGCACTCCTGTTGCACTCCTAGGTCCTGCATCCCGTCTGGCCTCTGCGAGAACAGGACCACATAACAGGCCACCGGGACCACATAACACCGGTTCTGAGAGATCTGCATTGGCTCCCAGTACGTTTCCGAGCACGATTCAAAGTGTTGGTGCTGACCTTTAAAGCCCTAAACGGCCTCGGTCCAGTATACCTGAAGGAGCCTCTCCACCCCCATCGTTCAGCCCGGACACTGAGATCCAGCGCCGAGGGCCTTCTGGCGGTTCCCTCATTGCGAGAAGTGAGGCTACAGGGAACCAGACAGAGGGCCTTCTCGATAGTGGCGCCCGCCCTGTGGAACGCCCTCCCATCAGATGTCAAAGAGATAAATAATTACTTGACATTCAGAAGGCATCTTAAGGCAGCCCTGTTCAGGGAAGTTTTTAATATGTAACGCTGTACTGTTTTTAACACTGATTGGGAGCCGCCCAGAGTGGCTGGGGAAACTCAGCCAGATGGGTGGGGTATAAATAATAAATTATTATTATTATTATTATTATTATTATTATTATTATTATTATTATGCTGTACTAGACGGGCCTGTGGCCTGATCCAGCAACCAGGCTTTTCTCGTGCCCAGGTTATTAGATCTGATTTTGGTGGAAGGTGTCCAGCTGTTAAAAGCTGGGCAGCTTTCTGTGTCGGTTTTGCTGGGTGTTTTGCTTACGCCGATTGAAGGTGCTCTCACTGTGCTCCAAGCTCGCTTGGCGTACAAAGCCCCAGTCTTTCCCCCTCCCTCCCTTGCTATCTCTCGCCTTCTCTCCTTTAACTTGATTTCCTCTTGTTTTCTTGGCCTGCAGCGACACAGAAGCTCAGTGTGAGGTCATGCAGGAAATCGTGGACCAAGTCCTGGAGGTAACAGCTCCTCTCCTCTTGGAAAGTGGCAGAAGGAGGCAGGGGGAACATTGGATGGGGGTAGGGGGGGTTGCTCCTGGAGGGACCCATAGAGGGAGTGACAAATGCTAGGTGGGTGCCCTTAATAAGGCCGGTGGCATCTGCCCCTCCAGTCACTAGCTCAGCTCAGGAATTGCCAGGGGAGGTTTGTGGCAGCCACACTGCGGTGAAGTTTTCTCTCTGCTTTCGGAAGAAAGGAGACAAGGGCCATGTTTGCACGGCACATTTAAAGCGTTATGATACCACTTTAAACCGGCACGTCTTCCCCTGCAAAGAATCCTGGGAGCTGTAGTTCATTAAGGGTGCTGAAAGTTGCTAGGAGACCACCCCATTCCTCTCCCAGAACTACAATTCCCAGAGTTCCCTGGGAAGAGGGATAACTGTTAAGTCATGCTGGGAATTGCGGCTCTGTGAGGGGGTAGGGGTCTCCTAAGAACAGATCCCGGGATTCTTGGCGGGGAAGGATCCCAGCTGTCGAGAGTGGTATGGCACTTCAAATGTCTGGCCTGACCTGGTGTACACACCATGCATTTAAAGCCCATTTATGCCTCCTCCCCTCCTGGGATACTGTAGTTTAAGGGTGGTAGGTAGGAATGGGAGCTGTGAGAGTGGCGAGTTCCCAGGATCCTTTGCAGGGGGAATGGGTGTATTCAGTCTCTAAATTAGCAGATGGGGACTGGTTGCTATTCTAAAGCGTGCCTGCAACATTTCCTGATGGCACCCCATCCACCCTGAGCGCCGGCAGCGAAACGGCTCCTCATCCCAATATTGGGCTCGGCTTTATTGACACCTGACTGCCGCCGCCACCATCCCCCACCCAGTCTGGACAGGTGTCACGGTGGGGACGGTGGCAGTGCCCCGGCCTGTTGCCAAATTTCTCATCGTTCTGCTTTCCTCTTCCGCACAGGAGGATTTTGACCAGGAGCAGCTGTCGGTCCTCGCTTCCTGCTTGCAGGAGCTCTTCAAAGTTCACTTCCGCGGAGAGGTCCTGCCGGAAGAAATCACAGAAGAGTAAGCGGTTTGGGGAAAGTGTGTGTGGGGGGGAGCAGTTTTCTGTTCTTCGGTTGTTCTAGCTGGTCCTTCTTTTCTGCAAGCGTGCAGACGAATTCGTGAAGGACCCAACCCAGACATGGACCAAATTGCACCTGGGGACTTTTCATTGTAGGGTATCTGGTTGGCCACTGTGAGAACAGGATTCAGGGCTAGGTGGGCCCCTGGCCTGATCCAGCAGCTGAGATTTTCTTACTTTCTCATGAGTAATAGTGAGGGAGGGCTCTGACCTTCACATTCTGCCTGTGGACATTATAGAGGTACCTGGCTGGCCATTGACTCCAGCAGCTCGGATGTTCCGAGGCCATTATTATTATTATTATTATTATTATTATTATTATTATTACCATTTTATTTTTATTTATACCCATCAAAAAGATATGCAAAAGTTTATACCCAATACCAGTATAAAATAAATATTTTTAAAATCTAATTAAAAAGAAACAGGAGCAGAGAGAAGGAAGAAGGAAGAAGAGAAACAGAAGAAAGAAAATGAAAAATAAATGGGCAGGAAAGGGGAGGGAAGAAAAAGGTGACAAGGCTTCTGATTCCCTGTCAGCTAAATATAATAACCTGTTCAAAGTATTCACTCAACTTGACATCCAACTGCTTTGTTTTCTACAAACCAATATTTTTTCACTCTTCAAATCCAGTTATTACAAGTTCATTTTCTCTTTCACACAAAAAGTCCATAAGACGTTTCCAATCCTTAATAAATGTCCGTAATGATTTTTCTCTGATGAAACATGTTAACTTTGCCATCTCAGCAAAGTCCAATAATTTTATCATTCCTCCATAGTCGGTAGGGCTGTTTCTTTCCATTTTTATGTATGTAACAATCTCGCCGCTCTAATCATATATGGAAGTAATATTCCATAATTCTTCTTATAGAGTGGGGATTTGAACCCTGGTCTCCCCCAGGTCCTAGTCTGATGCTCTAACCACTACACCACACTGGCTGTGGTTGACCTGGTGTGCCTATTTCTCCTGACACACGCTCCCTCTCTATTTCCCTGCAGGTCTCTAGAGGAATCCGTGGGGAAGCCACTTTACCTAATATTTAGGTGAGTCTCATGCGTTCTGTCCTCTCCATTCTGATTTCGAAGCTGCCGAGCCCAAGATAGGGGACTAGACAGGCCTTTGGCCTGATCCTGCAGCCAGGCTCTTCTTTAGTTCTCATGTCCCTCGATTTCAGTTGCCGAAGGGCAGGCAGCAGAAAAGTGCTGCTTCTTCGTGGCCTCTTCATCTGGTTGGTTGCTGTGGGAATTGCGGATGGATTAGGTATTGACCTTTGGTCTGACCAGCAGGGGGCTCTTCAGATGTCCCTTTGACTGGGTACAGGTGGGCTTCCAAGATTGGGGGAGTCCGGGTTCCAGGGAAGACTTGAACACCCCACAGTACTTCATTTTTAAAATAATAATAAAAACAAACCAGAGTTTTCTCCAACTTCTTGTGGCCATGATCTCAAAAACACAAGAGTATGATGGCTTGCTGTTCTTCAAGAATACCATGGCTTGCTGTTCTTCAAGAATACCATGGCTTGCTGTTCTTCAAGAGTATCATGGCTTGCTGTTCTTCAAGAGTACCATGGCTTGCTGTTCTTCAAAAGTACCATGGCTTGCTGTTCTTCAAGAGTACCATGGCTTGCTGTTCTTCAAGAGTACCATGGCTTGCTGTTCTTCAAGAGTATCATGGCTAGCTGTTCTTCAAGAGTACCATGGCTTGCTGTTCTTCAAGAGTACCATGGCTTGCTGTTCTTCAAAAGTACCATGGCTTGCTGTTCTTCAAGAGTACCATGGCTTGCTGTTCTTCAAGAGTACCATGGCTTGCTGTTCTTCAAGAGTACCATGGCTTGCTGTTCCTCAAAAGTACCATGGCTTGCTGTTCTTCCTACTAGCTGCTGCCAAGCGACAGCTATGGGAGAGAAAGCCCAGTCAGCAGAGCTGATGGAGCAGCCCTGCTTCCCTACTCTCCCATTTCTGCAGCCTGATGGAGAGAGTAGCCCCCCGATGGAGCATGGCTGTAGCACACTGTAGCCGATTTCTGTGGTAAGGGCCCTGGGTGCGAGAGTGCAAGGGTCTGGGTGTGAAACCTGCCGGATAGACGTCCCCAGTGCTTAAGGCACAAAATGGCATATCCCTTCGGAATCTCAGCCTGGACTGTAAAAGCACAACACACCCACACATACACACTGTGGTTGTGGGGTTGTCTTTGAACCTAACCCAGTACAGCATCGGCCTCCCTTCCTGCCCCCTTCCAGGAACCTCTGCCAGATGCAGGAGGATAACAGCAGCTTCTCTGTGCTCCTGGATCTGTTGTCAGAGCTCTACCAGAAGCAGCCCAAGATCGGTTACCACCTTCTCTACTACCTAAAAGCCAGGTGAGAGCACAAACAATCAGCGAGCCTGGAATTTTTTTTTTAAGAGGGAAGCCTTGGGAAACCACCTAAGTCAGGGATGGGGGACCTTGTATGTAAAGGCACAGCACACACAATTCCACACATGCACACCCCTCCCTGTCATCCGTCCAGGATAGCAAGAGGCATTATCCAGACTGGCGCCAAACAGAGACAGGGGCATGGCTTGGGGAGAGTTCCGAGGGCCAGACAGAGCGGCCTGGAGGGCCGCATTCAACCTCATCTAGTGAGATCGTGGCCGGGACAGGCAGTGGGGAGGAAACCTCACATCTCACCGCTTTCCACTGTGCGCCATCACATCCACACACCATGCATTTTGAGGGTGTGGCTTCCCACACCCCCCAAAAAAATCCTGGGAACCCTAGTTTGCTGCCCAAAGAGCAGCAGTTCTCAGCGTTCGCAAACTACAGTTCCCAGGATTCCTTGCAGGGGGGAGGTGTGTGCTTTAATGCATGGTGTGGACGAGGCGTTTTCCTTTAGCCTGTCCTATCACAATCCCCAGGCAAAGCCCATACAGCAAACATGGGGTGAACTTCCAACCCTCTAGATGTTGCTGCTGGCGGCCCAGGGATGATGGTTGTGATGTACTGTATTTTTCGCTCTATAAGACGCACCTGACCATAAGACGCACCTAGTTTTTAGAGGGGGAATGCAAAGAAAAAATATTCTTTAAAGGGAACGCTGAGCAGAGCCTGTATGCATCCCAGGCTCTGCTCAGCGCTTCCTTTCATAAGCCATGTGGAGCGTGTGTGCGGCGCTTGCAGGCTTTTCCCTGAGGAGGGAGAAGGGCAGCCCGTCACTGACAGGTTGCCCTTCTCCCTCCTCGGGAAAAAGCCCCCAAGAGCCACGCACGCACGCTCCGTGCGGCTCTTTAAATGGAGCGCGGCTCTTGCTGGCTTTTGCAGGAGGTGGGCGAAGGGACAGAGTGCAGCTAAGCCAGAAGCTAGAACAGCGAGAGGGAGTGCAGCGCAGCTTCTGGGATAGCTACGCAGCCTGCATTCGCTCCATAAGACGCACACACATTTCCCCTTACTTTTTAGGAGGGGAAAAGTGTGTCTTACAAAGCGAAAAACACAGTGTTCCAGCAATGTACAAAAAGCCAAAGGATGTCCCCCCACCTGCGGCATGTGGTATCCCTGAATGATACCTAGACGGCGTCGTTCTGCCACTTTGGGAGCAAGGGAGAAGACAAGGTTGGGGTGGAGAGTTCAGAGAGGGCCAGAAGCTAGGCAGGCAGGGCTCCATGCAGCTCGGGATCAAGGCTTTGGGGCCATCGGGACGCGAGGAAAGGACAGATTTTGCACAACAGGAGAAGGGCAGATCGCAGCACCAAGAAAACCAGCTAGAGCTCTCGCATCTCAGGCACACGCTCCTTCCGCACAATGGAACGGGTTCTGCTCCTTTGCTTGCTCACTTGTCTCTTCCCCCTCCATTTTCTTCTCTTAAAAAACATTTCAGCAAAGCAGCGGCCGGCAAGATGAACCTCTACGAGTCCTTTGCCCAGGCCACGCAGCTGGGCGACCTGCACACCTGCCTGATGATGGACATGAAGGCTTGCCAGGAGGACGACGTCCGGCTCCTCTGCTTCCTCACTCCTTCCATATACACTGAGGTGAGACCCGGAGGGAGAGGTGGCAAAGGCTGCCCTATCTCTGCACCCCTTTTGGAAACTCAGACTGGACCCCGTCACCTCACTCTGGTTGTGCAGCAGGGGGAAAAAGCAAGCTTCCTATCACAGATGGATGCGACCAGTTTGGTAACATTCTGCCCCAGGAGCAAGGAGAACCTGCGGCCCTCCAGCTGTTGCTGGACTCCATCTCCCATCATCCCTGACCATGCTGGTTGGGGCTGATGGGAGATAGTGTTTCAACAATAGCTAGAGGGGGCCACGGTCTCCCCATCCCTGCTTTGCGCCTCTGTAAGTGCATTTAATACGTGATCCCTGATTGGCTTGGACAGGGTTCTAGGAAAGGATGGTGAACCTGTGGCCCTCCAGATGTTTCTGGACTCCCATCATCCATGACCATGTTGGTTGGGGCTGATGGGAATTGGAGTCTCAGTAACAGCTAGAGAGGACCATGGTCTCCCCATCGCTACTTTGCACTGTAAGCGACTCGGTCCAGTATCTCTGAAGGAGCGTCTCCACCCCCATCATTCTACCCGGACACTGAGGTCCAGCACCAAGGGCCTTCTGGTGGTTCCCTCACTGCAAGAAGCCAAGTTACAGGGAACCAGGCAGAGGGCCTTCTCGGTAGTGGCACCCGCTATGTGGAACACCCTCCCACCAGATGTCAAAGAGAACAACAACTACCAGACTTTTGGAAGACATCTGAAGGCAGCCCTGTTTAGGGAAGCTTTTAATGTTTGATGTATTACAGTATTTTAATATTTTGTTGGAAGCTGCCCAGAGTGGCTGGGGAGGCCTGGCCAGATGGGCGGGGTATAAATAATAAATTATTATTAGTATTATTATTATTATTGGATCCCTGATTGGCTGGTACAGGTGTCTAGGGTGGAGAACCTGTGGACTCCCAACTCCATCATCCCTGACCATTGGCAGCACTGGTTTCTGGGACTAATGGGAGTTAGAGTCGAACAGCATCCGGAGGCCTCCCCAGCTAACAGCGACCCCTAGCATTTTTCGTGCTTGCCTGTTCTTTCGAGGCAGGTCTCTTTAAGGCCCCTCCCTCTCCCCTTTCCTCTACCAGGACCTTTGCTTCCCTTCCACCCTCCTACACTGCTTCCCCCGGTGTGTTTTTCTCACGGGCTCCTTGAGCGATCGCATATGCCTCGCAGACCCCGAGCCATCTCTGGACGCGGCCGGGCTCCGGGGAGGTTTTACGCTGCCTGTTCTCCAGGCCGTTAGGTTTAATGAAACGTTTTATTGCTTCCATCGCTCAGCAGCCGACAGGCCAGCGGGGCGGGGCGAAGCCCTTGTTTGCCAGAGGCCTTTCCCCCAGAACAACCAGACCGCATTATCCTCTGTAGCCACTGGCTTTACCCCTTGTATGCGCGGGAACCTCATTGTCTTTTTCCTTCCCGTTGCCGGTCTATCGCTCTGCTCTCTTTGGTCCTTGGGGGAAGGACCCTTAGCTCAGTGGGAGGGCATTTGCTTTGGACACAGAAAGTCCCAGGTTCTTTCCCTGGCATCGCCAGGTAGGGCTGGGAATATCCCCTGCCTGAAAGTCCGGGTGAGCGGAGACAATACTGAACTTGATGGACCCAGTTGTCTAAGGTATCTCCCTATGTTCCTCTTTAGTTCAGAACCATGAGGACTAGAATCTCAGGGTTGTTTTTTTTTTTTTTTTAGGGCTGTGGCTCCGTGGCATCATAGAATGAATGACTCTCATCCAGCCACGGAGGCAGAGCCTAGCCATTGTGGAGGGTGGTCCTCGATAGCCTCCGCAAAATTGTCCCGTCCATTTCCTCCACTTAACCCGAGAGACTTCCCCCCCCCCAGGGATTACACAACACAAAACCTCCAGATAAAAACATGGCGAACCAAAGGCCTATATCGCCTAACAGACTTCTATAAAAATAACAAACCCTTGTCAACACAAGAAATACGAGACAAACTAGAGGACACCCAAATGCCCTGGTTAACACATCACCAACGACATTCCCTCTTAAACAACCCAGTAGTAAAATCAGCAGCAACTAGGCCCCTGACAACCTTCGAAAACCTCCTCCTAACAACAAAGGGACACAGCAAAGGGATGGTATCCGCAATATACAAAATACTACTCCAAAACCCCACAAACCCCCTAGACCAGGGGTCAGCAACCCGCGGCTCCGGAGCCGCATGTGGCTCTTTTACACCTTTGCCGTGGCTCCAGGGCAGATACTAGCGAGGGGAGGAGGCGCATTGTGCACCCCGACACTCCCCACTGTGGCGGGCGCTGTACTGGCTGTGACGTCGCATGGGGGCGGTGCGTGCGTTAGTCACGCACCGTCCCAACATCACCTTCCCGCCCGCCCGCTACATTGTAAGGGGCATGTACGCTGGTCACTGCATTGAAAGGGGGCATGTACGCTGGTCACTGTTTTGAAGGGGAGTGAAGAACACACACACACAAAGGTAACTTGTTAATTTAACGTTTATTTCTATGAGGAGGAGTAATTCTGAGGGGTCAAACAAAGAAATAATAAAAAAGTGACAAAAAAGTTATTTTTATAATGACGAGTTTTGCGGCTCCCAGTTTTTTTTCCTTCGGGAACGGGTCCAAGTGGCTCTTTTTGTCTTAAAGGTTGCAGACCCCTGGCCTAGACGTAATCAAAAAACAATGGGAAGACGACATAGTTCTGCCGCTCAAGCTAGAGGGAGAGAACGACGACCTCTCTGCAAAGTGGGAGAGTTGCTGCCACATCTAAAACCATATTTTTGTCTTTGCGTTGCTGGCGTTTCACTTCCTGTTTCGAACGGAGTTGCAAGCGTCAGGATCCCCCCCCCCCCGTCTCTGGCACCTGTTTTACAAAGTGAAACAGCTTTGCCAACAAATTGCCTTGGGCTTTGCAATGCACGGTTCTCATTTGTTCTCTCTCTTGCTCTCCCCTATTGCAATACGAGGTCAAGCCAGCTACACCCAGCCTGTGGCGCCCCCTGCTGCACATAGTGGACAGGACCACAGGCCTCTGTGTAGTCCAAGATTGGGCTGGCTGCTGTGGCCAGTTTTAACCATTTTTAAATATCGAGAAGCTGCTTTTGCTAGCTCAGGACCTTTTATTTATTCTTCCGTTTATATCCTCCACGGCTGCGAGGAAGTTCTTCTCCGTTTTTTAACATTCGCGAAAACAATGCCCCTGCCTGAGTTCTGTTGCCTGCATAAAGTAGTAATCCACTGTCTCCTTAGACTGAAAAGCAGCATTAGGTCTGTTGTTTCTCTCCCTTGATTGCCTCTCCCTCTGTCTCAAGTTTCCAGACGAGACCCTGCGGAGCGGGGAGCTGCTGAACATGATTGTGGCCGTCATTGACTCAGCTCAGGTAAGGCCTCTCCTTGTGGAACGATCGGTCAGAGCTGGGGGAGCCTGTGTCTTTGCTGTCCTTTGCTCCTTCAAGAGCTGCCTCCAGGTATTGTGTCATTGCAGCCAGGCACACTGCATTGTTTCAGAGGCAGAACTGGGAGTAGAACCTCCAGAGTGGTGCGATTAGCAGTCAGCACCATCCTCTCTTCCAAAGCAGGGATGGGGGACATGTGGCCTTACGTATTTGGTTGGACTGTACCTCCCATCATCCTGACCATCGGCCATGCCAGCTGGGGCTGATGATAGCTGGAATCCAATAATATCTGAAAGGCCACACATTCCCTTTCTCTGCTTACACCTCTAAGCACATTTAATATGTGATCCCTGATTGGTTGGGACATGTGTCTAGGAGCCTGTGGGGCCCTCTAGATCAGTGTTTCTCAACCTGTGGGTCCCCAGACATTGTTGGACTACAACTCCCATCATTCCCATGACCAGTGGTCAGGGATGATGGGAGTTGTAGTCCAACAACATCTGGGGATCCACAGCTTGAGAACCGCTGCTAGATGTTTCTGAACTGCAACTCCCATCATCCACCATCACCCATGCTGGTTATTGGGCATTGCAGTCAAACAGCGTCTGGAGCGCACCAGCGTGCCTGCCTCTGGGGGTGGAGAGACTGATGACTGGGATGGTCCTGTCTTTCTGGGAGTAGATCAGACTAGATTTCCCTCCTCTCTCCCACTCCCAGCCCCGGCCAGCCTCCCGGACCACGGTCAGATGTTGCACGCCCACTGCGTGGAAGGGCAGGGTTTTTATCCACTCTGTTTATTGCAGTTATATTCCACCTTTCATTTAAGAAGCTCAAGGTTCTCCCTTCCCAATGTTATCTGCACAAACAACCCTGTTTGGTAGGTTAGGCCAAGAGACCGATTGGCCCCAGATTCCCCGGCATCTTTCATGGCTGAGTGGGGATTCGAACCCTGGGCGCCCGGATTGCAGTCTGACAAGCTAACCACTGTGTTGCTTCTTAGCCCCTGGCAGCGTTCGCACCATAAAAAGCACCCACACACCCCAGCAAGGAATCCTCCTAATTGTAGTTTGCTAAAGGGTGCTAGCACCCTTTAACAAGGGACGCAGGTGGCAGGGACGCGGGTGGCGCAGTGGGTTAAACCACAGAGCCTAGGACTTGCCGATCAGAAGGTCGGCGGTTCGAATCCCCACGACGGGGTGAGCTCCCGTTGCTCGGTCCCTGCTCCTGCCAACCTAGCAGTTCGAAAGCACATCAAGTTCAAGTAGATAAATAGGTACCGCTCTGGCGGGAAGGTAAATGGTGTTTCTGTGCGCTGCTCTGATCCGCCAGAAGCGGCTTAGTCATGCTGGCCACATGACCGGGAAGCTGTACGCCACCTCCCTCGGCCAGTAAAGCATGATGAGCGCCGCAACCCCCGAGTCGGCCACGACTGGACCTAATGGTCAGGGGTCCCTTTACCTTTTACCTTTAAGGGGTGCTGGCAGTTGTATGTAAGAGATAGACTACAATTCCCATGATTCTTTGCTGGGGTGTGTGTGGTTGCTTTAAAGGCATGGCGCGAACACAGCCTCAGAGAGAGCCATAGGGAGAGATCTTCTCCTGATGGTGACTCTGGTTCAGCTCTGGGTCAGTCTGGGGCTACACGGGAGCACTTTCTCCTGACACCCAGGGCACAGCCTTTTCAAAAACAAAGAAAAAAGCGTGGGCCTCTGCACATGCCCTGGGCGCCCTTCTTTTTGCCATGGAGACCTTGCGGCCGACTCTTCTTCCCCCAGCCCTGATCTCCAGGCCAGAGGGCAGGACATCCACCTTGCAGGCCTCTTCCCCGTTTTCTTTTCCAGAAATTGTAACAGCGCCAGAGCAGTGCTCTGGGCTAAAGAACCCCCTGAGAGAGCAGGGCTGGCGCGCGGTGCCAATGCAAATAGGTTGCCATGGTGCCCGTTTGGAGTGACCCAAAAATAGCCAAAGTGGGAGAGGTTTTGTGTGTGTGTGTGTGTGTGTGTGTGTGTGTGTGTGTGTGTGTCTTGGCAGGCAGTACTTTTGCCTCATGCATGTTGCCTCTCAGCCTGGCTGGGCCCACAGGCTGTTCCCCTCTCCCCAAAAATAAACCTTTGTGTCCCCTAATTTATCCGTATCTGCTTCGTTCATCAAGCGCTCTCTTTCCCATGCCAGCTTTGGGACGACTGGGTCTCTTGGGCAGGTTTTCCTGGCCAGGGCAGACAGCGAGATGGTATCGCATGTGGGAAAAGGTGGATGGCAGGCCCCCTCCCCCCGCCTGATCTGACTCCTTGCTGGGCTCCTGCCCCATTCCGGATGTTCCCGGCCTAACCCCCGTCCACCTTGGTGCCTTTCCCAGCCCTGCCTCAGTTTCCATCACTCGTCCCTTTCTCTCATTTCCCCCCATCCTGCTTCATTGGTTCCTTGGCTGCATTGTGGGGTCAGTGGGGAAAGGTGGGGGTGGGTGCGTGGAAATTAAGGGTGTCAGAAGACTTTGTGGACATTTGGTGTATTCATACTGTAGCACTTTCTCCCTGCCGAGGAAGAAGACTTAGGCTGCATTCGCACCTTACAACTTTGAGCTGATCCTCAAAAAAACGGGGCTTTTCCCCTTTGCAAAAGAAGCTGCACAACTGTGAGCTGATCCCCCCCAAAATGGGGCTTTTCCCCTTTCCCCCTCTTAAACTAGGTGTGTCTAATGGTCAGGTGCGTCTTATGGAGCGAAAAATATGATAAATCCACACTGAAGGATGGTTGGCTCAGGCAAGGTGGTATGGCCCCCCTCGAGTCAAGGTTCCACTTTTAGATGCATGTTCCATTTACCGTATAGGGCAGCTTTTAGCTTCTCCCTATCTTCCTAATGCATATTTCACGTTCCTGCATTTCTCTTCGGCTGCAACCTGCACCTGTTGGCCTTGTTCCTAAATCTGTGAGTCTGACTCCCCCTCTCTGTTCTCCCCAGCTCCAGGAATTGGTCTGCCACGTTATGATGGGGAACTTGGTGATGTTTCGGAAGGACTCCGTCCTCAATATTCTGAGTGAGTTGGCCTTGGCGGGGGCTCGGGGCCAAAAAACGAAGTCTTGGTTAAAAGGGGGGGGGGATAAAGAGTGTGTTTAGATAGACCCTTCCGCTCATTCTATAGTAGTGGTTAGAGTGCTGGGCTAGGACCCGGGAGACCTGGGTTCAAATCCTCCCTCATCCGTGAAGCTCACTGGAAGACATTGGGGTCCAGTTACCATCTCTGAGCCTCACAGGCTGTTTCCCAGGGTGGGCGGTGGGATTACCTGGGGGGCACTAAGAGGCAGGGGGTTGACATGGGGCACCAGAAGTGCCAGTGACTTATCAGACTTTGAAAAGCTGGTATCTTATCACCGAATCGAGCTCATCTGGTTTGTTGAATTAAACTAAATTGTGTGAATAATAATAATAATAATTATTATTATTATTATTATTATTATTATTTATACCCCGCCCATCTTGCTGGGTCTCCCCAGCCACCCTGGGCGGCTTCCAACAAAGTATTAAAACACAGTGGTCTGTTAAACATTAAAAGCTTCCCTAAACTGGGCTGCCTTCAGATGTCTTCTAAAAGTCGGGTAGTTGTTCTCTTTGACATCTGGTGGGAGGGCGTTCCACAGGGCGGGAGCCACTACTGAGAAGGCCCTCCGCCTGGTTCCCTGTAACCTCACTTCTCGCAGTGAGGGAACTGCCAGAAGGCCCTCGGCACTGGACCTCAGTGTGAATTGGATTTTGAATGAATGCACAATTAATTGCCCCTGTTTAGAATTTCATTGCATTGCATTACCATCTTCCTTAGTGGGACGTGCAAACCCAGAGAATCCTTTTTATAGGGTAGGGGGCACTGGGGGTGAGTTTATGGAACCAAGTAGACAGTGGACCCGTAAAGGTTTGGGAGCCCTGCATTAAATAATAATAATAATAATGATGATGATGATGATGTTTGTTCCTAAAAATATTCATATGCTGCTATTGGTAAAGAAAAAGAAAAAAACCAGAGCGGTTACATGAAACAATGCAAGACGCTGTGAAGTGAGTTGCCATGCCACGTTTTTGACAGCCAGGCTCTTTCCTGCCTTCCCTCTTTCCCCCTTGCCCACTTTTTCCAGTCCAGAGCTTGGAGTGGGAGACCTTTGAGCAATACTGCACGTGGCAGCTGTTTCTGGCCCACAACATCCCCCTGGAGACCATCATCCCCATCCTCCAGCATCTCAAGTACAAAGGTGAGCATGGCACGAGCATCCTCTCCACTGGCCATTGCAGAGTTAGGAGGGACGCACAGCTGGGCAAAATAGGAATGTTTCCCTACCCTCTTTCAGTTCCTCCCGAAAGCCAGTAGTGAGGGAGGTGGACAGAACTCACCCGACAGGCCGTTTTGCAAATGTGGGGGCCGCCACCGAGAAGGCCCTGTCACAGGTCAATGCCAACCAGGTTGCTCTCTCGCCAATTGCAGGGTCTGAGTTGGTTGATATTGGGGGAAGATTCTAGTCCTCATTGAGGAAGGCGCACCTATAGGTACTTGGGTCCCGGGCCATTTAGGGCTTTGCTTACGTAGACCATTTCTGTACCGCTTAGTATAGGAATATTCTCTCTAAGCGGCATGTGACAAACTAAAGCAGGAATGGCACAAAACACCAAATAAAACAATTAATACAAATTACGAATGAAGATATACTCCTTCGGACGCACCTCCCCGGTCTCCTGGCCTCTTACGCAGGACTCCATCCACCCTGACTCTTACCTGGTGCCCAGACATACTGGCAGAACACCCCTCAAAAAACTCGCACCCTGGGAAGGTTCCTGGGACCTGGTGGGATCCATCACTCTAGACTTCCTTTCATGTGACCAAGTCTTTTTTCGCTGACAATGGTTGACAAGAAGGATGCAGTCACAAAATGGAAAGCACTGCCCGATGGCACCAGCAAGTGTGTGTGTTTGCCGCTATTTAGTCTATTTATTATGTTTTCATACTGAGAGCCAGTGTTGCGTAGTGGTTTTCAGTGACAGAGCTCAGCTCCAGGATACTTAGGAAGAAACGGTTCAGGTTTTCCCTGAGGAGACACTGTGTGTGTTTCTTTCCTCATGCATCCTGGTATGGCATGGATTAAGAGCCACAGATTCCCATATAATGTGGTCTTCCTTTTCAGATCGTCTTGAGTCTCGGCGTCTAGAAATGCATCTCTCCCTAGTTTAATTTCTAGAAACAGAGACATTGCAGGGTCCATGTCTACCTATCTGTCTGTCTAATTAAACTATCTATCCTCTCCCTGGTTAGGACCCAGGGGACTCGGGTTCGAATCTCCACTCAGCCATAAAGCTCACATTGGGCCAGTCACACTCACTCTCACAGCCTAACCTACTTCACAAGGTTGTTGTGAGGATATAAATGGAGAGGGGGGAGAAGTGTGTTCGCCACCTTGCGCTCTTTGGAGGAAAGGGTGGATATGACTAATAATAATAATAATTTTTTTTTCATTTATTTATACCCTGCCCTCCCCGGCCAGAGCTGGGCTCAGGGTGGCTAACACCAGTAAAATTACAGTAAAAACATAATAGGGGGGGGGGAACCAATTTAAAATACAGGTTAAAATGCAATTTAAAATACAGCCTCATTTTAAAAGTAGCCCATAGATCAAAACCATAAGGGGAGGGAAACGTAAGGGTCAGACTGAGTCCAAACCAAAGGCCAGGCAGAACAGCTCCGTCTTGCAGGCCCTGCGGAAAGATGTCAAGTCCCGCAGGGCCCTAGTCTCTTGTGACAGAGCGTTCCACCAAGTTGGGGCCAGTACTGAAAAGGCCCTGGCCCTAGTTGAGACCAATCTAACCACCTTGCAACTAGGGACCTCCAAAGTGTTGTCATTTGTGGACCTTAAGGTCCTCCGCGGGGCATACCAGGAGAGGCGGTCCCGTAGGTATGTGGGTCCTAGGCCGCCCATATGAATGTTAATAATAAATTACAGGAATCCAAATCTGTGTGCTGACACTGTGCTGGGCCCAGGCTGAAGGCCGCAGCTCTGCTGATGCAGTGGCAAATATAGAGATATATGCTGCATAGGAGCTCAGAGCTCTGCATCGGAGTTGGTTAGCAGCTGCTTAACAAACCTCTCTCTGCATTTCAGAACACCCTGAGGCGCTTTCCTGCTTATTGCTGCAGCTGAGACGGGAGAAGTAAGTATCCAAAACGCTGTATGTCACAGTTGCCTCAAGTGCGCTTCGAGCGGAGGGGCCTGGCTTCAGGGCTGCATGGGAAGAAAAGGGTCTCTCGGGGAGATGTTTGGCGCCCGCCAAAATACAGGGGTGGCGAGGCAAGGGATGGAGAGAGAAAGAAATCAGGCAGGAGGAAGGCATCAGTCAGGGCTTTTAACACTTCCCATGTTTCTCCTATGGGATGTGGGTTAAACCACAGAGCCTAGGACTTGCCAATCAGAAGGTCGGCGGTTCGAATCCCCGCTACGGGGTGAGCTCCCATTGTTCAGTCCCAGCTCCTGCCCACCTAGCAGTTTGAAAGCACGTCAAAGTACAAGTAGATAAATAGGTACCGCTCCGGCGGGAAGGTAAACGGCATTTCCGTGCGCTGCTCTGGTTCACCAGAAGCGGCTTAGTCATGCTGGCCACATGACCCGGAAGCTGTATGCCTGCTCCCTTGGCCAATAAAGCGAGATGAGCGCCACAACCCCAGAGTCGGTCACGACTGGACCTAATGGTCAGGGGTCCCTTTACCTTTACCTATGTTTCTTCTGGGTGTGTTCCTAAGCAGGGGCAGGGAACCAAGGGCCACACACGGACCTCTACTCCTCTCCACCTGGCCCTCCTAAGGTTCTGCTTTGCAATTTCCAGGATAGTTTTCACCCGACTTGGTATGAGGCAACTTCCTACATTCCCCCCGTCTCCTGATGCAACTTCTACCCACGAGGGGAAGAGCTCTCTGAGCCTTCCAGCGTTTAATAAGCCCAAACTTTTGACACACGGCAGCTGAGGATCGGAAATTAAAGCTATATTTCACAAACACACAGAGCAAATCGCTCGCCTGCCTCCTCCCGCTTCCCCGCTCCATGTAATCGCCCTTTAGGGCTGTGGACGGCATTGCAATGAGTTATGGACAGGGTTCGTGTGGCCACGGCGGCTGGGGAGCTATGAGAAGCCGAAAGGCAGAGTGCATTCTCTCCCCGCACCCGACTTGCAATTCCAAAATGTTAATTGGCGATCCAAGCGCCGGGGAAGGTGTGTTATCTCGTCGCTGGCTTGACCTGAGCTGGCTCCCAATTTCCTGCGCAGCTGCTCAGAGCAAGGCGAGACATCGTCTGCCCGGACCCAGCACACCCGCCCGGAGGCAGCGGCAAACAGCGGTCGAGGGTGTCTGTGCCTTTTCCGACGGCCGGCACTGATAATTGCAGCCGGGTGCTTTGTTGGGTCTTCTGCAGCCCCGTATGCGGGTTCCAATGCGAATCTCAGAGAACTGCAGTTTCCTTCTGTTGCAAAAACGCCGAGATTTAAAAGCCGGGGCAGCTACTGTATTTTTTGCTCTATAAGACTCACTTTTTCCCTCCTAAAAAATTAGGGGAAATGTGTGTGCATCTTATGGAGTGAATGCAGGCTGCGCAGCTATCCCAGAAGCCAGAACAGCAAGAGGGATTGCTGCTTTCACTGCGCTGCGATCCCTCTTGCTGTTCTGGCTTCTGAGATTCAGAATATTTTTTTTCTTGTTTTCCTCCTCCAAAGACTAGGTGCGTCTTGTGGTCTGGTGCGTCTTATAGAGCGAAAAATACGGTAACCTTTTTATTTCACGGGGTCACGGTGGATGCGGCTGGCTCACGTGCTGGCACTCAGCCCCTCTCCTCAACCGATCCCTGCAAACAAGCTCAGGGTGGGGAGGTTATCGCTTTCCCCCCGCTCATCCAATGATAGATTTTTGCGGCAGCAAAGGGGCCAGATTGCATCTCCCTGAGGGGCGCCGTTCTGGGCAGAAAGAGTTCTGAAGACCCCCAAGATGAGCAAGGAACTCGGTTGCTACTTAATTTAGCCCTGGGTCCGCTCATAACAGAATTGGCAGGACAAAAGGTGACGATGGGGAGTTATGGGTTGTAGCCAGTGGTAGTCCTACTCGGAGTAGACTCACTGATATGAATCAAGCTCCATTAATTTCACAGAGAGAGAGTGCGTGCCATGCAATACAATACAGTGGTACCTCAGGTTACAGACGCTTCAGGTTACAGACTCCGCTAACCCAGAAATAGTACCTCGGGTTAAGAATTTTGCTTCAGGATGAGAACAGAAATTGCGTGGCGGCAGTGGGAGGCCCCATTAGCTAAAGTGGTGCTTCAGGTTAAGAACAGTTTCAGGTTAAGAACGGACCTCCAGAACGAATTAAGTTCTTAACCCGAGGTACCACTGTACTGTAAGCTCTGTCCATTCTGGGTTTCTTGGAGCCCCCCAGCGTACGGTTGTTGGAAACAGGATGGTTTGTTTTGCTTTTTTTCTGTCTGATCCAGTAGAGTTTTTTTAGTTGCAATCCCTTCTTCAGGCAGAGGCTAAGCATCCGCCAGCGCCTTGCTTTCCCAACTGCTCCCTCTGTGACTTCTCTCCCGAAACCGGCTACTGTTCTGTGCTTCCTCCTCCCCGACTCGGACCCTCAGGGAGGCTGCGATGTCCCAGCGTGACCTTTGCCAATGGCCCCGCAGAGAGCGCTTTAATTTCTATTCATAAGGGGCCTGGAAGGGAGCAGGCTGTCTCTCCTCTCCCTTCCTCTGACCTGCCACGCTGAACGAACCCAGGAAAGGAAGGCAGCGCCCCGGAGCCCAGCGCCTCCTGCTGCCTTGAGGAAAACTCAGGCAGCTTCCCAGCTGCGCGTTCAACAGCAGGAGCATGCTGGGAAAATCCGGCCTTCCTTTGAGGCAGGCTTTGGCTCCGTGGGATATTTTTAAGGGATTTGCACTGGGCTGGCTTAACTATGACAGCCAGAATATCTGTTGGCTGGCCGGGATCCAGGTGTTAACTCGGCTAAGGCCGCTGCCTCCATGTTTCCCACCCTGAGGGCAACATTCCCTTATGGGCAAATTTCCCAGGGGCCGCCTGCCGGGTGGGCGGGGCCAGAGGCAGAAGTGGGTGGAGCAACTAATAATAATAATAATAATAATAATGAATTATTTATATCCCACTCTCCCCAGCCGAAGCCGGGCTCAGAGCAGCTAACAACAGTAAAATAATACAACATTCTAAAATCATTTCATTATAAAATCAGTTCAAATAAACGTTATCTTTGTACAGTAGGCTGGTTTCTAAGCAGACGCCCCTGTCGGTCTATCCAGACAAGCGCGAAACATGGATCAGAGTTCCAAGAACAGTAGAAGCGTTTGAGGGGGCGGAGTCTGGTGAGGGGCGTGGCCTGCGGAGAACTCCCAGGGGCCAGGCAGAGAGGATTGGAGGGCCACATTCCGCTGCCAAGCCAGAGGCTCTCTTATTAAATCAAGACCATGGGTCTTCTCCTGTTCTCCTGGTTTTCTTGCCCCTTGGAAAAACAAACAAAAACCAGGAATAATAATAAGCCATGCATTTTGCCCCAGGCCTAGCGAAGACATGGTGAAGATGGTCCTCAGCCGGCCGTGCCACCCGGACGACCAGTTCACCACCAGCATCCTCCGGCACTGGTGCATCAAGCACGACGACCTCTTGGCTGAGCACATCAAGTCCCTCCTGATCAAGAACAACAGCCTTCCCCGAAAACGCCAAAGGTAAACATGGGTCAGGAAGGGAGGAGGAGGTCGCTTCAGCCCAGCGGGGAGCGGAAGGTAGATTGGGATCTACTTCCTGGTCGATCTCCGGGTGATTTTGCAGTAGGTCAGCCGGGGTTTTCTGGCAGCAAGAACAAGGCTGTTCCCTCCACCTGGCTCAGGAGAGAGGGGCACTTCGACCCTCCAGGAGTTGCTGCGAACTGCAGCTCCTGTCAGCGTCGTTAAACTGTGGAACTCACCGCCACAAGATGCAGCGACAGCCGCCAACCTCGTCGTAAACTTTATTGCACCATCCGAAAACATCAGCAGTAGCAGGCCGCCAGCCTAGATGGCTTTGAAAGCAGATTGGACTATCCTGAAATTGTATATTATGGCCTATGTCTTGCGCCCATTTAATCATTTTACTTCATCTTTGGTTTCCCACTGCAAAAGAATGTTATATGCCTTTTTAAAATAATTTTGTATTTTCTTCTATCACTTCCTTTTGGAATCTGGAAACCCAATATAAGAAGCCTTTTTTTATTATGCTCCTTAAAGATATCCTTTAATTGTCTATGATGTAGCCAGCTTTGAAGATGTTCTTTTACTTCATCATATTCTTTCAAAGTTAACTTTCCCTTTCGTTCAGCCAGCAGCTCTCTATATGTTGGCCACTCCCCCCCCCCACAATATTTTAAGAGATAGTGCTTCAGTAGGTGATAGCCACCAGGGTGTTTTTGGTTCTAGTAAATCTTTATATTTCTCCCATACTTTGAACAGTGACCTTCTCATTAAACGGTTGTGGAATCCTTTATGAATGTTGTTGTTGTTTAGTCGTGTCCGACTCTTCGTGACTCCATGGACCAGAGCACGCCAGGCACTCCTGTCTTCCACTGTCTCCCACAATTTGGTCAAACTCATGCTGGCAGCTTCGAGAACACTGTCCAACCATCTCCTTCTCTGTCGTCCCCTTCTCCTTGGGCCCTCCATCTTTCCCAACATCAGGGTCTTTTCCAGGGAGTCTTCTCTTCTCATGAGGGGGCCAAAGTCTTGGAGCCTCAGCTTCAGGATCTGTCCTTCTGTCCTTCCAGTGAGCACTCAGGGCTGATTTCCTTAAGAATGGATAGGTTTGATCTTCTTGCAGTCCATGGGACTCTCAAGAGTTTCCTCCAGCAGCATAATTCAAAAGCATATGGTCCAGCTCTCACTTCCATGCATCACTACTGGGAAAACCATAGCTTTAACTATACGGACCTTAGTGTTAGGAGGGAGGAAAACCTTTTCCTCCGCAGCTCAGAGCTAGAGCATCGCCTTTGCGTGGTACCAGGCAGCTTCCTGGGTTCATGGCAAGACATTTCCCAAAGCAGGATGGATGGAAGGACGGACACGCGCGCGCCACACACACACACACACACACACACACACACACACACACGGCATGCAGCCATTCATTCAGAGAACAAGGAGATCCTTCTTAACATTCACAGAGCAAGGACGACATCTAGTGGAGTTGCTTCTCCAGCGTCCGAACACCAACGCTAAGCAACTGGACCAGAGCTTATTTTAAAAACGGACAGTGCCCCTTTCCCCAAACATAAGAAGCCAAAATAAGCAAGTGGGAAAACCACAGACAAGTTGGAAAGCAGATACTCGGAGGACGGCGGCTACTGTTCCTGCCCAGTTTTTCCCCTAGCTCCTAAGAATTGAATTGGAGGGACGCAGGTGGCGCTGTGGGTTAAACCACAGAGCCTAGGGCTTGCTGATCAGAAGGTCGGCAGTTCGAATCCCCTCGATGGGGTGAGCTCCCGTTGCTCGGTCCCTGCTCCTGCCAACCTAGCAGTTCCAAAGCACGTCAAAGTGCAAGTAAATAAATAGGTACCGCTCCGGCGGGAAGGTAAACGGCGTTTCTGTGCGCTGCTCTGGTTCGCCAGAAGCAGCTTAGTCATGCTGGCCACATGACCTGGAAGCTGTATGCCGGCTCCCTCGGCCAATAAAGCGAGATGAGCGTCGCAACCCCAGAGTCAGCCACGACTGGACCTAATGGTCAGGGGTCCCTTTACCTTTAAGAATTGAAAGTGAAGAGAGCGCTGCTGCTGGTGCTGCTCTCAGGCCCTGCTCGCATGCTTCCATTGCAGCCCCTGGGTGTCCACTGTGAGAACAGGCGGCTGGACTAGATGGGCCATCAAAGCGCTTCTTGCATTCTTAACTCATGCCTTCATGAGGGCTAGATACTTGGTGCGTTCGTTGTAAGTTGTAGGAGGCGAAAGCAAGCAGACGCTCCCAGGGTTCTGAGTCTTTTGCCCTTGTGTTCCATGCGCAACGTTAGAAGCCCGTTTCTAATGACCCTGCCTGCGTTCTCCCTCTCTCCCCTTCCTTTCTCTGGATCTTTGCTTCCAGCCTGCGCAGTTCCAGCAGCAAACTCGCCCAGCTCACCTTGGAACAGATCCTGGAGCACCTAGACAACCTGCGCCTGAACCTCACCAACACCAAACAGAACTGTAAGTGCATCTTTCCCCTTTGGCAATGAGGCCTTAAAGCTCAGTGCCAGAGCCCTGCTCTGCCGGCAGAAAGTCCCCATTGGCATCTGCAGGAAGGGTTTATAAAGACTCCCCCACGGAGAGCTGATGCCAGTCGATGTAGACCAGGCATAGGCAAACTCGGCCCTCCAGTTGTTTTGGAGCTACAACTCCCATCATCCCTGACCACTGGTCCTGTTAGCTAGGGATGATAGGAGTTGTAGTCCCGAAACATCTGGAGGGCCGAGTTTGCCTATGCCTGATGTAGACAGGGCTCAGCTAGGTGGACCAAACGCCTGACTCCATATAAACCAGCTTCCAGTTTAAACCAGCACTCCTATTTAAGATCATGAGGACTAGACTCCTGTCTGAATTGTAAGTGCAGGACCGTAGCTGAGTGCAGGCAGAAAGTCCCAGGTTTGATTCCTTTTTTTTAAAAAATGCTTTTCAAGTTTATTGAAGGTTTTTAACACATGGAGCACTAAAATCCAAACACATTTATAAAAAGCAGTAAATCAAAAAAGAAGAAAAAAGAAAAATGTAGAATACTCATCCTTACCAAACAAAATTGTATAAAAAAAGAGAAAGAACAGAGAAGAAATAATTGGGGGCGGGGGACCCTTTATCACATTTATATCATATAATAAAAAAGAAGGGAAAATAGCTAAGAAGAAAGAGTTTCTATTCCCAATGGCATTTCCAGTTAGGGCTGGGAGAGACTTCCCATCCATTAGTGTAGACAAGAATTCCATACCAGGAGTCTCACTTGGCAGAGGGCAGATTGCCTGGGCTCTTACGTGTGCAAGTGACTTGGTGTTAAAAGCCCCCCATCTATCCCGTTCATCCTGCGGTCCTCTCGGATGTGCATGTTGCAAGGATGTGAAGCCGCCATGTTTTCTTAAAATTTCATTTCATTGATTTCCTGGTGTTTTTTCCTTCCGATTCCCTGGCAGTTTTCAGCCAAACCCCGATCCTGCAGGCCCTCCAGCACGTCCAGGCCAGCTGCGACGAAGCCCACAAGATGAAGTGAGTGCCCGTCTCTTGTGTTCGCGTTTGTGGGAGGGGTGGGCGAAGGCTTTCCTTGGTACTGTATGGGGCTCAGAAAAAAGAGGGTGCCCTCCTTTCTAAAGGAGAGCAAGTGAGCAGGAGAGAGGTGGAGAAAAAAGTCTCACCCTGCAGACTGAGCCGAGCAGAAATTTGCTTGTAGGGCGAGGGAGGGAAGGGTGTAGAACTTGCTTCTCTCCCCCAAAGCAGGGGCAGCATGTGGGGTGGCATCGTTCCACAATCCCTGAGCCCTGCTGCTGCTGCTGTTTCACTCTCCAAGCAAGCAAACCAGAAAAAGGAGCAGGTAACCTTTCACTTATGGGGACACGGGTGGCGCTGTGGGTTAAACCACAGAGCCTAGGGCTTGCCGATCAGAAGGTCAGCGGTTCCAATCCCCGCAACAGGGTGAGCTCCCGTTGCTCGGTCCCTGCTCCTGCCAACCTAGCAGTTCGAAAGCATGTCAAAGTGCAAGTAGATAAATAGGTACCGCTCCAGCGGGAAGGTAAACGGCGTTTCCGTGCGCTGCTCTGGTTCACCAGAAGCGGCTTAGTCATGTTGGCCACATGACCCAGAAGCTGTATGCTGGCTCCCTCGGCCAATAGAGCGAGATGAGCGCTGCAACCCCAGAGTCAGCCATGATTGGACCTAACGGTCAGGGGTCCCTTTACCTTTACCTTAATCTTTCACTTATGTATTTTTATTTTGTAAAATCTATTCACCACTTCTTTGTTGTTGTTTTTTAAAAAAACCAACAACCTCAAAGCAGTTTCCCGAAAGAACGACACAACGAAATTAATAGAATCATAGAATCATAGAATCCTAGAGTTGGAATAGACCACAAGGGCCATCGAGTCCAACCCCCTGCCAAGCAGGAAACACCATCAGAGCACTCCTGACATATGGTTGTCAAGCCTCTGCTTAAAGACCTCTAAAGAAGGAGACTCCACCACACTCCTTGGCAGCAAATTCCACTGTTGAACAGCTCTTACTGTCAGGAAGTTCTTCCTAATGTTTAGGTGGAATCTTCTTTCTTGTAGTTTGGATCCATTGCTCTGTGTCCGCTTCTCTGGAGCAGCAGAAAACAACCTTTCTCCCTCCTCCCTCCTCTAATAGCAAAAGCAGAAATTTAAGATGTTCAAGGAAATACTAATCAAAACCAACGATATGCTTAAAAACCAGATTAAAACACGTGTCAACGTTCTGCCCGTCGGAACAGACTTGCCTGTACAAAAAATACGTTTTTAGCTAGCGCAGAAAAGAGCCCAGCAAAAGAAGGCGCCAGCCTGAGGTCAATCGGCAGGGAGTTTCGAAGTGTAGGTGCCACCTCGCTAAAGGATTGATGGCTTATCAATGTGGAATGAGTATTATGTGGCACCTGGGATGGTGCCAGTTCTGTAGTCAAGTTGGCTTAAAGGCTGCCTTGCACGTAAACAGGGCCCCAAATTGTTAAGCAAATACAGTGGTACCTCTGGTTGCGAAAGGGATCCGTTCCGGAGCCCCGTTTGCAACCTGAGCAGAATGCAACCCGCGTCTGCGCGGGTCGCGATTCGCTGTTTCTGCGCATGCGTGTGACATCATTTTGAGTGTCTGTGCATATGCAAGTGGCGAAAACCGGAAGCAACCCGTTCCGTTACTTCTGGGTTGCCGCAGGACGCAACCTGAAAAGATTTAACCTGAAGCAAATGTAACAAGAGGTATGACTGTATAAGGTAAAGGGACCCCTGACCATTAGGTCCAGTCGTGACCGACTCTGGGGTTGCGGAGCTCATCTCGCTTTATTGGCCGAGGGAGCCGGCATACAGCTTCCGGGTCATGTGGCCAGCATGACTAAGCCGCTTCTGGCGAACCAGAGCAGCGCACAGAAACACCGTTTACCTTCCCACCGGAGGGGTACCTATTTATCTACTTGCACTTTTGACATGCTTTCGGACTGCTAGGTTGGCAGGAGCAGGGACTGAGCAATGGGAGCTCACCCCAGTGCGGGGATTCGAACCACCGACCTTCTGATCGGCAAGTCCTAGGCTCTGTGGTTTAACCCACAGCACCACCCGTGTCCCTCTGCGCCACCCGTGTCCCTCTGTATACTGTATATTGTATATGACTGTATACAAACAGCAAATTGACAACCGGTGTGGATCTCTGAGCTGGGGTGCTGAAGGGCTTGCATCATCCTGCAGCGTTCTCACCGCAGCTTCCGGGTCGAGCGCAAGGGAGATGCTGGCATTTCCCCGACCTGCCGCCACCCCCAAACCTGAAAATGCTCTTGGGTGCAGAGCTTCTTGCACAGCCCGTGGCCCCACCCTGTGCCATCTCCCCTCCCCAGGTTCAGCGACCTCTTCTCCCTGGCCGAAGAGTACGAGGACTCCTCCAGCAAGCCTCCAAAGAGCCGCCGGAAAGCCACCGTCTCCAGCCCCCGCAGCCGGAAGAACGCGGCGCAGCCCGCCAACAACGAGGAGGAGTCTGCCTCCAGCAGCGCCTCGGTGAGCCGAGCCTTTGTGGCGGGCGCTGGGTTACGTGGGTAGACGGGGTGCTTTGTTGCCGCACGGTGCCCTGATGCGGCGATGTATAAATCGTGGTGCGCAAATGCTTTTCATAAATAAACATAGCAGCAGCGGGGAACCTCCAGTCCCCAACTGCGGCCTCCAACCTCTCTGTTCCGGCCCTTGGGACTTTCCCATCACCATCCCTGAGTGCTCTTGCCCGGCTAGAATGTGCCCTTGGCCTGTGATCACGCCCGTTAGTGCATGGAGAAAGCAGTCTCTATGTATAGAAACCCCTTGACTTTTTCGTGGCTGGAATGCAGATGCAGGATAATTGTATTAAAGCAGTGGAAAGGCTGTTTGCCTCCGAGGGAATGTGAGACTCAGGCTGAAAGGAGTTTGTTTCTCCCACCCCCCTGAAACAAAGCTTTCTTTCTTTCTTTCTTTCTTTCTTTCTTTCTTTCTTTCTTTCTTTCTTTCTCTCTCTCTCTCTCTCTCTCTTTCTCTCTCTCTCTCTTTCCCTCATATTTATTGATTTTCACAGGTTTTAAAAATTTACTTACATTTCAATCTCTGTTCTCTCTCAAATTTGGGCTACCCACCCTTATTTCCATAATGTTTTTATTCCTATCTTGTTCCTACTGCTTTCTATGATATACTTCAATACAATTATCCTCTATCTCACTTATCCTTCTTTTCGTTCCCCTGCTCATAATTCAAACCCCGGCCGCGTTTTCATTTGACTCGTAATAGTTCTTCAAATATCCCGAAAAGGGTCTCCACTCTTCCACAAACAGTTCGCCTCTTTTATCTCTCGTTTTTGCTGTCCATTTCACCATTTATGCATAGACCGTTAACTTTTGAAGCCGTTCCTCCTCGACTGGTACTTATCCTCCTTTCCATTTCTGCACTTAGAGGGTTCTGGCTGTTGTTGTTGTTGCATCTATAAATAGTTTAACCATCTTTTTCGGGGCCTCCATCCCTATTATCCCGAAGAGAAAAGCTTCAGGACTTTCAGGAATAACCAATTTGAATATTCATTACATATCATTCCCCCAGAGCCTTTAGCTTTCTTACATGTCCACCATATTTGGGGGAAAGAGAAAAAAACAGACCCTCTGGTAGACAGACAGACAGATAATTTATTACGGTCGGAGACCAGCTTATAAAACACACTTGGGGGTACAATCCCAGAAGGAAGGCAAACATTTAAAACAATGTACAACAACAAATTTAAAATTTATAAATGTGATATGTTTACGCTTCCAACAATTACCGTATTTTTTGCTCCATAAGACGCACCTAGTTTTTAGAGGAGGAAAACAAGAAAAAAAATATTCTGAATGAAACAGTGGATGTATGATTTTTGTGGTTCATGCTGTGGCCACAGACATATGTGATTTGACGGTGAGTTTGGGGTGACCCAATGCAAAAATCCTGAGGATCCATGTGCTTTTACCTCCCCACTCCCAGTCAGCCTCCTTTATCACTAGCATCCCTTATCTCTCTCCCGATCGCTTGCTGATCAGCTGCTTCCTTTCAACACCCCCTTCCCTCTTGTTTGCTTTAGTGTCTTTTCCTTAGCTGGAGCAGTTTTTTTGCTTCTCCTTTTCTTCTAATTTCTCTCCTTATTGCTTGTATTAGTATTCCTGTGTCCTCTCCTTGCAAGTTCACTGTCTTTACCTCCCCCCTCCCAGGCAGCCTCCTTTATCGCTAGCGTCCCTTATGTCTGATCTCTTGCCGATCAGCTGCTTAGCGGCTTTGTTTCAACACCCACTTCCCTCTTTCAAAAAAGAAAGAAAGCATGATCTGCTTTTCGCCCATGGGCAATTTGGCTCCGGGGACCACGCATTCGCTCCATAAGACACACAGACATTTCCCCTTACTTTTTAGAAGGAAAAAAGTGTGTCTTATGGAGTAAAAAATATGGTACTTGACACATCCTTGTGCACCTTAGTCAGATCGTTTGGTGTTTAAGATACCACTTACATATCATTGAAACACGGCTTTCTTTGCTTTTAGGAGGAGGAAGACACGAAACCCAAACCCACCAAGCGGAAGAGGAAAGGCTCCTCAGCGGTTGGCTCGGACAGTGACTGAGGGGGGCGGGCAAGACCGCCTTGTCGCTAGCGGCTCCCAGGGTGACCGCAGGCAGCGGCAGAGAGCGGATCTGGAGCGGCCGGCCGGAGTCACCATTGGCAGCGAGGACAATGCTCTCTAAAGAGGGGCGCTGGCGGGACTTGGGATACCTGGGCGCCCCCTCCCCCCCCACCTTGGCACAGTTACAGCCTCTGCCCCGCTCTCCGTGCCTGCGAGACACTCTCTGCCCCCCGGCGTCGCCACCCATCCTCGCCTGCCCGCCTTTTGTACGGTGGCCGCGGGCGGGGGGGACGACGCAGGAGGTTTTCCTCAGGCCTGTCCTTGGCGGCGCGGGGGCCACCTCATTCTGCGGGCAGCGGCGCCAGAGAGAGGGGCCCCCTCTTCTCTCCGAAATGTAAATAAATGGTGTGAACCGGCGTTACTCCCGTCAGTGCTGCTTCCGGCGGGGAGAACCGGGAGTGGGGCTGGGCTTGGGGGGGAGCTGGAAATGTGAGGAGGGGCGGGGGGGTTATTTCGGAGCCGGGCCAGGCTTTTCCTGGCATCGTCTCCCCCCCCCCACAGCGCCAGAGGCCCTTCCTCCCCACCCAACCCCAAGCTTGTCGTGTGTGTGCCCTTCCACCTCCAGAAAAAGAAAAAGAAAGGCCATTTTCTCCACACAGAGAACATTCCGGTTAACCACCCCAAAGCCTCAAACACTCCCCCCACCCCACTTTGCGGGGAGGTTGGGGGGGCAAGGAGGCTTTCCTTTCTGCGGCCTCCCTGCCCTTCCGCGTACGATGGCCGGAGAAGCCTCGCTGCCCCGTTCCTGCCTCAAAACGACAACCCCCCCCAGCCATACGAAGAAATGACTGCTAGGCTGTCGGCATGAAGGAAGGCCCCCCCCTCGCCCTGCCCCGCATCCTCCCGGCCAGATTTTTGAGAAGCAGCCCCCTCCTTCCTGAGACCCCCCCTCTCACAGGGTTGGGGGGGCGGGAAGGGGAGGCGGTGGTGGTGGTAGTGGTGGGAGCAACCGACTCAGCGACAGGCGAGCGAGACGAGATGGTAGTTATATTTTTAATTCCCCGCCTACCCACTGAGAGATTATCATTTTTAAGTGGTTTTTAAAAGAGACAATAAAAACTGTCAACATGTTTTTTGTACAAGTTCACCTGTTTTGGACTCGTGTTTGTATGCTGCGCTGCAGGGGTGGGGGGTTGCGGTCTTTGGGCAGGGGCTATCTTAAGTCCTTTTACTGTTTCCAGAGCTGGGTCCCTTTCCCCACATCCAATCGTCACAGAAGGGGGGGGGGTTATTTGGCCGTCCGGAAGGTGTCTGACTGGTAGGGGGTCGCCCAAGGTTTCAGGCAAAAGTTTCTCCCACCAGAAGTGGCTTAAACCCAGCTCAACTCAACCTCTTTGCTCTGTAAAGGTAAAGTGACCCCCTGACCATTAGGTCCAGTCGTGACCGACTCTGGGGTTGCGGTGCTCGTCTCGCTTTATTGGCCAAGGGAGCCGGCGTACAGTTTCCAGGTCATGTGGCCAGCATGACTAAGCCGCTTCTGGCGAACCAGAGCAGCGCACGGAAACGCCGTTTACCTTCCCGCCGGAGCGGTACCTATTTATCTACTTGCACTTTGACGTGCTTTCGAACTGCTAGGTTGGCAGGAGCAGGGACTGAGCAAGTGGAGCTCACCCCGTCACGGGGATTCGAACCGCTGACCTTCTGATCAGCAAGTCCTAGGCTCTGTGGTTTAACCCACAGCACCACCCGCGTCCCTTCTTTGCTCTGTACCTTCCACTTAAAAACAAAACAAGGAGCCAGTCCTCATGGTTCTGATTTAAATCGGGGCAGGGGAAGTTTGGCAAGTCGGGCCATTGGCCAATCTAGCCCATTACTGTCTGCACTGGCTGGCAGTGGCTCTCTGGGGTTTTTAGACTTGCTTCCCACCCCCCACCCCCCAGCGTTGGAGATGCCTGGGGTCGAACTACTGTACCTCCTACGTGCCATGCAGGAAGATGCTGGAGCGATAGAACTTCTTGTTCGCTTTGCACGCCCTCCGACGAGCTCTCGGGTTTGTATCGCCTTACATTCCTGAGGTTTTGGCCCAGAGCGGTTTCTTCGGAGCTGGCTCAGATTCAAGGCCCGAGTCGTAAATAAGGCAAGGAGCTTGCCCGCCTACCACATCGCTTCGGCAGCTCCCAGCCATGACGGATGCGTTCCAGCTCTGCTGTTGGTGGAGCGTCGCTCTTGTGCCTGGGTCCCGATAACGGGCTTCCCATTGGGGTATCCGTTTGACCGCTTGCGGGAGAAGGGTACTGAGCTAAGGTGTGCCACTGGCCTGATCCAGCAGTCGGGCTATTCGGATGCTCTTAGAAACACGGAATCGTAGAATTGGAAGGGACCCCAAAGCTCATCTAGTCCAGCCCCCTGCAATGCAGGAATCTCAGCTAAAGTATCCGTGACGGATGGCCTTGAAAACCTCCAAGGGGAAAAGAGTTCACAACCTCCCAAGGGAGTCCATTCTGGTGTCGAACAGCTCTTACGCTCAGAAAGCTTTTTCTGATGTGTTCCTTATGGAACCTCCAGCTCCAGAAATAGTCTACCTAAGATTCCTAGGTCCTTAGGGGCATTTGGCCACTGTGAGAGCAGGATGTTTGGCTAGGCAGTCCATTCACCTGATCCTGCAGCTGGGCTCTTGCGATGCTCTTACAGAACCTCCAGCTCCAGAGCAGTCTATCTAGATTCCTAGGTCCTTAGGGGCAGGATGCTGGCCTCTTTGGCCAGCCCGGCTCAACCTGCGTTCTTAAATCGGCTGCAGCACATGATAATAGTAATAATAATAATAATAATAATAATAATAATAATAATAATAATATTTCATTTATATCCCGCCCTCCCCAGCCGAAGCCGGGCTCAGGGCGGCTAACAACAATAAAATAGTACAACATTCTAAAATCATTTCATTATAAAATTAATTCAACTCAAAATGATGGCAACCCTTAGGCTAAAGTTCTGTACTTTTTGGACACTGACAAACTGGAACGTGTCCAGAGGAGGGCAACCAAAATGGTCAAAGGCCTGGAAACGATGCCTTACGAGGAACGGCTAAGGGAGCTGGGCATGTTTAGCCTGGAGAAGAGGAGGTTAAGGGGTGATATGATAGCCATGTTCAAATATATAAAAGGATGTCATATAGAGGAGGGAGAAAGGTTGTTTTCTGCTGCTCCAGAGAAGCAGACACAGAGCAATGGATCCAAACTACAAGAAAGAAGATTCCACCTAAACATTAGGAAGAACTTCCTGACAGTAAGAGCTGTTCGACAGTGGAATTTGCTGCCAAGGAGTGTGGTGGAGTCTCCTTCTTTGGAGGTCTTTAAGCAGAGGCTTGACAACTATATGTCAGGAGTGCTCTGATGGTGTTTCCTGCTTGGCAGGGGGTTGGACTCGATGGCCCTTGTGGTCTATTCCAACTCTAGGATTCTATGATTCTGTGAAGATTGCCAAAGGAGGGGGTCAGGCTGTGCCCTGACCAAAGGCCTGGTGGAACAGCTCTGTCTTGCAGGCCCTGCAGAAAGATGTCAAGTCCCGCAGGGCCCTGGTCTCTTGTGACAGAGCATTCCACCAGATCGGAGCCACAGCTGAAAAAGCCCTGGCTCTGGTTGAGGCCAGCCTAACCTCTCTGTGGCCTGGGACCTTCAAGATGTTTTTATTTGAAGACCGTAAGTTCCTCTGTGGGACATACCAGGAGAGGCGGTCCCGTAGGTACGAGGGTCCTAGGCCATATAGGGCTTTAAAGGTTAAAACCAGCACCTTAAACCTGATCCTGTACCCCACCGGGAGCCAGTGCAGCTGGTATAGCACCGGGTGAATGTGATCTCGCAGAACCTAGAAGATTCTTCTTGTATCTTTCACTTGAAGTTCTAGCTTTACGGCCGAGGGAGGAAAGCTTCACACTTTCCGCAGCTTTCCAGTTTCCCAGCGAGTTCTGGCTTGCGCCAAGCAAGTCATTTGTACCAAACTGCAAGGAATGTCTGCCTGCTGGAAACACCTAAGGAGGCGGCAGGGGAAGGGCGGAAATGTGGGTATTTCTCTTGCGGTTCCTGCTTTCCATTCCTCAAAACATCTGCAACTCATAGTGATGGAGGAAGCTTTGCCCAGAGGCGGCGGGGAACCAAAAAAACTCCCCCAAACTGCCTTTAAGTAGGGGAAAGGTTAGGGCTGGTTGTTTTCTTCGCGCTGCTGGCAGGTCAGTGGGGAAGCGCCGCTGAGCATATGCTTTGCATGCAGAAGGTCCTGGGTTCGATTCCCGACGTCTCCAGGTAGGACTGGGAGAAACTTCGGTCTGAAAACATGGAGACGGTGCCATTTCGTAGACAACACTGAGCTAAGCTGGACCAAGCGCATGGTTTGGTATAAGGCAGATTCCTCTATTCATTTTTAAATCGGCCCTTTATCCAGAAACGTGAGGGCCTCGTATTTTATTTTATTTTATTTATTATTTGTACCCCGCCCTTCTGGCTGAGTTTCCCCAGCTACTCTGGGCGGCTTCCACAGAAACCAAAAATACACTAAAATGTTACACATTAAAAACTTCCCTGAACAGGGCTGCCTTAAGATGTCTTCTGAATGTCAGGTAGTTGTTTATCGCTTTGACATCTGATGGGAGGGCGTTCCACAGGGCGGGCGCCACTATTGAGAAGGCCCTCTGCCTGGTTCCCTGTAGCTTAGCTTCTTGCAATGAGGGAACCGCCAGAAGGCCCTCGGCGCTGGACCTCAGTGTCCGGGCAGAACGATGGGGGTGGAGACGCTCCTTCAGGTATACTGGACCGAGGCCACTTAGGACTTTAAAGGTCAACACCAACACTTTGAATTGTGCTCAAAAGCGTACTGGGAGCCAATGTAGGTCTTTAGGAATGGACCATAACTCAGTGGCAGAAGGTTCCAAGTTCAGTCTGCAGATAGGGCTAGGAAGTGACCCCTGCCTGGAACCCTGAAGACCAATTGCCCATTATTCAGAACAACATGAGGACTAGAACCTTACATTCTTTTTCAAGGGAAGGGTCTTGAACCCCTGCTTTGCATGCAGAAGGCCCCGCGTTCAATTCCTGGCATCTGCAGGTAGGCCGTGAGACAGGTTACCTGTCTAAAACTCTGGAGAACTGTTTGCAGTTAATCTACTGTATCAGAAAGCTCCTTTTCTTCCTGTTTTAAGTCAACCCCGAGGGCTAGAATCTCAATTTTCTTTCTAGGGCACAGGCGAAACGAGACCCAGTGGCAGAACATGTACTTTCTACGCAAATATGCCTAAGTTTAAACCCTGGTATCTTCAGGTAGGGGCAAGTAAAGCTCATTTCTTTTTTCTATTTCTTTACAGGGAGAGAGCTGGTATATTCTGACTTTTGCAAACCGTAGAGATGAGAAGTGCGTGGGAACGGGCTGTGGTTCGGGAGAAGAAGAAGAAGAGAAGAGTTTGGATTTGATATCCTGCTTTATCACTACCTGAAGGAGTCTCAAAGTGGCTAACATTCTCCTTTCCCTTCCTCCCCCACAACAAACACTCTGTGAGGTGAGTGGGGCTGAGAGACTTCAAAGAAGTGTGACTGGCCCAAGGTCACCCAGCAGTTGCATGTGGAGGAGCAGGGAATTGAACCCGGTTCACCAGATTACGAGTCCACCGCTCTTAACAACTATACCACACTGGCTCTCAGGGGGCGCTTGGACGGAGTGTGCATGTTGCGGGCGAGAGTCCAGCCCAGCTGGGTCCCTCAAAGGCCCCTGTCGCCCACTCGGTCCTCGTCTTTGCAGCAGTCTCTGCACCCGGTGCCCACCAGCCCATTGACCAACTGTAGTCCGCACAGCGCCAGCTCCCAGAAAAGCTCATTTCTGAAACCCTGGTGAGCTGGTGCCAGTTCATGCAAGCAGTGCTGAGTGAAATAGACCTGACTAGATTCCTATTTAAATCAGCCTTTTTTCTCCCCTTGGGAGGGGCGGTACCTCTGGTGGGGGACATGTCATACTCAACACCGGTCTTGAAAGACCTACCCTGGCTCCCAGTACGTTTCCGAGCACAATTCAAAGTGTTGGTGCTGACCTTTAAAGCCCTAAATGGCCTCAGCCCAGTATACCTGAAGGAGCGTCTCCACCCCCATCGTTCTGCCCGGACACTGAGGTCCAGCTCCGAGGGCCTTCTGGCGGTTCCCTAGCTGCGAGAAGCCAAGTTACAGGGAACCAGGCAGAGGGTCTTCTCGGTAGTGGCACTCGCCCTCCCACCAGATGTCAAAGAGAAAAATAACTACTAAACTTTCAGAAGACATCTGAAGGCAGCCCTGTTTAGGGAAGCTTTTAATGTTCAATAGGTTATTGTATTTTAGCATTTTGTTGGAAGCTGCCCAGAGTGGCTGGGGAAACCCAGCCAGATGGGCGGAGTATAAATAATAAATTATTATTATTATTATTATTATTATTATTATTATTATTATTAGGCAGTTTGTCCACCTTTGGTGCACTCAGCTCTCACCTTTGGCTCCCAGAAGCTGTTGGCATGCGACAACGCCCACACCCTGGGAAACAGCTTTGACTGGCTGGCTCAACCAGCTGAGCGGAGCCAATGAACCTCAAACCCTCAGTGAGTTAGGGGTTTCCCCTGCATGCGAAGACAGGCAAATTGAGTGAACGAGAGCAATGGTGGATCCAACGGTCAAGAAAGCAGGTTTTGCACATGCTATAGAGGGAAATGAGGGGCTCGCTGACCTGGGAAAGTAGCCCATCCAGGAGAAGAAAAACTCTGGTCATAAACCTCCGCTGCCTTGCGGGATATTTTTAGGAGAAGAAAAAGCTCAGGAGAAAACCCAAAACAACAACAAACCTCTGGTTATGTGAAACATTCAATAAACACACAAGACGTAACCAGCTGTACATTTGAAAAAATAATATATACTATTCATTGTATAAAGCAGAGACATCACCTTGCCAACAAAGGTCCATATAGTTAAAGCTATGGTTTTCCCAGTAGTGATGTATGGAAGTGAGAGCTGGACCATCAAGAAGGCTGATCGCCGAAGAATTGATGCTTTTAAATTCTGGTGCTGGAGGAGACTCTTGAGAGTCCCGTGGACTGCAAGAATATCAAACCTCTCCATTCTGAAGGAAATCAGCCCTGAGTGCTCACTGGAAGGACAGATCCTGAAGCTGAGGCTCCAATACTTTGGCCACCTCATGAGAAGAGAAGACTCCCTGGAAAAGACCCTGAAGTTGTGAAAGATGGAGGGCACAAGGAGAAGGGGACAACAGAGGACGAGGTGGTTGGACAGTGTTCTCGAAGCTACCAGAATGAGTTTGACCAAACTGCGGGAGGCAGTGGAAGACAGGAGTGCCTGGCGTGCTCTGGTCCATGGGGTCACGAAGAGTCGGACACGACTAAACAACAACAACATTCATTGTATTGAATTGTAGATTTCAACAGAAGTAGCTCATAAAGTTCAATGAAAAAAGCAGAAGACCCAGTGGATCAGTTCATTCTCTAGTCAGTTAATGCATAAGGTCTATATATGTGAAAATGTCTATTCCACCTGTCTAACAAACCACATGAAAGGTTGTTGCAGTTCCACAGAATCCTTTAACAGAGTCTAAGACAAGGATTTCTGGAATATTAGCCTTGTTTCGCCGTCCTGGGCTTCATCAGTAGTACAAACTCATATATGCTATAACAGGACAGTGGATCTTATGGCATAGTAGTAGCTGCTGTCAGGAGAAAACGCTACACAAATCCGGAGTGGAGTCCCTAAGACTGTTGGGCAGCGTCTTGTACACCTCCTTTCGGCAACTCCTGCAGCCGAGCCGGTGCCCAAATGTCTTGCTCTGCTTTCCTTTGGTCCACATCCGTGAGGCCGAGAGGGAGGTCTTGTCGTTTGGTCAGCCCAGGACCTCCAGACACACTGCCCAGGTTTGTGCCTCGGGGTGGTCACTCTCGTGCTGCTAAAGCAGCAAAAACAACGCAGGAGGCAGCAGTTCTGAGTTACTGGTCTCTGCAGCCTCAGCAGGCCAAGATTATTCAGTGGTTTGACTTCACCCCTGGAGGTGCACTCCATTGTCTCTCGAGACAGACAGATGCCAACAATTATTCACGAGGACTGCAATCTTGCTGGATTTTTTAAGCAAAGGCTCATAGCACCAGAGCCTCGGTCTGACTCAGTATATAAAAGAGGCGAGCTTCTGTATGTTGTTCAAGCAGTCTATGCAAATAACTATAGGTTTCTGTAACGCCCTGGCACCACTTTCCATAACCCAGTGCCCTCCATAGGTCTTGGAATTTGCTCCCTGTTGGCGCCAGCCAGTGCTGCTAATGGCCAGGAATTACAGGAGCTGTAGCCCCAAACATCTGGAAACATCTGGGGAAGGGTGCCCTAGATCTCTCTCGCGTGCACCCTCCCTGCCTTCTTTAAAATAAATTGCCACTTGAGAGTTTTTACAGGGCTGCCCTTGGGAACAAATGTTGACATATGCCTCTCCGCATGTCTAGCTTGGAAACCCGGGGCTTAATTCCACCTTAAACCCAGGGTTGTGTTGTTCTGCCTGGAGCCGCAAGGTAGCACCCAATTTCTCTCTCCTCCCACGGATATTGGGTCCCGTTGGCATACCTTACAGGGTCGTTGTAAGACTTGCTGAACTGGTGCACAGAAGTGGTTTGAATGCTCCAAAGCCAGGGGATGGGGGAATATTGTGGCCCTCCAGATGTTGCTAGGTATTTTTTAAAATCAATGTATATCCAACCCTCTCCTCCCAAAGGAGCCCGTTCCTGACCACTAGGCGTGCTGGCTAGGAGCTGCTTTCTATCACTACCTGGAGGAGTCCCCTGTCCCTCCTCTAAAACATTAGCTATAAATGGCGAGTGGTTTTGAGGAGAGAAGAGAAGGCCTGTTCTTCAAAGGTCCACCTAGTCCAACATTCTGCTTCCAACTCAACTTGTAAGTCACACCGTTGGTCCATCTAGCTCAGTGTTGCCTACACGGGCTGGCAGAAGCTCTTTGAGATTTCAGACGGGGTCTCCACCAGCCCTACTGGGAGATGCTGGCATTGAACCCGAAACCTCCTGCATGCAGGCAGATGCCCTGCCAATGAACGACAGCCCTTCCTCTAAAAAGCAAGTTCCCGGGCCTCATGGTTGTTTAGCTGCTTTAAATGGGAGCCTAAAAAAGTTGCATTTAGGTCCATTTAAGCTCAGTATTGCCTACACCAGTTTCCCAAACGTGGGTCTCCAGCTGTTTTGGGACTCCAATTCCCATCATCCCTGACCACTGGTCCTGCTAGCTAGGGATGCTGGGAGTCGTAGTCCAAAAGCAGCTGGAGACCCAAGTTTGGGAAGCACCGACTGCGAGAGGCTCTCCAGGATTTCAGACAGGGGTCTCTCAGTCAAACCTGGAGCTTAAACCTGCGCGCTCCAGCATCGCGGGCAGAGATGCTCTTCCGTTGAGCTAGAAAGCTGGCCAGTAGTAAGTGAAGGCACCCCTGCTCCCCTCCTCTGACCCGTGGAGGTAGACTGCCCCTGAGGCGAGAGGCTCCATTTAGCCATCATTTAGCCCAATTGGCTCTAGACGGACCTCCATGAAATCTATCCGACACGTGTGCATGATGGTCTCTGCCGGATGGTGCTCCGCGTCCGAAAACCGGAGTAAGGGAACCCCGACGGATCCCACCACAACACCAGCCAGCTTGTGGCATGGAAAGCTCTCCTCAGCCGTGCGCCTTGTCCACTGACTTGCGCGCGCGAGACAGGCTCCCCTCTGCCGGATCAGCCCTCCAAAAGGAGCCCCGACGGCCAGCCTCCCGGGCTCGCCTTCCCCAGCAGCCACTGCTATGGAGAGGCCCCTTTCTTCCCCGAGCCCGGACGGCTTCCAGCTCCGCCTGGCCTGCTTCCTGGCCCTCTCCTCGGGCTGCTTCCACCTCCGGCCGCCGAGGGCGCCTGGAGAGGGGCGGCTGGCGCCCCTCCTTCCCCGGGCCTCGCAGCGGAGGCGGGGCTGGGCAGAGGCTCCTTCGGCGGTCCGCCCTGGCCCGCCTCCTCCTCCCTCCTCCCGCCGCTCTGCCCTCTTCTAGCTCCAGCCATCGCCGCCGCCGCGCCGTCCTCCCCGTCGTCTCCATCCTCCTCCGGCGCGCCACGATGTGGCTCACCTCGGCGCTGGCGCTGGCCGCCGCCGGCTTGCTGGGGCTGCTGCTGGCCGTGCTGCCCGGCCGTCTGCGCCCGCTCGCCTTGGCCGACTTGGCCTTCCTGGTGCGCGCCTGGCGCTGCCGCCGACGGCTCCTGCACGGCAAGGCGGGCGCGCTCAGCCTGGCGCAGCGCTTCGGGCGCCTGTGCCGAGCGCGGCCCCAGCGCGTCTTCCTGCGCTTCGAGGAGCGCAGCTTCACCTACGGCCAAGCCGAGCGCCAGAGCAACCGCGTGGCCAACGCGCTGCTCCGCTTGCCCGACGGGCAGCCGCCGCTCCTGCCCGGCCAGACGGTGGCGCTCTTGGTGGGCAACGAACCCACCTTCATCTGGGCCTGGATCGGCTTGGCCAAGCTGGGCGTCGTGCCGGCTTTCCTGGGCACCGCGCTCCGCCGAGGGGCGCTGCTCCACTGCGTGCGCACTTGCGGCGCCAGGGCGGTCCTGGTGGCGCACGGTGAGTTGTATACCCCCCACTCCCCACCCCCGTCGCGATTTGTTCTTTCGGGTCTGTAAAAGGGACTTGGCGAACTTTGGGGGTCTGCAGAGGCTGAGATCCAAGGCTCGCGTTACTTGGGAGTAAACCCCTATTAGGGAAGGTAGGGAGGGCTAAGCACTCTCTTCCCAAATCAGACCGCTTCTCCGTGGGATCGTAGGAAGCTGCCTTAGACCGAATCAGACCCATTGTGGTCCATCTAGCTCAGTACTGTAGACACGGACTGGCAGCAGCTGTCAGGCTGTCGTCTCAAGGGGTTCAAGGGGAGGGAGTGACTCCCTTATGGAGGAAGGTTGGGGTGTTTGGGTCTTCTCATTGAATTGTAGTTGGAATTGTAGTGGAACTCTGGTCCAGAGTTTCCCAAACTTGGGTCCCCAGCTGTTGTTGGACTACAACTCCCATCATCCCTAGCTAGCAGGACCGGAGAATAGGAATTGTAGTCCAAAAACAGCTGGGGACCCAAATTTGGGAAAGCCTGATCTAGTGCAACTCCCTGCAATGCAGAAATGTCAATGCAGCGTCCCCTTCCAATTGGAAACCGTACCAGACCCTGTTTAGCTTTGCAAATGTGCGAGCGGTTTTATCGCTGCACCACGATGGAAGTTTATGCAATTATGCACTGCATGGAGAGAACGGATAGAGGAAAAGGCTTTGTTCCTCTTTCCTAGTACTAGAACTCTCAGGCATGCAATGAAGCCAAACGTTCAAAGTTTCAGGGCAGATAAAAGGAAGTCCTCTTTCAAGCAGCGCAGGGTTGAACTATGGAACTCCCTGCCACAGGAGGCAGTGATGGCCATGAACTTGGATGACTTTAAAAGGGAATTGGATTAATGGTGGAGAGGACTAAGAATGGCTACCAGCCACATTGGCTCCGCAGTTGGAGGTCACAATGCTTCTGAATGCCAGTTCGGGTCCCGCTTGCTGGTTTCCCATAGGTATCTGGTGGGCCCCTGTGATAACCAGATGCCGGACTAGATGAGCCATTGGCCTGATCCAGCAGGCACTTCTTACGTTGCAGAGTCAGAGCATTGGTCCATTTAGCTCAGCGTCGCCTCCATCAATTGGCAACAGCTCTCCAGAGAAGAGTCTTTCGTAGCCCCACCTGGAGGTGCTGTGGATTGAACCCGGGGTGATTCTGCATGCAGGGCAGATGATCTGCCATTGTGCTGCGCCCCTTCCTCACTGAGAATAGCAGGATCGACTTATTTGCATGTTTGTTCAGGATCACACTAAACATGGGCTTGCTTGCTTGTTAGTGGGTTTTAATCTGGTTTCTGGCTTCCTGGGGGTTGTGTCTCCTGGTTCAAAGCTCACTGTAGCAACCAGAGGTGCGGTGGGCAGCTACTTCCAGGGGCAAATCCTTATTATTTACCTATTCAACTTCTATTCCACCCTTCATCCAAAGATCGCAGGGCGGTTCACAACATAGCAATACAAAAACGTTTAAATCCTCTGTTTCTGTGTTTGGAATGTCTGAAGTGTTCCAGTCGCTGTTGGATGGTTTCTTCAAATTTTAGGTTTCGTTATTGTTCCACAAGTATGTCTTTAAGGGCCAGAGCAAATAACATGACCCAGTTTTACAGCTGTGAAGCAGCATAGCAGGTGCTGTTAAGTTGTGTTAATGAAGCTGTTGGGTATAGTATATAAAGAGCAGCAAGTAGCTCTCTCAGTACCCTGGTGGACGGGTTCCACTTATTGATATAATGTAATTTAGTGTAAAAGAAGTTTTTGTTTTTGTTATTTGTTATTAAACCAAGCAAAAGTTACTTTTGCGTTTCTTGAATGTGTGGTCTCCCCAGCACGCTTTCTGCAGCCCAGCTAATCTGCGAAAAAGCCAACAGTCGCATCGGTTTCAGAATTGCACACATACACACTGAAAGGAAATGAGCCCAGAGAAGCTACTCTTACAGAGACGTGGCAGGCACCCTCTTTGGAGAACATGTACTTTTGTCACTCTTGCCTTAAGAACGAGAGAATATTCTAACTGTGCGTACAGAGAGAGTGCAATTCCCTCCTGTTTTTCTCCTCCACCTGTAGACACTGTTTGGAAGAAGGTGAGCAGCAACTCAAACAGAGATAGGATAGTCAGCCTCCTCTGACAGCAGGCCATTGTGCTGCGTCTCTGAATTTGGAATGGCTGGAACGCTGCAGAGATGTGGCAGCATTAGCTGTCCCTGATAGGGCCTGATTGCAAGGAGGCGAGCCCAGTGCAGGGACTCACGCAGAGCTGCAACAGGCAGCCTCATCGATGGGTGGCTGTTTCACCGGTCTTTCCATTGCTAAGGGTGATAGAATGTGCTGATTATTCAGGAATACAGACAAATCAGTCCTGCGCGGCTGTGTCACCTCTACCCCCCCAACCCAGGGCGCAATGCAACCAGTTTGGCGACATTCTGCCCCATAGCAAGGAGAATTTGTCACCCTTTGCTTTTCTGTAGGGTGCTGGGTACATTGCTCTCTTCTCTAATGCTAGCATGTTGAATGAAAAAAGAGAGTCAGTAATTATATGTGATCCCTGATTGGCTGGGATATGTATCTAGGAGAGGGGCAAAGAACCTGTGGCCTCCCAGATGTTCCTGGACTCCAACTCCCATCATGCTTGATAGTTGGCCATGATGGCTGATGGGACATGGAGTTCCAAGAGCCCCTGGAGGGCCATAGGTCCCCCATATCAGGTCCTACTGAGGGCCTTCTTGGTAGTGGTGCCAAACCTTTCGAATGCCTTCCCATCTGATGTCAAGTAGATAAATAACAATACAGTGGAACCTTGGTTCTCGAACAGCTTAGTTGACCTACAAATTGGCTCCCGAAAACCCAGAAGTAAGTGTTCCGGTTTTCGAAAGTTTTTTGGAAGCCAAACGTCCGATGCGTCTTGGTTTTCGAACTGTTTTGGGATTCGGACGGACTCCAGGAATGGATTAAGTTCGAGGACCAAGGTACCACTGTACAACCTTTAGATGACATCTGAAGGCAGCCTTGTATAGGGAAGTTTTTAAACGTTTAACGTTTTATTATGATGTGTTGGAAAATGCCCAGTGTGGCTGGGGCAACACAGTCAGATGGGCAGGGTACAAAAAAAATAATCATTATTTATAAAGGTAATGATAATAATATTTGCTTTAGGAGATGGGTCCCCTTATTTTTTATTTTTTTAAAAAATTGCACGCAAATATTGGGCACATTTAGTGATTATTTCTGATCATCCGCTAAGGAAATTTAAACATTCCATACAGGACAGTTAGCTAAAGAGAACTTCCAGATGCAGAGGGTGTCTAGCTTAGAATAGCAGTTGTTGGCCGTGCCTTAGTGCCCTTCCCATTAGGGCATCCGGCTGATAACTGGGTGAGACAAGAGTCTGGACTGGGCAAGGCACAAACAGCCATTGCCATTAGGAATGGAGCCTCCCTGTTCAGACCCAGTTTATCTCTGAATGCCGGATACCAGGAACACACAACAAGGGAGGGCTGCGCTTCTAGGCTTCCTGGCTGCTGCTCACTGTTGGAGACAGGAGGCTGGTCTTTGCTCTGATCCAGCGAGGCATCACTGATAATGGATTAGATACGAGCAGCTAGCCATCATGATGGCTGAGAAGAGTGGAGCCTCCAGGTTCAAAGGCAGTCTACCTTTGAATCCAGACACTGGAGGGCAGAGAGCAGGGAAGGATATTATTATTATTATTATTATTATTATTATTATTATTATTATTATTATATTGTAATTAGCATTATAATTATTTTTCACCCTTTATCCCAGGGCAGGCTGCATCAACGAGAGTGGTGCAGTTCCAAATAAATTCGGGTTAATTTGCAGCTTTAAAGGCGGGGTCACAATAAATACCTTTCAGCGATCAAAACGCCTCCACGCCCTGTTTGTGGGGTTCCTTGGAGCCTCTGGCCAGGGATTTGGGGGGCGGGGGGAGGAACAGAATGCAAGACGCCATGGACTTTTAATTTTTATCTAGCAGGGTTCTTCATTTACTGTGTGTGTATCTTCCGAGAGCAGCTTGCAAAAGTCAGCGATAAGACCGTTCCGGCTCTCGGGTTTCCACACCAAGAGCCACGGCACAAAAGGAAAACGGGTTTGGGAGGGGGGAGGAAAAAAGAAATCTCAGCCCCAGTTTGATTTGATTGGAATTAATTTTATAATGAAATTATTTTAGAATGTTTTATCGTTTTACTGTTGTTAGCCGCTCTGAGCTTGGGTTCGGCTGGGGAGGGCGGGATATAAATAAAATTTATTATTATTATTATTATTAGCTGTGGAGTTCTTGTCAAGAATAGCTGAAATGGGGAAGAAAAAAAGATTTCAAGGAGAGGAGGAGCCAAAAGTTGCTGGTCTTTTGGCAGAGGCCCTGCGGTCCAATCTCTTCCTCTCCTATATAGCCTGATGGAATGGCTGCTGATCCGAGTTGAGGGGCAATTATCGCTTAACGCTAACCCTCCCAAGGGTTGTTTCCCAACTAAGTTCTACTCGGATTCAACCTGCTGAATTCATCCAAGTTAGGCATATTGATTAATTTCAATGGGTCGACTCTGAGATTGGATTATGTGTACATAAAATTGGATTACACATAGAGATATACATACTGCTAGGGGGGTGGCCAACTCCCAAGAGTCTGCGATCTACTCACAGAAATAAAAACTGGCAGTGATGTACCCCCTTTTTGGGGGGTTCAGGTCACAGTTTCTGGATTTTTTTTAGGGAGGAGGAAAGCCCCGATTTTTGAGAATTCTCAAGGGAGAAAGGGGAACAGCCACTCATCAACAGATCGCTGCGGAAACACACAGCCTCAATGAGTAAACTCCATCGTGAAACAATGGAGGGCGGGGCAAGGGGGCAGGCTGGATTCTATTTTATTAACACTAAGGAAAGAGACCCAGCAATCGACCGCGATCTACCAAAATCTCCCTGGGATCTAACAATAGATCGCAATCAACCTGTTGGACATCCCTCCCTGCGCTAGAGAAATAGATATGGCTATAGGAGCCACTACTAAAATTTTTTTTAAGTCGCCTTAAAACTCTGGAAGGTCTCCCACGCCTGTAAATTTCATCCGCTTTGGCCCAAAATAACAGCTTTTACACTACCCGAAATTCTGAACGGGGACTCCAGAGTTTTATACAGAGGGTCATCCTCCAATTAACTTCTGCTCAGAGCAAGCCCATTTAAATGAATTCATCTAAGCTAGTCCTGTCCATTAATTGCAACGGTTCTACTCTGAGTAGGGCTAATGTTGGATGCAACCGCAACAGTTGTTGTTGGACTGGTTTCTTTGTAGCTGACGCTGGCCGTGAAGTTGTTCACCATAGTTCCTTCTGTAACAATTACAGAGTTAAGAGGGACAGTTAGCCTCCCACCCCACCCCCTTTTCGTATCCACACATGGGAAAATTCTCTGTTCCAAGATGTCTCTCCAGGCTCATAGCAAATACATTTCCTTAAACACCACAGAAAAGAAGATAAAATGAGGTTACGGCATAAAAACCTTGCAAAGTGCTAGCATTGAAAATCTAAAATGTTGATACGGTGTTTTTCACCTATAATCAACTGGTATTGATTATTGATGTGGTGCTGAGAAACCCTAATCAAATCATAATTAGCTGAATCAGCAAGGCTAGAGTTGGGTAGCAGGCCAAAGGTCATATGTATCTCCAAACTGGGGGGAGATGCTCAAAAAAAAGATGTTTATACCCATTTTTGAAAGGGATAGGTTAGAATTCAATGATCAAACAGGACTACATTCCACAAAATATTCAGTTTCATGTTGGGGCTTGATAAATCATACACCCCAGATGCACCAACGCCTGCCATAATGAAATAATTTTAATAAAACCACATCAATTACAAACAATTGCCTTAAAAAGAAGAAGTGAATTTGGATAGAAGTTGCACAGACCTAAATTATATGAGAACGTGTTTGGCTTGCATCTGAACATATGTAAAGCATCCATGTTAAAAATAGCCATCACTGTGAACACGACTTGCTTAACAAGGAGGGGCTGATTGAGTCAGGCCAACTCAAGGCTTTCTTTTTATAACGGGAGAGATAAAGGTATCGGTTTGAGATAGGGAGTGGGGAGTTGTGGCCTTCCAGTGTGGTATTCAAGTTTGGCCTGTCTCCGAAGGACGTTGCCATCATAAAAAGATGCCTTTTATTCCCATTTTAATAAATGGGCTGCGTTGGAGTAAGGCAAATCGGCTTATGGGGCCTGTTTCGGTGTGTCTGAAACGGAGAGAATGGGTGCAGAAGGGAGAATATTTGCCACAGGTGCTGCTAGGAACCACAAGCTGCTTTTGAACTCGGGTCCTGCCCACGGGTTTCCCATTAGGGCACCTGGTTGGCCACTGTGAAAACAGGATAATAGAATCATAAGAGGCAGAAGGAACCCCGAGGGTCATCTAGTCCAACCCCCTGTAATGCAGGAATCTTTCGCGCAGCGCGGGGCTCAAACCCACAAGCCTGAGATTAAGAGTTGTGCTCTACCGACTGAGCTATGTTGCAGGTATTTTGTGGTTTTAGATCTTGATTTTATTCTGTGAACCGCCCTGAGATCCCCTGGGTACAGGGCACTATATAAATTCAAGAAACAGCAGCAACAACTGGATAGGCCCCCTTTGGCCAGCTCCAGCAGACTCTTCTGAAGGTGCCAAAAACCGCCTCAGGGTGGCTTTCAAAGACGACTAGTCAAATTCATGGAAGGGAGGCCTCACCGGAGGCAAAATGGCTGCCTAGAACCTCCAGCTTCAGAGCAAGTCTACCTCAGTACGAGAGGCTGGGGGCTGCAGGTGGGGAGAGTTACTGTTGCGCTCAGGTCTTCCTTGTGGACTTGCCAGAAGGTGTGAGAGCAGGATGGGTCCTGTTTAGCCGGATCCTGCAGCCTGCTCTTTTGCATGCTTCAAATGCACTCTCGAGGGATAATAAGGGGATTCAAAACAACAACAAACCACTTCCTCCTTTGTCGGTCCTCCTGCAGCGTGAGAAGACTCCCAAGGCTGCTTTTTGAACCACTAATTAATACACCAACCTGAAGCAAAGCCTGCTTCCCACATCGCAGGGAACTGGGAGGCCTTTGTGGGGATTAACGCATCGCTGCTGCCGCTGCCTGCCGCGTTGATTCAATTTGCGGAGGGCTGTCGTCATCTTTGGGGTGGGGGCAGGGGCAGCAGCGGAGACAAAAGGCCGGCGAATGGACCTTCCCCGTGCGTGACTAATGGCTGCGTTCTCCGGCTAGCGAGGGAGGTTGGAGTGGGACCGCCGAAGCCAGCCCAGATTGCCCTCGCTCTCAGTGGGGAAACTGAGGTTAGCTGGCCGTATAGAACACTGCCTTCTGCTGAGCCAGACCTTTGGTCCGGCTCACTCAATAGAGCCTGCACTGACTGGCAGCGGCTCTGCAGGCAGGAGACACTAAGCAATGCTACTTGGAGATGGTGGAATTGAACGTGGGACCTTGGGCCTGCAAATCGGGTGCTCATTTTAATATTATTAATAATAATAATAATAATAATAATAATAATAATAATTTTTATTTATACTCCGCCCTCCCCAGCCAAGGCCGGGCTCAGGGCAGCTAACAAGCAATAATAAAAACAAGTTGAATGAATACAACTTAAAAACAAGATTAAAATACATTAAAATATTGAAATATTAAAATGCAGCCTCATCACAGGAGGAGAAAGGAAAAAGAAAGAGGGGGAGGGAATCAAATTGGCTCCAAGCCAAAGGCCAGGCGGAACAACTCTGTCTTACAGGCCCTGCGGAAAGAAATCAGATCCTTCAGGGCCCTGGTCTCATGAGGCAGAGCGTTCCACCAGGCCGGAGCCAGTGCTGAAAAGGCCCTGGCTCTGGTTGAAGCTAATCTAACTTCCTTAGGGCCCGGGACCTCTAGGGTGTTGCTATTTATGGACCTTGAGGCTCTCCGTGGGGTATACCGGGAGAGGCGGTCCCGTAGGTACGAGGGTCCTACGCCATGAAGGGCTTTAAAGGTCAAAAGCAGCACCTTAAATCTGACCCTGTACTCCACCGGGAGCCAGTGCAGCTGGAAAAGCACTGGGTGAATATGTTCCCATGGCAGAGACCCCGTGAGGAGCCTCGCTGCAGCATTCTGCACCCGCTGGATTTTCTGGGACAGCTTCAAGGGCAGCCCCGCGTAGAGCGAATTACAGTAGTCAAGCCTGGAGGTGACCGTCGCATGGATCACTGTGGCCAGGTGATAAATAAATAAATAAATATTAAAGATAAAAACACCTACTTGCAATCGGAGAGTCATCTCCGAATGCACTGCAGAACCTCGTCGGAAGTGTATATGCTGAAATCATTGCAATCTTAACAAACACGAAAGGATGCCCGATAATCTCTATCGCTTGGACTGTTTTCCTCAAATGAAAAGATATATTGTATCCGCAGCGGTGATGCTCTACAGGGTTTATACAAAGGCAGGAGGGGAGAACAACAAATACTAATTGAAATGTGTGCTTTACGCATGCCAAGCTCTGCTGTAGACCATAGGCACCGTTCTGCCATATGCCTCATTATTTGTATAATCTATAAAGTCGCCCCAGACTTCCGTAAAAGTTACCATATTTCCCCCGTCCTCTTGCTACCTGCAATTTCCATGTCGGTTTCCCCAAGAGTAGTTACGGTAAAGTCGTGGGGTTTAAATTGAATTTAAACAAGACAAAACTATTAGTTAAAAATCTGTCGCCAGATGAAAAAGTAATACAAATTAAAATCTACCCCAAAAATTAAGTATTTAGGAGTATGGATAACACCAAAGAATATTAACTTATATGAAGATAATTATACCAATTGTTGGAAAGATATCAAAAGACAGTTGGAGACATGGACTAGGTTAAATTTATCATTCTTGGGCCGTATTTGGGTAATTAAAATGATAGTTTTACTGAAGCTACTCTTTCTATTCCAAACGATTCCAATTATAGGAAAGATCAGCAGTATTGATAAGTGGCAAAAAGAAATTTCTAAATTTTTGTGGAAGGGTAAAAGACCAAGAGTAAAGCGTAAGATATTAATAGATATTGTAGAAAGAGGTGCCTACGGGTTACTGGGCTTGAAGTTATATTATGAAGCCTCATGTCTTCTCTGGTTGAAAGATTGGTGTACATTAAAAAATTGGGATATTTTAGATCTAGAAGATCATGATACCCGTTTTGTGTGGCATGGCTATCTTAATTACGGGAAAATAAAGGCGTATAAGAGCTTTTCAAATCAATAATTGCAGTTATTCCCATGCCCTGGCAATGGTCTTTCTTGCTGCGGTTAACAGATGGGGTACAAATTCTTTGTTTCTAATTTATGGCATATCCTGACAAGGCTGGGCGATATATTGTCCAAAACTGGTTTGAAAGCCATAACATGATACCAGTTTCATCATTTTTGCCCTGGCAATATATCACAAATCGTTATATGTGTTTGTGTGCTATGCAAAAATCATGATGCGGGGAAAACCGTGAAGCCAGCCGATTCCTAGCTCCATCCTTATTTCAGACATTGTGATATATCAGTATATCACACTGGCTGGTGATATATCACAATGTTGAAAACCAGATATCACCCAGCCCTAATCCTGACTATACAAGTTAAGCAAAGCCAGTCGTTGGTACTGTCTGCCTTGTGATCAAAGAGATCTCTATAAAAACATTTCCCCAGAACATTTCTGTTTTTGAACACTTCCACCACATGTGTCGATATGTCTCTATAGAGAGACAACCACTCCCACACATGGGAGAACTGTTTGGGTCTATATAGGCTAGGCGTCAAGGTGTTAAGTACCAGCCATGTATGATTTTAAGGGCTCTTTCTCTGTCTGTTGCAGATATGGATTTATGTGTTGCTTTTGTCCATAGTCTGTTCCATACCTCTTCTTCAATTTCTAAATCCCAATTCAATCCTCACCATTTTCTCAAAGCAAATCAGGTGCTCTTATTACTGAGCTATGGCCTACCCTTAAAAATAATTGTTAAGATTCCAGTCCTCATGATATGAGTAAATAGGAACATATAGGAAGCTGCCATATCGTGAGCCAGACTTTTGGTCCAGCTTACCTAATGTTGTCTACACAGGCAGGCAGCAGCTCTCCACGTTTCATCCTATTTCTTTGTATTATCCAGGAGTTAACAGCCAACTCAAGAGTTCATGAGCCACAGACGGTCCTTTTCATCCCGGGCTGTGGCTACCATTTTAAATAATACCATTTTAAAACAGCCATGGCTCCCCCACCCTCAATAATTCTGAGAAGTATAGTTTGTGAGGGGTGCTGAGAGTTGAGAGACACCCCCCGCCTTCTCCCCACAGAGCAACAGTTTCCTGAGTGGTTTCACAACCAGCCCCTCTTCCCAGGGAACTCTGGGAGTTGTAGTTCCATGAGGGGAACTGGAGAGTCTCCTAACACCACTCAGCACCCATAACAAACTACAGCTCCCAGAATTATTATCTTTTTGGGGGGTGGGGAGCCAGGAGTGTTTAAAATGGTATCGTAGCACCTAAATGTTCGTATGGAGGAGGCCGCAGCCTTAGCTGAGTTAAGCAATTCCTGGTCAGCCAACATTGTATACCGACGCTTACTTGCATCTTTCTGTCTCTCTGTCTCTTTGCAGAGCTTTTTGAAGCTGTGGAGCCCATCCTTCCCAGCTTGGAGGAAATGGGCGTTGCGGTCTGGGTGTTGGGGAAGGGGCCCTATCCTCCCCATGTGACTGGGCTCCAGGATCTGTTGGAGAAAGCGTCTGAGGAGCCCGTCCCCTTTGAACTCTCCACTCCTGACAGCTTGTCGGATACCTGCCTCTACATCTTCACCTCGGGGACCACAGGTATAGTCCAACTGGGCAGTTTGTACAGTCAGCAGAAACCTAGGCTATGCCACCTCTGGTGTAGCAGTCAAAGTGTCAGGCCAGGACCTGGGAGAGGTCAGGGTTCGAATCCACCACTCGGCCGTGAAGCTCACCAGGTGTGACCTGGGTCCAGTCATGGCCTCTCAGCCCAACCCACCTCACAGGTTAATTAACCAACCTATAATAAGATGTCAAGGAAATAGTTATCTGACTTTTAGAAAACATCTGAAGGCAGCCCTGTTTAGGGAAGTTTTTAATGTTTGATGTTTTATTTTTATTTATATATTTTTAGGAAGCCGCCCAGTGTGGCTGGGGAAACCCAGCCAGATGGGCGGAGTATAAATAAATAAATAAATAAATAAATAAATTATTATTATTATTATTATTATTATTATTATTATTATTATTGGAATTCAGGAAGGGAAGAACCAAGTACCTTGAGCTCCTTGGAGAAAACGGGGGGATATCAACACAATAAGTAAATACCGTATGTTTTGCTCTATAAGACTCACTTTTTCCCTCCTAAAAAGTAAGGGGAAATGTGTGTGCATCTTACGGAGCAAATGCAGGCTGCGCAGCTGTCCCAGAAGCCAGAACAGCAAGAGGGATTGCTGCTTTCACTGCACAGCGATCCCTCTTACTGTTCTGGCTTCTGAGATTCAGAATATTTTTTTTCTTGTTTTCCTCCTCCAAAAACTAGGTGCGTCTTGTGGTCTGGTGCGTCTTATAGATCGAAAAATATGGTAGTAATCAGTGCATTTGCCTGTAAGGAATTTATTCCCCATCTATCCAGTGGAGAAGTGCTGAAACTAATGGTGTCTCCAGCCCCAAACACACACATGCAGAAGTGGTGCAGTCCAGAAATTTAAGTGCCGGACTGTACCACTTCGGTCTGCCTAGCTCAGTATTGTCTATTCTGACTGGCCGCAGCCGTCTGGGATTTCAGATATGGAACAATCCCAACCCTACTTGCAGATGGCGGGGATCAAACCTGGAACCTTGGGAATGCAAAGCAAATGCTTCCTCCAGCAGCCGATTCATTTGCTTCTGGACTAACAGTGAACTTGCTCCCATATGGATGAGAAGGCAGAACAGCACCATCCATCGGGATAAGCAGGAGGTCCCAGCCGGTTTGAGGGAACCCCAAGGTTTGCAGAATTATGCCCACCAGAAAAATGAGGAAAGCTCAATGGGGACAGAGCGTGCTCATTGGCCGTGGAATGCTGCCTGGATGTCAGAGGAAAGGGGGAATCAGGGGAGCAGGGTCATGGAAGGGAGCATCTGGCAAAAGGGTAGTTTGTCTGCCTTGGCGCACTGACCAGGAACATGTTACACTGCAACATTTCATTGCAGTATCCCAGTTATAACATACTTATCCAATTACAGATAGGTAGCCGTGTTGGTCTGCCATAGTCAAAACAAAAATTTTTTTTCCTTCCAGTAGCACCTTAAAGACCAACTAAGTTAGTTCTTGGTATGAGCTTTCGTGTGCATGCACTATTTAATTGCTCATCGTCTAACA